>NC_141541.1:117493750-117806875 GCF_021556685.1 Rattus norvegicus
GTGGTGGCCGTGAGCCCTGCCAACATTAGTCGGGGAGAGAGGAGGGAGGTGAGTGACCAGAGTGGACAGGGCCCCAGAGGGGAGAGCTGTGGAGATGGACGGATGGAGACCTTGGATTTTTTTGTGTCGTTGCATCAAATGCCACATGTCCTTGATTAGCCATTTCTCTTGGGCCTTGAATTTCTCTAATCTGCTATCAATCAAGGCGTTGGTGAGGGATGCCAGTGCCCTTACACGAGAGTCCCTAACCTACTATGCACTCGTGCCAAAGTGTGCCCTTGGCTTTCTCGGTAGGTTTTCCTGTCGGTGCCAGGCCTGCCATCTCTCTGGCCAGAGGAGTCATATTTCTGCTACTTTGGGGACCAACAGAGTCCTGCTCTACTGACCAGTTCTGGTGTGATGTGTCCCTCCCCAGACCCTAGTGAGGCTCCAGTGCTGCAGAGAGGAGCCGGTGGGTGAGAGAAGGGGCCAGCCCCGGACCTGGGAGCCCCACCCTGCTTCCATCTTGCTCTAAGAGGTCTTACTGGGATGAGAAATGACTCCAGAAATAGCCTTGGATGTGCTCCGAGTCCCCTGATTGGCTCCAGGACCCTGGTGTTTGTGCTGTGTCCCGTGGATTTTGTTCTCTGACCCTAGTTCCTGTCTCTATTTGGGGTGCCAGCCTCATTCCATGTGGATCCCCAGCCCTCCGCACTCTTCAGTTCTGGCTTTCTCCCCAACTTTGCAGACCATATCTCCGTGAATGTGGAGCTCAGGTTTGGTGCTGTGGTGATCGCCAACACCTCCCTCTCGTTCTATGACTGCATGGCGGTTACCGAGTTTTTCCCGTCTGCACCGTGAGTTCCTTAACTTACCTGTCCCCAGCTCTGGGCTCCCTTCTGTCAGTCTGTTTCATGACTGACTGACTGACTGACTGACTGACTGACTGACTGACTGCACTGTATGCAGGTGCCGGGCCTGTGTGAGCAGCCGCTGGGGCTGTAACTGGTGTGTGTGGCAGCAGCTGTGTACGCACAAGGCCTCGTGTGACTCTGGGCCTATGGTGGCAAGCCAACAGGTTAGTGGGACTCCAGGATGAGGCACGTTGAGGGTGGAGCTCGGGGTTCCCGGGGCGAGGGTTTTCTACTGGCCTGGGATCTCTGTGCCTGCCAGCCTCCCACGAAGCTCTGTCCTGAGCACCCCAGCTGCTTTGTGTGGCAAATTCACTGGAGAATGGCTGCTTGTCCATCCCATCTGTTTTGGGAGGACATTTAAGCTGAGAGGCAAGAGGTGTGGCCTTGGTTCCCCACCTCAGCACAGACCTCCCCCCCCCCCGCCCTCTGTGTTTCTGCGTTAGAGAATTAACGGGATGTTTTTGTTTCTCTTTTCCTTGGTCTTTCTCCCTCTTAACATACCCTTGCCTGCCTGCTCCTGCACTTGCCTGCTGAGTGGCCCTCCTGTCTGTCTTGGCCTTCCCCTTCAGAGCCCACTTCTCCCCCTAATCCCTCCTGCAAGGGACGTACTCACCCCTTTCCCACTCACAGTCCCCAGAGCCACAGCCACTCCAACTCCCAACACCTTCCCAGCAGAGCCTAGGGCTCCCTCCATAGCCTCAGATGTCCTACCCGGGGCCAAGCCCTCCCGGCTCAGCCTCTGGGGCCCATGGGCAGGCCCTGGCCCCATACTTTCCCCTACCTCCACAGAGTCACCTCTCCACGAGAAGCCCCTCCCTCCTGAGCCCCCTACCACACCTGGAACCACTGTCCCCGCCCCCGCTGACCTGGGACCCTTGACCACGCCTGAGGACCTCTTGGCCTCCTACCCATTCCCCTCAGATGCAGCTGCAGTATCCCCCACAGAGCCTGGCCCTGAGACTCTGCCTTCCATGGTAGCTCTGGATCAGCCCCCTGGCACTGCTCCAGCCACCATTTTCCCAGGGGCCACTGGCTCCATGAAGCCAGTTCTGGATTGGCTCACCAAAGGAGGCGGCGAGCTGCTCGAGGCGGAGGAGTGGATGGGGGGTGACACGCCCGCCTTCTCCACTTCCACACTCCTCTCAGGTGATGGCGACTCAGCAGAGCACGAGGGCCCTCCTGCCCCCCTCATCCTCCTGTCCAGCCTCGACTACCAGTACGACACCCCCGGGCTCTGGGAGCTGGTGAGGTCCAGCCCAGGAAGGAGGCCTCGGGAGGGGAGGGGAAGACACAGCCATTTGCTCACCCTGGGATTCTCCTTTGGGAGGGTGAGGACAGTGTTGCCATGGAGCCAAGCAAGGCAGAGGACTGAGGCGGTCAGGGTGGGAGCCACAGATGCCTCGCCCTTGGTGCCTGCAGGGAGAGGTGAATCAGAGGGTGAGCTCCTGCCCCTGTGTGGAGAACGTCCAAGGCTCCTTGCTGATACCGGTCCACGTGAAGCGGGAAGTCCAGCTTCGAGGCAGGAACCTGTGGCTCTTCCAGGTATGTTTGCCTATCCAGCTAACAACTTCCCCTTCAAGCTGCTTGGCTACTCAACAAAGTCTGCTCAGGTCTTAGAGAGCAGGAAGAAGCCATCCCCAGCCCCAGCTTTCTCTCCCGACTTGGGCTGCACTGTGGCAGGGCCTGTATTGCAGCCTACCTGAACATGTCCTCTGCCCCCAGGACGGCCCAAGGAGCAGTGAGTGTGTGCTGGTGCTGGAGGGCCTCGAGGTGGCAGTGGAGGCTCAGGTGGAGTGTGAGCCACCTCCAGACACATGGTGCCACATCAAGTGCCAGCAGCACCAGGTATGGAACATGCAGGGGTGGGCACAGGCCGGCCATTAGCCTCAGATGCCGTGAACTTGTCGCAAGCTGAGCTTTGACAGTAGATGGAAGAACCCCAGCTGGGCCTCGTGGGGTCCCTGTCACTCGGCAGGGGGTTCTGTTCTCTAGTTCCATCACTGATCTCCTGCCCTTTCACCCTGGGATCCCTGAGTTCCAACTCTGACCTGAGACGCTGCTCCCCTAACTGGTCAATTTGGTCTTTTCTCTGAGCCTTACCCCAGGCCTGGCCCAGACTTGAGGCTCTGACTTCTCTCCTCTTTTTCCAGTTCAGCTATGAAGCTTCAAAGCCAGAACTCCAAGTGGGACTGTTCCTGCGCTGGGCGGGTGGTCTGCGTGTGGACAGTGCCGATGGGCTACATGGTAGGCCACCCAGGGACCGCAGGGCAGGCTGCTGGTAGCGGGGCCCCTCGAGGCTCCGTGTTACATTTCGTCCCCGCTGTCTCCAGTGGTGTTGTATGACTGCTCTGTGGGACATGGGGACTGCAGCCGCTGCCAAACGGCCATGCCTCAGTACGACTGTGTGTGGTGCGAGGGGGAGCACCCGCGCTGTGTAGCCCGAGAAGCCTGTAATGAAGCCGAGACCGTGGCCACCCAGTGCCCTGCACCTCTAATTCACTCGGTACGTCCCCTCTCTCCATCACTGCCACTCTTACAAGGAGGATGTCTGTGCCGTGGGTGCACAGAACTCAAGATGGGAGGCCGGGCTGCCTCAGACCACAGAGGCTGACAGGTAGGTGAGGTGAATGTTCTTGTCCTGGAACAGGTGGAGCCGCTGACTGGACCTATAGACGGAGGCACCCGTGTCACCATCAGGGGCTCCAATCTGGGCCAGCATGTCCAGGACGTCCTGGGCATGGTCAGAGTAGCAGGAGTGCCCTGTGCGGTCGATGTTGGCGAGTACGACGTTTCCAGTAGGTGAGCTGGTTGGCCCAACGTGGGAGGGCACTGGCTGCATGGCTTCCCATTGAGGACCTCCTTCCTCCATGCGTCTGCCTGCCTCTCTCCGTCTTTGATTGTGGTGTCAGTGCCTTAGTGCTGGGTTAGCATGGCCTGGAACTCTGGCTTGCTGTGTATATCTGCAGAGCCTTGACCCAGGCGCTTGGGGATCATGTTAGTGTATCGGGCAGAATCACTGCCTGGAGCCGGCTGGGGGCTCTTCTTGGATGTACTACGTCTCCAAGGCCTGCCCTGACTGGGCTCTCTCAGGAGAGGCAGTGGCGGCTGCCCTCCAGCAGGCCTCGGGTGAATAGAGAACATTCTCCAGGAGATGCTCATAACCAGCAGGACCCACACTGCACAGTGTCAGGGTAACCACGCAATGTACCCTCAGGAGGAGCTGTTGCAGAGCCCCATAATTCATATCTTAAACGGGGGATATTTTGTGGGAGCCTTCACTCTTCCTTCAGGGGTAACTGAGAACTTCCAGAACCTCTACACTGTTAAAATTCTAGAACCGTCAGACTTAGGTGATTCAGGAAGTGATTTATGAAGTGTAAAATGTATAATGGCTGGAGCCTCTCCCGCTAGTTCACCACTCACTCTGCCTGCTGGTATTTGTATGACCGTGACAATGTTAACCACTGTAGACTTAACATTCTGGGAGTTCATGTGCCCCAGGCTTCTGTTTTCTGGCTGAGAACCAGCATTTTCTACATCTGTTCACATCTGCCTCCCTTCTGACTAGAGGCTTTTTAGGAATTTTCTGTTTAGGATCAGATTAAGTTCCCATCACTTCACAAGTGGGCGCTGACCATACCGTGGTAGGGGAGACTTGGGGTGGCTGGTGTGGTCCTCTCACTCGCTCCTCTGCTTGACCACAAATCAGCTCTCCAGGTCTCCTTTGTAAACCTGTGTCACAGCAGGGAAATACACTCCTTGTTGGAGGGTGTGCCTGAATGACTGAACCAGGAGTGTGGCTTCTCGGATGCCATGGCTTGCCGGTGTGCCATAATGGGTTCCTTTCAAAGTGAGAGGGGGTGCTGACACATCTTATGGGGATAGGGACAGCAGAACACCTGGCAGTGTGGTGGGGAGAGGATCTGCCAGGTCTTTGGAAGGACATCTGCAGCCTGGCATTCCCTCACTTGCCTGTCTTGTGCCCACAGTCTTGTGTGCATCACTGGAAGCAGCGGGGAGGAGGTGACAGGCGCAGTGGCAGTGGAGGTACCTGGAAGAGGACACGGTGTCTCAGAGTTCAGCTTTGCCTATCAGGTGCCTGAATGCTAGACCACTCCAGCTGCCAGCAGGCCTCGCCCTCTGTGGACGACTCAGGCTATTTAAGGCTTCATAAGGCTCCCCATCCTAGGGCTCCCTGTTTGTCTGAGGTGCCCTGGCTTCTGTCATCCTGATTTTGTCTGTCTTTCCCCATCTTTTTCCCCGTAGGATCCAAAAGTACTTTCCATCTTCCCAGTCCATGGCCCTAGAGCAGGAGGTACCCACCTCACCCTGCATGGTTCTAAGCTCCTGACTGGACGGCTAGAGGACATCCGTGTGGTGGTTGGAGACCAGCCTTGCCACTTGTAAGGGCTGATTTCTTTCTTTTTTTTTTTTTTGGTTCTTTTTTTCGGAGCTGGGGACCGAACCCAGGGCCTTGCGCTTCCTAGGCAAGCGCTCTACCACTGAGCTAAATCCCCAACCCCCAAGGGCTGATTTCTTGTTCTACAAAATCCACACACGCCAGGGTGGAGATGGGGTACTGAGAACAGTCAGTGTGGAATGGGTTAATCTGCCCCACAAGAACATTTTAGCCAGAAACCAGGGCTGTGGTAGAAGTCCAGTTTCTGGAGCTACACAACGGGGACTTCGGTGGGCAAGGAACCTCAGTGAGCCAGATTCGAGCAGGTGCCTAGCTCCTGGATCTGGCCTATCTTCTACCCTCCACCCAGGCTCCTGGAGCAGCAGTCTGAGCAGCTACACTGTGAGACCAGCCCAAACCCTGTGCCTGCCGAACTCCCAGTGATGGTCTGGTTCGGAGCCACTGAACGGAGGCTTCAGCACAGCCAATTCAAGTACACAGCAGACCCCAACATCACCTCTGTGGGCCCCGCCAAGAGCTTCTTCAGGTGGGGGGCTGAAAGCATGTCTGGGAGGTCTTCGAAGTTCTCATCATAGGGGAGGTGGGGTGCTGGGAATGGGGACTTTGACCACCTTACTGTTGACCAAATGGGTCATGAGTGAAATTTGGGGTTGCAGCTGAGCTGGCTGGGTCTGAGCTATGCAAATCACACATGACTCCTGGGCTGTGTTTCAGTGGAGGACGAGAGATATGGGTCCGAGGCCAGAATCTGGATGTAGTACAGATGCCAAGAATCCGAGTGACTGTGATCCCAAGAGTACCACAGCATGGCCAGGGGCTTGGGCAGAAGCACCACGTGGTCCCTGAGAAAGTATGTGGGCCCAGAGCCATTGTCAATCAAATCGCATACCTATGAGCCTCTCTGCTCGCACCAGGCTGGCTATCTCTCCCCTCACCCAAGAACGGCCATGGGTTGTTGGTACCAAAGGAGATGCTTCCCAGCTTTGCTCAGCCTCACGTCTCACGCGGTGCCTCACTTGACCTCCTCTACAGATCGAAGAGCCATGTCTCGTGAACTCCTCCCACCTCATCATGTGCCGCTCGCCTGCCCTCCCTGGCCCGCCCCAGGACCCTTGGGTCCAGGTGGAGTTTATCCTTGACAACATGGTCTTTGACTTTGCTACACTGAGCCCCACACCCTTCTCCTATGAGGCTGATCCCACCCTGCGTTCCCTCAACCCCGAGGATCCCACCACGCCATTCCGGCACAAGCCAGGGAGTGTGTTCTCTGTGGAGGTAATACATCTTCTTGGGCTTTTCTCTAGGAGAACAGTATGTGTATGTTGGAGAGGTCAGGGTTGAAGGGACAAGCTGGGAGAATATGAAATGGTTGGTACAGCTTAGGAGCCAGCAGGCCCTGCAGGGGGTTGACTGGTGGCCTGGGTCCCTGGGCTCCATTAAGGCATCAGTTTGGTTAAGTAAATGGCTTGGCATATGGGTAGTGTGGTACACATTAGGTAACAGGCTGATCCTCATTTGGCAACTGGCCTACGTGGGTAACTCGAGACCCTTTTCATGATGTGCATGGTGAGTAGTCCGTGCATGTGTAGGCACATGGACAGGTCACAGGCAGCTGATCCAACAGCACCTCGATGAGGGTAACTCCGTTAACTGCCCAGGGTGTGGGGAACTCTTTTAGGTTCTCCAGCGTTTCAGCTGTGAGAAGAACGGTACTCGAGCACAAAGGAGTTATGGTGAGCAGACCATATGGTGAGCAGAGGTGGTCTAAAGGACACCTCTGACCATGGGGTCCACCCGCAGGGGAATCACGGCTAACAGATGGTCTCAGGGCCATCCCTCTCACGTTTGGGGACAGAGGCAAGAAACAAACCAGTGACCCGATGTTGCAGGGGGAGAATCTGGACCTTGCCATGTCTAAGGAAGAGGTGGTGGCCATGATCGGAGATGGCCCCTGCGTGGTGAAGACACTGACCCGGCACCACCTGTACTGCGAGCCCCCTGTGGAGCAGCCCCTGCCACATCACCATGCCCTCCGTGAGGCCCCCGACGCTCTGCCGGAGTTCACGGTCAGCGGGCAGGGCCTGGGCAAGGCTGGCACCATGATATCTGGGGCCCTGGCTCACGGGTAGCTTCCCACACAGGTACAGATGGGGAACCTGCGCTTCTCCCTGGGTCATGTGCAGTACGATGGCGAGAGCCCTGTGGCTTTTCCTGTGGCAGCCCAAGTGGGCTTGGGAGTGGGCGTGTCTCTCCTGGCTCTGGGGGTCATCGTCATTGTCCTCATCTACAGGTAGGGTTGGCCAGAGCTGAGAGCAGGGCTCTGCAAAGTGTGTGTGTGTGTGTGTGTGTGTGTGTGTGTGTGTGTAGAGATCTATTAAGATTTATTTTTATCTTATGTGCACTGGTGTTTGCCTGTATATACTTGTGTGTGAGGATGCCAAATCCCCAGAAACTGACAGTTGTGAGCTGTCGTGTGGATGCTGATAATTGAGAGCAGAAGCCACTAAGCCATCTCTCCAGTCCCACTCAGCAAATATTTTACATCAGGGATCGGACCTCTGGAAATGGTTGCAACAGGCCTGGTGGTCTCCAGCAATACTCAGTTCAGCTCTTGGGCCATCAAGTATAGCTGAGTTCTGACAACCCTGCTTTTAAAAATAGTTTGTGGACCCTATACAGCATGACCCGGGTTTGCTGACCCTATACAGCATGACCCGGGTTTGCTGACCCTATACAGCATGACCCGGGTTTGCTGACCCTCAGGCTGAGTGATGGATAGATGTGGTTTGATGGGAACAAGACAGGATGGATTGTTCTGGGTCAGGCTGACTTGGGCATGGTCAGGCAAGGTTGGGATTGGCCTGGAGTAGAGTTAAGCAGGCCTGAACCAAGTTGAGCCTAGAAAGGACTTTGGCCTGCTAACATTTCCCTTCTGCCTTGGTAGGAGGAAGAGCAAGCAGGCCCTGAGGGACTATAAAAAGGTGCAGATCCAGCTGGAGAATCTGGAGAGCAGTGTGCGGGACCGCTGTAAGAAGGAGTTTACAGGTGCGGCTTCTAGAGTGGGAGTAGCCTGGGGCTCTGCCTGCAGCTGCCCTGCTCACATGGGATCCATGGACACTCTTCTACTCAACAGACCTCATGACGGAGATGACCGATCTCACCAGTGACCTCCTTGGCAGCGGCATCCCCTTCCTTGACTACAAAGTGTATGCTGAGAGGGTCTTCTTCCCTGGGCACCAGGAGTCACCCTTGCACAGGGACCTCGGTGTGCCTGACAGCAGGCGACCCACTGTGGAACAGGGGCTGGGGCAGCTCTCCAACCTGCTAAACAGCAAGCTCTTCCTTACCAAGGTGCGCTCCCAGCCTGGCTGCCCCATCCCTCTGTTCCTGCCTGCTGGCCTAGTCTCGCTGTCTGTTTCTGAACCTTCCCCCCTCTCACACTCTCCCTGGCCTTAGTTCATCCACACACTGGAGAGTCAGCGTACCTTCTCTGCTCGAGACCGTGCCTACGTGGCATCTCTGCTCACTGTTGCCCTTCACGGGAAGCTTGAGTACTTCACGGACATCCTCCGTACTCTGCTCAGTGACCTGGTAGCCCAGTGTGTAGCCAAGAACCCCAAGCTGATGCTGCGCAGGTCAGTGGCCGTTAGGGTGGGACAGCCGGGGCCAGGAGTAGAGCAGGGTGAGGGGGAGGTGAGGGACAGCCGGGGCCAGGAGTAGAGCAGGGTGAGGGGGAGGTGAGGGACAGCCGGGGCCAGGAGTAGAGCAGGGTGAGGGGGAGGTGAGGGACAGCCGGGGCCAGGAGTAGAGCGGGGGCTTGGGTCTGGAGTCTGGAGCCCTATAGTCTGTGCCTTCCCTTCCTGCCATCTCAGGACAGAGACTGTGGTGGAAAAGCTGCTCACCAACTGGATGTCCATCTGCCTCTACACCTTCGTGAGGGTGAGGGAGGGGCCAACAGCTCCTGGTTAGGGAGGGTGGGGCCCTTTAGAGCACTAAGCCTCCAGCACTTCATTTATCTTGGCCATTCGTGCCAGTGCAGAGACATCACCCACAAAACATGCCCCAGGTACTTTTGCCTCCTGCCAGAGGCCCTGACTACCCACACTTTCCCAGGACTCTGTAGGAGAGCCCCTGTACATGCTCTTCAGAGGGATTAAACATCAAGTGGACAAGGGTCCTGTGGACAGTGTGACTGGCAAAGCCAAATACACTCTGAATGACAACCGCCTGCTCAGAGAGGACGTGGAGTACCGTCCCCTGGTAAGGGTGCTCTGCTCCATCAGTCTGTCCCAGCCTGTGGTCTGAACCTGGATATAGAGTCCACCCGACTTCTGACTCCCTGCCAGAGAGAGGCTGTTTATTCATTTAATGGTGGTAGGAACTCATGGTCTCCCACGAGCTAGCAAACATCCTTCTCCCAGTGAGCGAGAGCCCTCGCTGTGTAGGATTGAGAATTGGCAATCTCAGAGGCTCCCCAACTTCGGATGGAACCACAGATTTGCGCTGTGCCAGAGTATCTTTCTTGCCATTTCACCAGGGATGCAGCCTTGTCCCCTAAGGCAGTGGCCACTCTGTAGTCCTGCCTGTGGCTCCTCTCTGTTGCACACAAGGGAGGACCCAGCCGTTCCCCTCCATGTTGTGTGAGGAGTCCTGGCTTACACAGACTTCCTTCAGGCATGAGAGGGTTGGGTGCTCTCCTGCGGGTTCTCCCATTCACCACATGAGCATTGGCATCAAGTGAAGGGAGACAGGTGAAGAGAGTCAAGGACTCTGCTTAGTACTAGGGTGGGCTCGGGCTGTGGTTTCTTCATGGCTGTCCCTGTTCTTGACCTGTGTCTTCGTCATCCAACACGTGGAACCAATCCTGAAATCTCTCACATTTCTTACGTAGACCTTGAATGCTCTCCTGGCTGTGGGGCCCGGAGCAGGAGAAGCCCAGAGTGTGCCAGTGAAAGTCCTGGACTGCGACACCATCTCCCAGGCCAAGGAGAAGATGCTAGACCAGCTTTATAAGGGGGTGCCTCTCGCCCAGCGCCCCGACTCTCGCACCTTGGATGTTGGTGAGGGCCAGGAGCAGGGTAGTTTGAGGACTCTGAGATGGTGTTGGGCCTGGGCTGGCTCTAGATTGCTCCTCCAAGAGCAAGGCTACCCCCAGGTGAAGGGGCCATGTCTCCACGTCAGATGAGATGGGCCGCATTGCAGTAAGAGGTCCTGGAAGCCCTGACCGAGTCCTCTCGTTCTTACAGAATGGCGGTCTGGAGTGGCTGGGCACCTTATCCTTTCTGACGAGGATGTCACTTCTGAACTTGAGGGTCTGTGGAGGCGTCTGAACACACTGCAGCATTACAAGGTGGGAAGGATGGGGACTGGAGGTGGGTAGGGTAGGCGAAGACTGACTGGAGGGTCACCAGCTGTGGTTAGCAGGTCCCAGATGGAGCAACGGTGGCCCTTGTCCCCTGCCTCACCAAGCATATTCTTAGGGAAAACCAGGATTATGTCCCTGGAGAACGTGAGTACCTCTTCCCTCCTCTTCCTCCTCCCCTTCCTCCCCCTCCCTCCTCCTCTTCCTAATTGTAATTTCCTGCATTTGTATTGCCCAGTCCTGGGGAGCAGGGAAGTCCTTTGGACTGAGGTGGGGCTAGTATCTTTTTCTCTTCTCAGAGGAGCCTCAGCCAGGTACCCTCACTCCTGGGGGAGTTATCTGGGCTTGGGTTTCCAGGAGGAGATGGCACCATGGGAGGGGCACCAAGCTCGTACATCTTGGTACAGGGACTCCGATGCTGGAGGATGTAGATGAAGGGGGCATCCGGCCCTGGCACCTGGTAAAGCCGAGTGATGAACCAGAGCCTCCCAGGCCGAGGAGGGGCAGCCTTCGGGGTGGGGAGCGAGAGCGAGCCAAGGCTATCCCTGAGATCTACCTGACACGCCTGCTATCCATGAAGGTCGAACTGGGAGAGAACGGGCGATGGGACGATGGGGTCTGGGTCGTTACGAAGGATGCTACTCATGGGACATGGGGGTAGTGTGCGGCTTACATGAAGGAGTGCTGAGATCTGTCTAACTGGGCTCTCTGCTCCTTCCCTTCCCCACAGGGCACACTGCAGAAGTTTGTGGATGACCTGTTCCAGGTGATCCTCAGCACAAGCCGCCCCGTGCCTCTGGCTGTGAAGTACTTCTTTGACCTGCTGGATGAACAAGCCCAGCAGCATGGCATCTCTGATCAGGACACCATCCACATCTGGAAGACCAACAGGTATGGGAGCAACAGGGCTCATGACACATGTGGGGACCTCCGCCTCCACGGCAGGCACAGTTACCGGCTCCGTTCCCCCAATTTGCAGCCTGCCTCTGAGGTTCTGGATCAACATCATCAAGAACCCACAGTTTGTGTTCGATGTGCAGACTTCGGATAACATGGACGCGGTGCTGCTGGTCATCGCACAGACCTTCATGGATGCCTGCACCCTGGCCGACCACAAGCTGGGCCGGGTGAGCAGGCTGGGAGGGATACGACAGGGACAGTGAGGTCACCTAGGTAGCTGGTGGCTATAAAGTGCCTGGGAGAAGATGGTCTGGAGACAGCCTCTGACTTAAGGCATTCCCACGCCAGGCCTCATCCCATGGGCACCCCAGAAAGTGGCCATGGTCAGTCTCAGGGGGTGAACAGAGTGGAGGGGGTGCCCCTGCTGCCAACACTGATGACCCGAGTTCAGTCCCTGGGACCCATGTGCTGAAAGGAGAGAGCCATCTCCTGTCTTAGCTCCACACATGTATGCACACATACAAACACAAAAGTAACATGTAGGAAAAACAAGAAAGTGGGCTAGTGTTTGCTGGGGATCAGGAGGTTTCTGTGGTGTGGGTCGTTTTGTTATAAAACTGATGGTGTTGGGAGCCCCAGGAGCTGATGACCTTACTGAACTTTGAGCCTTCCTTCTCTCCTGTCCTGCTGCTGGTATCCAGGATTCTCCCATCAACAAGCTTCTGTATGCTCGAGATATTCCCCGTTACAAACAGATGGTGGAAAGGTACCGAGGAGGGAGTGGGTCTGGAGAGGCAGGTGTGCGGCTGGAGCCCTGAGTGGGCCCTGGATATTTATCCTCTGCCATCCGGGCCTTTTGGCAGGTACTATGCAGACATCCGACAGACTGTCCCAGCCAGTGACCAAGAGATGAACTCAGTCTTGGCAGAGCTGTCCCGGGTAAGGCCTCCCCGTCATACTTATCATTTGTGGAGGTCCTTGTCACCCCCTGTCATCTGCCTGGGAGAGGACACACCTTGTCATCATACAGGCAGAGTATTCCTGTGTTCCTGTAAAAGGCCAGCCCTGTCATGTCATCAGAGTGAGCAGGGGTCTCGTTTGATCACCTAATCAGGTCTACCAGGCGCTTGTCTGCGTGCAGCCTGGGGGTCTGCAGAGTAGATAGGAGTCAGCTCTAAGCCTTTTATCAGCCCATGCTACCCACCGTTCTGAACCACGCTTCATCCTCCGCACCCATGAGAACTGTCCCTTTACTGACTGTGAGGACACCCATACCAACACAGCTATACTTTGGGGGGACACTGTGTCAAGCCCTTCTTGGGGTGTGCTTTTGCATTCGGTCCCCCTAAGAGTTCCATGAGTTATTTCGGCTGCATCATTAGTCTCTAGACAAGGAGGCTGTGGGTCCAGTGTCCTCACAGAAGGCCTTGGACTGGTCTTGGGAAACATTTGAGTAAGATCAGAGCAAAATTGTGCCGAGTTCCCAGCCAGTTCCTAGTCCCACAGCCTGTAGTCGCTTGGAATAAGTGGGAGGGATTTCTAGCTTTGACTGGGAGAGGCAGGCAGGGCCCCAGTGGAGACTCCAGCCCTGCTGAAGCTAGTCCTGGAGTTCCTTCCTACCAGGGAGGTTTGGCCCTGTCGTGTCCGAGCTGTCACTGTGCTTTGCCTTGCCCACTGCAGGGCTGTGCTTTCTCAGGTCCATGTCTCTGACCTCCTCCTTCTCTGGGGTCCTGAGCCTCTTCCCCACTACAACTTCTTCATTTCCCTCACTTTCATCTGCCCTCTTCTAGAACTGCTCTGCCGACCTTGGTGCTCGAGTAGCTCTGCATGAACTCTACAAGTATATCAACAAGTACTATGACCAGGTGAGCACAGCCAGCCCACTGCAGGGCTAACCTTGAGCTCAGTGTGCTCCTTGGGAGGCTGAGTGAGGTCCCACAGGGTCATTTAGTGACATTGTCTCCCTGTGCCCACAATTCCCCATCCTGCTTCTGCAGTGGGGCTCCCCAGGCATGGTGGTAGTGGTTAGGAGCATCTAGAGACAGTATGTGGGATGTGCCAGAAGACTGCCTAGCTATCAGCCCTCCTCAATCCCAAGTTTGGCCTTACCCTGTGGGTACAGACCAGACTGCACGTCCATAAACCATAGGGGTGTCAAGCACACGACGAGGGTAGATGAGGGGACAGCAGAACCAGGAAGGGTCTTTCTGGGGACTCTCTTGATCAGCCTTGATGTCCTAAATGCATGTATGTCAGTCACTGTTAATCAGTCTATGAGTGCCTATAGAATTACCTCATTTGTGTAGCCCAGCGATGTGCCTGGTGTTGAGAACACAGAAACCTGTGTTGTGCCCTCAGCCGAGTGGTCTGGTAACAACCAAAGGACTCGCAGCCTCACTCGCTGTGATATCAGCCCCCAGCACAGGCGGGCAGGGGTGATGCAGCCCCCTCTTAGAGCCCAAGAACAGCAGCTGCTCTCCTAAGCTCTGCCGCCACCGGTCTTTCGAGCCAAACTCATTGGTGCTGCTTTGGTTGGTTTTTGCCTCGATACCTCTCTCCCAAGCCATGTGTGTCCTCTTGGTGCAGAGAATCACGAAATGCCATTAGCTGGCAGGAAGGGCAGTGAGGCTGTCTATGACAGACCTTGTGAGAAGGCCAGTGGGTGTGTGAGGCTGGCTTCTATACAAAATGAGCGTGGCAAGGAAAGAAATTTAGGTGAGTGGCACATGTCACTCCTGACGCCTGTCCTTGAGCATCTGCATGTGGGGGTGCTCAGCTGTATTTA
Organism: Rattus norvegicus; assembly: GCF_021556685.1. NCBI lineage: Eukaryota > Metazoa > Chordata > Mammalia > Rodentia > Muridae > Rattus > Rattus norvegicus. The sequence goes on from NC_141541.1 coordinate 117,508,111, forward strand.
CACTGGAGAGGCAGGAAGTTTGTGTTTAAGGCTCTGCCGAGACCATGCCTCAAACACCCTAGAAAAACAACCCTCGCCAGTACGTCTGTGTCACTGGGTTTCCATTGCCTACCCCACCCCCACCCCCCAAAAATGCCCCCTTACTAGGCCTGCTGAAGTCTACCTGTGGTAATTGTGGAGTCCAGAGAAGTCTCTCTGATTCTGTTGGTCCTGCCTTTCAGATCATCACTGCCCTGGAGGAGGATGGCACTGCCCAGAAGATGCAGCTGGGATACCGGCTCCAGCAGATCGCGGCTGCTGTGGAAAACAAGGTCACGGATCTATAGGGACCAGGGAGCCTTGGCCTGCTATTGTCTCAGCTCCTCCTGGGCAGCCCTGGAATCTCAAGGGAGAGGCCACCTTCGTAGATGCCTGTAGTGACTGACAAGCAGAGGTTAATGAAAGGTGGCTCCCAGTCTCCTGTGGTACCAGCTCACAGCCTCAGCCCCTTTGGACCTGCCTTATAGGCCTGGGACCTAGTGGTTCAGTGGGTAGTGCCAGGCCTGCCCGAAGCCTGGTGACTCTCTGACCACTTCCTGGGTGACGCCAGCCTGCAGGAAGCTGGGGACTTAAGGTTTCCAGAGAATGTCTAGTAGGCCCTCCAGGCCCCTGGGGAGACTGTACTGTTCTTGAGCACTGACCTATGTCCCATTGGGAATCACAGAGGAAGGAAGAGAACCCGCCCACTTCCTGTCCTCTTCATCCATCCTCCTTGACCTTGAGTTTAGCTTCCTCTGTCCTTGTTCGCTGTTGCCAATTCCAAGGCCTAAGAGAGAGAAAAATGCCTTTCTAGGCTGCTGCTGCCTCAGCAGGATTGGCGCCTCAGGACCACACTGTCTTCCAGGTGGCCTATGGGGAGGGACAACTGCTTCAGGGGAGCCTTGGGGAGAGCAGTGGTCCAGTGATGGCACAGCTCTTCATTAAAGGATAGCACATGGTGCGGACTTACCAGCCCCTCTGCTAAGATATAACTAGCAGCTGTTGGGGGACATGGGCCTCACGCTCTAAAGGGTCTCCTGACCCCCATGAAAGGCCACAGTGAGAGCTTACAAGCTCTCTCCGGCTCCTAGGAAGGGCCTGCCAGAGGCAACACTTCCCAGAAAGGAGAACTTGAAGCACAATATGGCTCAGGGAGAGTTGGGGCCTGATGTGGGGTTCTGTCCTCCATTTTTAAGAGGTCCACCTTGCTTGTAGGTTGTGGTAACTTCTCCATTCATGTTCCATGAATTTTGAAAGGAATTGAGGAAGCATGGTGTTATTAAAGGTGACTCCAGGCAGCATGGCTTTCACGGGTCCATGACTCACCCTGTTTCTGGATTCCAGTTTCCATATTGCTGTCCACGTTGAGGAACCTATGCCAGGGGCTCAGAGCCATTCCACCTGCCTGTGTAGTGGTCACCTTGTGGTATTTTCCTATCTGAAGCTGTAGATGAGCTTCAAGAACGTGGTTCCGTAGTGCCCTTGGCTGCTGGGTGAGAAGAGCTGGAGGTTGAGAATGCTGTTGGCTTCCCCAGGCAAGGGTCAGGTATCCTCAGAGAGCTCCCCCTTGGCTCGTGTGTATAGCCAGTACCCTGGCTTCCCTGAGGGTTTGAAGAGATAGGCTGATACACTTCCAAGAGTCCTTTCTTGCTGTCTTTTAGAATCTTTGTCTTCAAGATAGCAGGAGCCAAGATGTTGGTTTTCATGCCAGGGGTAATCACAGCTGCTATTTCTGTCAGATCCTGTCTTGCCCATGCCTGCCAGATGTGGGGAACCACAATCACAGACGGTCAGCAGTGAGGCCCTCATTTGGGAGCATGTGAACTTTAGTACTAATGATAGTTGTCCTAGTTCAGATTTTACCCTCACTCAGAATGTTTTTGGCTCTCCCAGTGGCTGCTCTGACCAACTATGGTGTTGACAGTCTTAGAGAACAGGGCTGACAGGGGGAATGTGGTCTTGGCTAGACTTCAGACAGGTACAGGGAGGGAGGCACCTTAAGTCAACATGGCAGGGATGGTGACAGACACACCTCTGCTCTAGGCTTGGGCTTCTGCAGTCTTTAGGAGTCCTGTGAGGAGGTGAGGCTTTCTGCGTGCTTGGGCGTGTGCTCATGGGATGGGCGAGTAGAGAACGCTCTGAGTCACTCATGTCTCACCTCACAGAACATTGTGATAGAAGATGTCATGAAAATAAAAACGTTACCATGTAAGACAGGAAGCCAAGTCTTCACTCGATCGCCATAGCCAGGAACGGCAGGACCAGTGCCAACAGGACTTGGCCGTGGCTCACCTGGGGCCTGGCGAGTTTCAATATAGAATGTTTATGATACGGTTTGATCAGTCTCTCCCTCTTTTCTCGCCCGGTTTGCAAGGGGATGCCCTCATTGTCTGCCACAGAACGTGTTAGTGTGCGGTGATGATTGCCCTGATGGTCCGGATGATGGGATATATAGTTTTAAAATCTTTAGGAGACGGGGATTCACTATTTCTCCCTGGCTGACCTGGAACTTGCTATGTAGACCACCTGGCCTTGAACTCACTGCGCTCTGTCTCCTGAGCGCTGGAACTAATGGTGCTCCTCACCACACCCAGTATCCTTTTTATCAGAAGAAGGTTACCTGTGGCTGTCACGGCTGGGTCTGTGCTGATTAGCTCTGAGATCACTTTGGAAGTCACTTGGGACCCTGGGAATGGGCACCCGAGGAGCATGCTGACTGATGCCCAGACGGTCTGGACTACGCTAGGGCCCAGCAGAGGTCTGCCTTGTCTTTTCCGTTGACAGTAAGGCCTACAGTATCTGCCTTGTCAGGCTCCTAGAAAGCACACATCCAAACCACCTAGGTCAGTGAAAACACAGGCTTCATCTCTTTTCAGAGAACCTGTCTCAAAAGTAAAGGGCTGGAAGACTTGCTCTTCCAAGGGACCTGAGTTCAGTTCTCAGGCACCTGCAGCAGTGGCTGGCAAGTGTAATGACATTTCTGGGGGACATGATGCCTTCTGGCCTCCCTGGGCACTTTACTCATGTCTACTACTTCCCCACGATACAAATATATGTGATTACACATCTACCTGAATTCTGATATCTGTATGGAGATTTTTTGAGAAAAAGTCTTTGCCTAGGCCAGCCTGGCTGTCGTCGTAATCTTCCTGCTTCAGCCTCCCAAATGCTAAGATTACTGCTCAGTGGCACCGGACCTGGCTGGATCTGTTTTCTGCTCAGCAGTTAAGAACACTGCGTGTTCTTACAGAGGACCCATGTTTCATTCCCATCATCCATATGACAGCTCATAACTATCTACAACTCCAAGCCCAGGAGATCCACCATGCTCTCCTGGCCTCTGTGGACACCAGGCACATACATGCTGCACAAACATACATGTAGGCAAAACATTGTTTTGTTTTTTGGTTTCTCTTCTGAGACAGGGTTTTTCTGTGTAACCCCGGATGTCCTGGAACTTGCTTTATAGACCACACTGGCCTCAAACTTACAGATCCACCTGCCTCTGCCTCCCCAGTGCTGGGATTAAAGGTACAAGCACTGCTCAGCTTGTTACTAATTTGTAAAGAGTTTTCTGTTCTTGCTAGGCACAGTGGTGCACGTCTGTAGTCCAAGCACCTGAGAGGCGGGGGTAGGAGGGACACTGCAAGTTCAAGGCCAGCTTGCTCTACACAGTGAATTCCAGGCCCCCAAGGGTGTAGAGCAATCTTTTCTCAAGCATCTTAAGGATGATAGTTTACCTATTCCATACTTACCAGAAACTGAAGGAAAGTGTGATGTTTAGAAGGAAATGTCTTGGCTGCAAGATGGGGGTCCTCTTCCCAAGTGCACGGACTATCTGGCAGACATGTTCCTCAGACCTGTAGGCTGTGTGCCTTCCCACTGCTGGTGTCTGGCTTCTTACTGCCATCTTCTGGCCACAGTGTCGAATCGAGATGGCGCTGAAGTCAAAAGAATTTAGCTGCTCTCCCCAAAGTAGTTCAGTCCTCCAGCACTCCTATTAGGTGGCTACAACCATCTGACTCCAGCTCCAGGAGACGTGAGGCCACTGGCCTCTGTGAGACACATCTACCCGTAATTTAAACTAATTACAGTGGACCGTAGTGCTGAAGCTAAGCTCTCATGGCTGGGTTGAGAGTGCGCTACATTTAAAGACAGAAGATGACAGTGTAGCAGTGAGTGGCTAGCAGAAAAACCACTGCAGGTGTTTCCAACAATGCTAGCAACTGCAAAGTGTTGGAAAGGTGGGGGTCGTCCAGAGGTTAGTCGCCCACACAAGGGGCTGCTGTCTGTAGGGGTCAGGGAAGCTGACACCGTGCCCTCAGTTCAGGCTCCTGGTTTGGTGGCTGGTTGTGGCAGGTTACCTTGCTGCCACAGCGAGCATTTGCCACCAGGAGGATTCAAACCCCTCTTTTTTTTTTTTTTTTTTTTTGGTTCTTTTTTTTCCGGAGCTGGGGACCGAACCCAGGGCCTTGCGCTTCCTAGGCAAGCGCTCTACCACTGAGCTAAATCCCCAACCCCTCAAACCCCTCTTGTTGAGCCTTATTCACCCCCAGGCTTGACGGGCGACCCCTGAGACACAGGGCCTGGTAGGAGACCTGGATTCCACTTCCACTCCCCCGAGTGGCTGGGTATCTTCAGGAAAGGGACACGGCATCCCGGCACATAACACGGGCCATCTTTGCTGGATGTTCCCTCTTAAGCTGGCATCCGGAAAGACACACTGGGGAAGCAGGAAGTACTAGATTGCTCCAGCTCCAGGCACAGCTTTGATGTCATATACAGGAGAAAGGAGTTTGTCCAGAGCCCTACTTAACAGATGGTGGGCATTAGAGAAGTCGGGAGGCGGGGGTGAATTAGTGCTGTCATCAGTCCAGGGCTCAAAGTATCAGAGAGAGCGCAGCTGTCACCAGCCTTGAGCTTGAAGGGATAAGGGCAGGCAGCTGGGATGCATGGAAGCCTGTAGCTGAAGGAGGGATGACACACAGGTGCTGCACCTTACGGAGGAGGAAAGTGGCTGCTACAAGAGGATGCTGGGAAAATAATAACCCAGGCCATTCTTCCCACTGGCCAGACTTGTCTCCATTTTTCTGTAAGTACGAGGGTAGGAAAGTCTTCCTGGCATCGAGGTCAGCTCTGTAATACCAAGCATGGTAAAAAGCAACAGGAAGGGCAAAGTGTGCCCCTACTGTGTGCCGTCTCACAGCAACCTGTAAGTCTCTAGCAGGTTCTCTGTGCGAGGCCATGGATCCCACCATGGCAAGAATTGGTGCAAGCCTCTCATCTCCCAGGACCTTCTCTCCCCCATCCCTGGTGCCTGGGAGGAGCCTTCTCTTCCCCCATCCCTAGTGCCTGAGAGTGGCCACACATTCTACTGGAGAATCTGGGGCATTCCAACTTGCAGGCTAGTAGTGCCTTTATGCCATCTCTCCAGGCTGGGGTCCAAGGACGACACCGAGCTTCAGGCTATGGAACACCAGTGCTTGGTCTATAGCTTTGTCTCAAGGCTAAAACATTCAATCAGAACAAGGCATAGGCCACCCTAGAGATGCAAAAGCCAGCGTGCCTGCCCGCCCCACACCCACGGGAGTACATGCCAACATTTGGAGCCCCGGGTAGAGTGACATTTCTCCCAGTCCAGCCCAGGTTCCTCTTTGTGTCTGAATGGAATGGCACATGTGTGTGATGTGGGCTTGGGTCAGGTAGAAACTCTGTCTTTGGAGGAAGGGTGCCCTGGTCGAAAGCCCCTTGGACTCAGAGCATAAAAGTGTGCTTTCACTCCACAGCAGCCACACAGAGAACAGACTTCTCACCCGATGCTTCCTCTCCTGTAAGTCTTTCCCCCACTTGCCAGAGAAGTCACCGTAGGAAAGCTGTTAGATGGGCGGGACCTTGCTGACCTGCAGGCTCTCCAGGCCTAGAGGTCAGCTGGGTGATCCACTCCACACAGGTTTCTTGGAAGATGAAGAAAGGAGAGGAGAGAGAGCAGAAGCTGTAAAATTCCACATTGGAGGGGGAAGGTGGTGATGGAAGGGCAGAAATGTGGAGATGAAGCCAGAGGGCGTGGGTCCTTGCTGGGACTCAGTGTCCCCATAACAAACTACAAAGGGGACCCTTCTGCTCTTAGGGCCTCCCTCTCATAAGCTGATTTTGCAACTGAAACAGAACATTAAAATCCAATCTCAATCTCTCTTCCTCTCTGCCCCACCCTGTCTGTATGCCTGACTTCATACTTAATTCCACCTGACATTTTTGCTCCAAAGTTATCAGGTGAAGTGGAGGGAGGGTTGGTTGGTGGTTGGTTGGTTTTTTTGGAGACAGGTGTAGCCCTGGTTGTCCTTGAACTCGCTATGTACACCAGGCTGACCTCAAACTCAAAGACCTGTCTGCCTCTGCTGGGACTAAAGGTGTACACATCACCTTTTTTTTTTTTAATCACTGTGTTTGCTGATCAAGACCAGGTCTCTGGTCAGCTACCTGCGCTGGCCTGCCATTGTGTAAAATGCCAGGAACTATGCACAACTCAGAAGTAAGAATAACTCCGAGAAATAACGATTTTGATGAGAATCATCACTGTTTTTACTTGAGGTCTGCAGAACTGAAAAACTTATGTGACCAGTGACCAGGGTCACATCCGCATCCCTGGCCACTGACTTCACACATGGGAAGGCACCACCTACCCTGTCTCCAGTCACCTGTTTCTAGAAAATAATCGGCTTCCTGGAAGCATTGTCCTCTTGCTGGCCACTTTGTGACCAACTAGCTCATCAATTAATACAATTCTCTGTCATGTATCACCTTGTTCCTTGCTTGGTTGGCTTTGTCAGGCTCTAGGCAGAATGTGTCACAGTGCACCAGTGGCCAGAGGAAAACTTGAGGGAGTCAGTTCTCTTCTGCCACATGGGTCTTAGGGCTCAAAAATGGGTCATCAGGCAACTTGATGGCATCCACCTGCCCTTTTAAAAAGCAAGCAACGACCCACACATACACACAACCCCACACACACACACACAACCCCACACCCACACACACACACACAACCCCCCACACACAAACCCCCACACACAAACCCCCTCCACACACACAAACTCACACACACACACACAACCCCCCACACACACAACCTCACACACACACAACCCCCCACAACCCCACACACACAACCCACACACACACAACCCCCCCACACACAATCCCCCCACACAACCCCCACACACCCAACACACACAACCCCCACACACAACCCCACACACACAGCCCACACACACACAACCCCCCCACACAAACCCCCTCCACACACACAAACACACACACAACCCCACACACACAACCCCCCCACAGCCCCCCCCACACACACAAACTCACACACACACAACCCCCCCACATACAACCCACACACACAGCCCCACACACATACAACCCCCCTCCACACACACAATCGCCACACACACAACCCCACATGCACACAACCCCCACACACACAACCCCCCCACAAACCCCCACACACAAACCCCCTCCACACACACAAACTCACACACACACACAACCATACACAACCCCACACACACACACAAACCCCCTCCACACACACAAACTCACACATAAACCCCCCATACACAACCCACACACACATACAACCCCACACACACACACAACCCACACACACACACAAACCCACACACACACACACCGCATCTGACTTTATATGAAATGGTACCCTCAGTGGGACGTTTTTGCACAGTGTCAAGGCAACTCAATAAAATGGTTGGTGTTTATTCACTTGTACAACTCTGTCTTTGGCTCTGGGCCTAGCCAACAGAACTGTAGGCTGACCCAAACAAACTCACACAGCCTTCTCAGCACAGGCAGCCCAAGGTCAGCACATGTCTTAGACCACAGAGTTACCCGTCTCATCATTTGCTGTGGGGAGAAGCATTTGCTAGGTGCCAGCCACCGAGAGACTCCTGCCCTTACAATGTCCTTCTCAAAGTTCAAATGGCCAAGGAGAGCTCCAGGTAAGATCGTTGCTATGCTGTTCTAGTTGGATGTTGAAGGCTGCAATAAATACCACAACCAAAAGCAACTTAGGGAAGAAGACATTTGGCTTACAGGTCACCAGGTCACCAGGGTAGCCAAGGCAGGAACCCAGAGCCAGGGACAGTACTCAGCCGGCTTTCTCACACCACCCAGGAATACTTCCCTAGGCGTAGGGAATGGAGTGAGGGTAGCACCACTCACAATGGGCTGGGCCCTCCCACATCAATCATTAATCAAGGAAATGCCTTTCAGTCTTGCCTACAGACCAGCCTGATGGAGGTATTTTTTCCAACAGAGGCTCTCTTCTCTCAAATAACCCCAGCTTCATCAAGTTGACAAAAATCAAACCAAGACAGTAGATAACTGCAAGTACAAGTTCCAGGTTCTGCAAATCCAGAAGGGCATTTCGCACCACCTGTTCTGCCTTGTTTTGTTTGCTTGTTTGTTTCAAGACAGGGTCTCTCTGTGTAGCCCTGGCTGTCCTGGCACTCCCTTTGTAGACCAGCCTGGCCTCGAACTCAGAGATCTGCCTAACTCTGCCCCCTGAGTGCTGGGATTAATGGTGTGTGCCATCATGACCAACTTACTCTGCCTTGTTTCTAAAAATTGACCACTGACATCATTTCCAGTATCTTCAATTCTTTGATCAACTGCTCTGTCCCAAGGCTAATGTAATAGCCCTAAACAGGTCCAATTTCTGATCCCCTGCTGTTGCCATTAGTACTAAATTACTGGTACAGTCTTCATGCGGAAACAAAAGCACAGCACACAATGTCTTTAGAAAGAGCGGAGTGGGGGTTGGGGATTTAGCTCAGTGGTAGAGCGCTTGCCTAGGAAGCGCAAGGCCCTGGGTTCCGTCCCCAGCTCCGGAAAAAAAAAAAAAAAAAAAAAAAAAACCAAAAAAAAAAAAAAAAAAAGAAAGAGCGGAGTGTGTGTGGTTTGTTATCACAGCATTCTGCAGACGAACCTAGGATTTCAGACTGACATCTACTGGGGAATTTCTGTCCAGCATGTTTCTGGGTGACAGTAAGATCCATGGATCCCAATAATCTGTGTGAGCAGAGGGAGCTTATGGTGCGAGAACAAAAGGAACTTAAATGCTTGTTCTTCTCAAGCTAGTACCACAGATGTTGGGAGGGAGCACCCCTGCACTTCCGGTGGGAGGGAGCACCCCTGCACTTCTGGCACTATGTGTGGGTGGCAAAACCCACATCATCCTGATGGCTTAGCTTTGTTATTGCCCAGTGGAAAACAATGGGAAAGGACCTGACAGGATTATTCTGCAGTAACCACGGCTGCCAGAGCTGCAGTCAGGTCAAGTTGAATCCCTCCGTTGTTGATAATGTTACAGAATGTTCCAATGAGCACAGGCTGCATCTGCATCTCTAGTCAAAGTGTTCGTCCATATCCCAATTCACAGGAAATCAACACCCGGGAAAATCATTTTCAAGACGGTTTCTCTGGGTAGCCCTGGCTGTCCTGGAACTTGCTCTGTAGACCCTGGCCTTGAACTAACAGACATCCACCAGGCTCTGCTTCCTGAGTGCTGGGGTTAAAGGCACCACCATCCACATCAGGAAATTTAAGTTAACTATCACCGCAGAATTTGTCATCAATAAGGTGGAGTGGGTGACAGAGGAGCTCAGAGGGTAAAGGCACTTGCACCTGACCCTCATGGCTTGAGTTTGGTTCCCCAGGACCCATGTGGTAGAATGGGGTTGGGGGGAGAACGGCATTCTAAAGCTGTCCTCTGACGTGCACAGGTGAGCCACGGTGAAAATGCAATTTAAAATAATTTTCCTAGTGGGACTGGAGAGAGGAGCGATAAAGTAAGAGCACACACTGTGTTCTAGAGGGTGCGGGAAGTTTACAACCCCAGTAACTACAGCTCCAGGGGGATCTGTGTCTGATATGCATCAGCCTCTGGGTTCCAGGGCACCCATAGTCACATCCATATGCCATCCCCTCCCATATGCAATCCCCCATCATGTGCCACCCCCTCCATATAGATAACTAAAATGTTTTTAAAGATATTTTGTAGGGGCTGGGGATTTAGCTCAGTGGTAGAGCGCTTACCTAGGAAGCGCAAGGCCCTGGGTTCGGTCCCCAGCTCCGAAAAAAAGAACCAAAAAAAAAAAAAAGATATTTTGTTATTTAACGAGAGACAATCTGCTCATGGTGGCTCTTGGCTATAACCTTCAGGTGGCTGAAGTAGAATTCTCAAGCTCACCAACGAATTGGGTTACATAGTGAGCTCTGTCTTAAACGAACACCCCTACCAAACCACCCTCAAACCAACCAAGCGAACAAACAAATCCAGGCGGACAATGCAAGCAAAGTAAGGTTCTGGGCTTGTTAGTCGTGCAATGGGGGCCACCCACCAGTAACCCCGCTGTTAGCAACAAGGCAAGCCAGGCACCTTCAGGCACTTTCAAATGTCCTTTTGTGCTTCAGCTAAAACTAGAAAAAAAGCAAGCGAGTATTTTTTTTTTTTTTTTTTGTCTAGCTTTTTACCCTTTGAACGCATTTTCTGTGAGCTAATCCAGGAATACAGACCCAAGGCTGCAGTCCATGACTCCTGGATTAGGACTTTAAACTGAGTATGAGCAAGAAGTGCCTGACCCTTAAGTGCCTTCCCGTATGAATGTGTACAGGAGCCCGGAATAAATCCTCCCATTCCCTTTCTTTGATGAAGGCACTTCTCTTCCATGCTCCTTTGTTACCAAGATATGAACCAGCTGTGTTCATTAACACTGACTGATACACTGTGACAGTTTGTCCCAGAAGGCAGGCAGCCACTAAGAGACTAATGAATGGGTAGTGTTTAGAGTGGGCACATGGTTGGACAAAGGGATGATTCAAGCCTGGATGGGAAGGAGGAAGATTTCTTTACACTAGGATGTGGGTGAAAGCTAATGTTCAAGGTCAGCCTGACTGCATCTGGGATCCCCTAGGAGACACACCTTGGGGACCTCATAACGATGGACTGTCTTCTCTTACACCAGTGAGCCCAAATAAACTGTCCCCTTTTAAAAACATTTATTTATTTATTTATTTATTTATTTATTTATTTATTTATTTATTTATTATGTATCCACCATACAGCTTTCTGCCTGCATGTATTCCTGCAGGCCAGAAGAAAGCACCAGATCTGATTATAGATGGTTGTGAGCCACCATGTGGTTACTGGGAATTGAACTCAGGACCTCTGGAAGAGCAGACAGTGCTCTTAACCTCTCCAGCCCATAAACTGTCCCTTAAATTGCCTTTGTCAGATACTTAACTGTCACAGCAATGAGAAAAATCACTGACATAGTATACTTTATTTGTTCATTTTGGTTTTTTGGGATAGGGTTTTTCTGTGTAGCCCTGTCTGCCCTGGAACTCACTGTGTAGACCAGACATGCTCCTGCCTCTGCTTCCTGTTTTGTTTTTGAGACAAAAGCACTCTATATAACCCCAGCTGTTCTAGAAACTTGCTGTATAGACCAGAATGGTGTTGAACTCAGATCCACCTGCCTCTACCTCCTGAATGCTGAAATTAAAGGTGTGTGCTGCTACGGCCAGCAGGTTAAAGATTTATTTTTATTTTATATGTGAGTGTTTTTTGCCTGCATGGTATGTCTGTGCTCTGCATGCATGCAGTACCCACAGAGGCCAGAAGAGGGCATTGGATTTGATCCTCTGAAACTGGAGGCTCCAGCATAAAAACTGTAAAACTTATACTGTGAATAGGTGTGTATACATGAATCAAGCGCAGGGTTTTGGGCACGCAAGGTAAGCACTTTACCACTAAGATTATATATATACATATATACATATATGTATACATGTATACATATATATATACACACACACACACACACACACATATATATATATATATATATATATATATACATATATATATCTCCTCAGCCTATTTCCAGAATTTTCTATTTAATATTTCAGGTTGTTTACCGTGGATAACTGAAATGATGGAAGTAAATCCGTGCCTAGGGAAAGAGGACTACAGTTCACTCCTCAGTTAGGAGCAGGTCCAGATCTGTCCCAAAGTGTTTTTAACACACATCTATGGGTGATAAATAAAGATAGCTTTTCGTGTGAATTTTTACTGGATAGAATATATTAGTCAAGTCTGGGGCTTGGGGGATGGTTCAGCTGTGAGTAAAGTGCTGGCTGCTTGAAGCTCAACAGTCAGATCCCCAGGAGCCTTGTAGTAGCCAGGTACAGCATGATGTGCCTATAATCCTAGTTCTGTGACAGCATTCTAGCGGATTGCTGTCCAGCCAGCCTGGAGTAAAGGGTAAACTCTAGGTTCAATGAGATAATCTGCCTTAAAAAAAAAAAATCGGGGGGTTGGGGATTTAGCTCAGTGGTAGAGCGCTTGCCTAGCAAACGCAAGGCCCTGGGTTCGGTCCCCAGCTCCGAAAAATAGAAAAGAAAAAAAAAATCAGTGGGCTAGCAAATGCTCAGTCAGTTAAAGCGCTTCCCAGCAAACCTCATGACCTGGGTTCGATCTCCACGACCTACAGATGCGAGGAGAGAACTTACTCCTGCCAGTTGTCTCCTGACTTCTGCACGTGTATTGTACCTCCCTTCTACCCCAATTAAGTGTAATAATTGTTTTTTAAAACATAGAGCAAAAGAGGGAAACACAAACACAGAGCTCAGGCTTTCATATGCACATTCACATATGAGTGTACTCAGATCTAGAACTTTAAACCACTTAATATTTTTAAAAAACGTATCTCATAAAAAATAAATAAAAGTAAATAAAAATTTCATGGGTACATGGTTCTGAATTTTTTTTGAAATCAAAACATGTGTGTTCGGTCTAGATGTACGTATGTGCACCATGCACAAGCATGTACCAGAGGAGCCAGACGAGGGTGCTGGATCTCTTAGACCTAGAGTTATGGATGGTTGTGAACTGCCTTGTGGGCCCTCTAGATCAGCGAATGCTCCTCACCACTGAGCCATCTCCCCAGTTCCTCTCTATGCGGCTTTAAATGTCATTGAAGCAATGGTATCTGGATGAAGAATCCTAATAAAGGGAATGACCTTCATTAGTTCGCTATGATCTACAGTTTGCCCTGTGAGTAACAGTTGGAAGCCCCAGGATATTCTGGGGAACTGAGGAAATTGGAAGTCTCTGCTTCCCTCCTTTAGTCAGCTACAACTGCCTGACCCCCATTAGTGTCGTGACTCTGTGGAATATTAACCACACAGGGAAGGGGAATTAATTGCCGCTGAAAGGCGACTACTGACAGGGGCTTCTGTGACTGAGGAAAAATGTGGGTCAGGCCTGGGCTAGTGAGGACAGACCAGAAGTGGACTGTGTAGCCATGCTAGTCTACATGGAAGCTAAGATCACCTTATGCACATGCACATGGAACTCAGAGGCTAACTTGGGGATTTCAATCTCTTTCTGCTGTGTGGGTTCCAGGGATTGAACACTCAGGCCATTAGGCTCCCCTCAAAAGCTCCCTCACGCACTGAGCCATGTGGTTGGCACACGGCTTTTGTTTTTAAAACCTTGCTTCAAAGTTATTTTTCATAAAACCTTCCTCAAATCAATCCATGACACCTCCTATCCTGCTAAGACCTCAGCTGACAGGAAGCCCGTGCCTTCTGGTTCTGTCTCAGAGACAACCATCACCGTCATCCTTCTCCAGTGGACACAGTCCCTCCCGTTTATCTCCAAAAACATTGCTTTTCTGAGGGTGTGAGGGTCTGATTTCTAATACATTCTCCAATTTTGTAGAAACACTGGAATTTTGTTATGAAATTCCTTAAAGTTCTATGAAGACATTGTCTCTGTTTTACCTGCTTTTTTCAGTTGGTAATATTTTCATTCCCCAACTCAGAAAATTCTTTGCTTTAGCCATATAGCCTTCTTTACTTACTTGGGAATTGAACCTGGGTCCTCTGGAAGAGCAGCTCTGGTCTTAACTGCCAAGCCTTGTCTGTAGTCCCTTGGTTTTATTTCTTTTGAGAGGTGGTGTCATGTAACCCAGGTCAGCTTTGAGCGCTCTGTATGATTGAGGATTCCTTTGCTTTTGCCTCTCAAGTGGCTTAGGTATGGGGTTTCTTTCTTTGCATGTTTCTGTGTGGAATGCATGTGTGTGCATGTGTGGTAATCTGAATGAGAATGGTCCCATAAGCTTGGTCCCTAGTTGGTGGAACTCTTTCAGAAGGATTGGAAGGTGTATCTCTGTTGGAGGCTTTGTGTCACTGAGGACAGGCTATGAGGTTTAAAAAGACTTGGTATCCCATGGTTTCTCTTCGCTTCCTCTTTGCAGATCAGGATGTACACACGCCACTGTCCCTGCCCCCATGCCTTTGCTGTACCCTATTGACTCTGGTCCTTTTAAACCGAAAGCTCAGTTAAACTTCCATTTTTCATTTTGAGGTTTTTTTCAAGACAAGGTTTCTCTGTGTACATAACCCTGACTGTCCTGGAACTCACTTTGTAAACCAGGCTGGCCTTAAACTCAGTTCTGGCTGACTCTGTCTCCCAAGTGCTGGGATTAAAGGTGTGCCCTGCCACTACCTAGCTTTTAATAATTATTTTTTTCTCTTTTCCCCCTTTCTTTTCAAGATTTTTATGTGTGTTGCTGTTTTGCCTATATGTGTGTCTGTGTGAAGGATACCATATCCCCTGGAACTGGAGTTACAGACAGTTGTGAGCTGCCATATGTGTGCTGGGAATTGAACCCAGGTCCTCTGGAAGAGCAACCAGTGGCCTTCACTGCTGAGCCATCTCTCCAGCCCTTATGTCCTTGATTTTAAAAAATGGTTTGAGAAAAAAAAGAAAAAGAGGTCAAGAATTCAAAGGAGAACAGTGAGGAAGAGGTATATGGGAAGGTTTAAAGAAGGAAGGGGGAAAAGGGATAATTAGAGCCTTGAAAAAGATTTTTTTTTTAAATCCGCCAAATGGCTTCTGCAGTGATAAGCTGCCCACACGGCCTGGTCATCCGATTCAACCCCATAGCAATGAAATAACAGATGTCACAGCCAAGTTGCTTGTCCATCTAGTTTGTTTCAGACATAGGTTCTCATGATGTAGGTCTGGTGGGCCTGAAACTAGCTAGCTCTGTAGACCAGGCTGGCCTCAGAACTCCGATCTTCCACCTGCCTCTGCCTCACCAGTGTTAGGATTAATGGTGTGCACCACCACATTTGGCCTCTTCGCTTCTTAGCAACACTGAAACCACCAGCCCGGGTTTGCAAATAGACAACAGACGTTTATTATAATTGAGGAAGAGGACACACAGCCCACTACTCAGTTTTCAAGAGCCGTTGTTCAAGGTGTACACCATCAGAAAGCTGGAGGAGGGAACATTTGTCATCACCCGAACTATGCTCACATCGTCACATAGAGTTTTGTTAACAAAGCTGCCAAAGGGAAAAAAACACCAAGGCGTCAGTCCCTAAATGGGAGTGAGGCTCATTGACTGACAGTTAGAGGGCCATCTTCTCATCACAGTTATGAATTTACTTTAAACTTTTAAATTCTTACATGTCATATGTGTATGTGTGTGTGTGCACTCATGTGTGTGTGTGTTCACGTGCCAGTGTCTGTCCATGCTTCTGTGTGTGTGTGTGACTGCATATGTTTGTGTGTGTTCATGTGTGTGTGTGTGCCTGTGTATGTGTGTATACCTGAGTGTGTCTGTGCCTGTATGTATCCAAGTGTGTATGTGCCTATGTGTGCATGCCTGTGTGTGTGTATGTGTACTTGCATATGTGTGTGTGCCCATGTGCCTACATACATGTGTGTGCCTCTATGTGCCTCTGTGTGCATGTGTTGCATAGATAGTAACTTGTGGGAAGCAGTTCTCTCCTTTCAACAAGCAGGTTCCAGAGACTGAACTCGTCAGGCTTGGTGGCGACTGCCGAAACTGCTGAGCCATCTCGGGTTAATTTTGAGTCACTGCACACATCGGCAAAGGAAGACCACCATTCAGAGCATGGGTTCCAACCCCAGCCTTCCGCAGTAGACCTCTGCCACACTTCTCAGTTCTCAGTTGTTCAATGGATTACCTAGCTTACTAACAAGGAGAGAAGCCGGGTGTGATGCCTCTTACCTCTAAATCCCTTCAACTTAGAGGGCCCAAGGCCAGAGAACTGACAGAGTCTGAGGCAGTTTGAGGTTAGTCTAGGCTATATAATGAGACCTTGTCTCAGAAAAATTTAATTTATAGATTTTAAAATTGAATTCTGTTCCCGTAGCCAAACTTAGTCCACTCCAAGTGAATACAATAAAGAAGCAATGCATCCCCTCCCCACTAGGGGGCGTAGAGATGGTGGGGCACATGTCAATCACTCCGTTCTTTACTACTGAGGGAAGCCTCTACCGGATCACTCAGGAGCTCATAAGTGTCAGGCCTGCCCTGGACAAGTACACAGTCTCCTGTGTGGCCTTGTAGACTCCAGCTGAAACCTGTTGTCCACACCCATGTTCTCCTTTGCACTGAGGGTAAAGATGGCGTCCCTAGCTCCCTCCACCTGGCAGGTTGAGAACACAACAAAACTCCCTGAAATTTTGGAGTAAAGTTCATTACCAGAGTTCATACTTTAAATGTGCAAGACCCTGGATTCACTCTTCCCCAGCACAAGAAGGAAAAAAATACCTCCTTCAAAACACCTACAGAGTCAAAAGCAGATCCAGCCCAAGTTCATTATGCTCCAACCATTTATACTAGATTCACCAAAAACACGTTTCTAAAAAGTAAACAAAAAACCTGAAATCAGAGGGACGTTACACCTGGTCTATAGAATGATAGACCCCAGTGACAATAGATCTCTCAGCACATCATAGACGCCAGAAGGACATGGTAGAGCCCTTTCCAAATCCTGAGAGAGAAAAAACTAATACCCATTAACAGAACTGAGACTGAGTGAGAGGGAGAAGGTTCGGGAGTTCAAGGCAAGCCTTGAATACATAAAGTTTTAGGCTAGCTTTAACTACCTAGCACGTTTGAGGCCAGTCTTTGGGTATACGAGAGGTCTCAAAACTACAACATGCATGCACATGCTCGCACGCGTGCGCGCGCGCGCGCGCGCACACACACACACACACACACACACACACACACACACACACACTACATAGCCAAGGCCTTGAGCAAAACAACAAACTGGGTTCTCACAGTATCAGACTGTAAAATTTATCACAGGAAGCTATTGTGTTCAAACCAGAACAATATTGCCATCAAACAGATGCATCAGAGCCTAGGAAAAGAACCTACACCTTTTTTTTGTCCATATAACTATTGTTTATTGAGAGCAACTACTTCTTAGCCCACACATTCATGTTTCATAGTTCAGGAACACAGGTCAGCAATGGACTTCTACGGAGCACAATCCAAGGAACTCTTTGCATTCTGAAATCACTTCGCACTCTGAAAGACACCAGCCTTCCTTATCTCTTCAAAATCTTTCATGGGATCATAATTCCTGTAGAAATCTGCATAAGCCTTCTTTCTTGGTTCAGCCATGCCAAACTTATAGGCAACAGCAACTCCTGGGGCCACAATAAATGTACCAACCATATGAACCACAGATACTTGGCCAGAAGACCATGCATCTGTGGTTTCTGCAACAACGCACCGGAACTGGAACTCATGGTAGCCAGTGTCCTCTACACCAACGTCCTTGTCCTTCCCAGTTCTTAAGAACCTACACTTTCATGGTTTGTTGACATTTTTTAAAGGACAGGGACTAGACTCTCTAATAAATGGTGTCCGGAAGATTCCAAAATCCACCCCATTCTTATAACTCCCACTACTGAATAATAATTCAATAATCAACTCGTAACACGTGGAAGGCAAGACTAAATCGGAGACTGGAAAATGACCAAGAGAATCCATAGGAAAAGCTACAGGGCTAGGCCAGTTCTCAGCTGGGAACTCCCAAGTGCCAGCCACCAAAGCACAAATTGACAAATAGGACTGAATCACACTAAAATGTCTCTCCACAGTGTAGTGGAAGAAACAAACAAACAACAGCAAAACCAACCACCCAAACAACAACAAAACCAACAATCAAGAGAACAAAGGGAAACCCCACAGAGTTGGGGGGGGGGAATGAAACAAGGTTTCATTGTAGAGCCCAGATTAGCATTGAATTTGAATGTAGCATAGGCTAGCCTCCAACTTGAGGTAATTCTTCTGCCTTAGTTTCCTGATTGCTGGAATTATATCTGTGTGCCACTATGTTCAGAGGGAGAAACATCTTGAAGTCATACATATAATATAAATTATTTTGGCAAATTGGCATATGCTGTTGACCCTTGTTGAAAAGGGATTCTGGGTCCCAACACTCTGGAGGCAGAGACAGGTGATCCCCGAGTTCCAGGCCAGCCTGATTCTAAGATAGCTGGGGCTACACTGAGAAATCCCGCAAGGGAGGTGGGGGGAGGGGGCTCATTTTTCTTTTTCTTTCTTTTTTTTTCTGGAGGGGGCGATGGGTCAGGGTGTCCTGCTAAAGGGCAAGCAACACTTGCTGCGGCAACCTGGGTGCAGGGTTTGGGGCCTGTGTCACCACACCAT
The DNA here is from genome assembly GCF_021556685.1 of Rattus norvegicus. Taxonomy (NCBI): domain Eukaryota; kingdom Metazoa; phylum Chordata; class Mammalia; order Rodentia; family Muridae; genus Rattus; species Rattus norvegicus. The sequence continues at coordinate 117,526,725 of NC_141541.1, forward strand.
GATCACTGAAAATAACTTGGATGGAGGCAAGTAAAACTCAAAGGAGATTTAGCCAAATAGAGGTGATAAGAGCTCACTTAACCTCCACACTCAGGAGAACCCACCCCACCAATAAAGACAAGATATGAGGACGCAGTTCCCCTCCCACACACACTTCTACTGTGGGCCTGCGATTGTCGACATAACTGTATGTGCTTAGATCCCAAGAACTAGCAATTCTTTCTTTTCCCTCTCTCCCCTCATTCCTAATACGTAATCTCTCTCTATAGCCCAGGCTGCCCTGGGACTCACTATATAGCTCAGGCTGACCTCAAACTGACAAGAGAGCCATTCGACTCTGCCTCCCAAGTGCTGGGATTAAAGGTACGTGTTATGCTTAGCCAGCTCCTAGCTTGCTTTGTTCGTGCTGGTTTTGCAATTAACCCAGTCTGGCTGCCAAACTTCCTAACTAGCAGAAGGTGGCCTTGAACTTCTGGATCCTCCTGCCTTGACTTCTTAAATATGACACACACTCAGCACAAGGTCTGTGCTGTGTGAAACCGGAGAGCATAAATTCAGTCATATCTTTTAATAGAAAGTTCATTTCTCTCTTAAAAATGCATTTTTACATAGAACTTTTTAAATATGTCTAACTTTACTCTAAATGCATTGGTGCGAAGGTATCAGTCGGACTCCCTGGAACTGGAATTACAGACGGTTGTGAGTGGTTGGGGATTTAGCTCAGTGGTAGAGGTTGCCTAGCAAGCGCAAGGCCCTGGGTTCGGTCCCCAGCTCCGAAAAAAAACAAAAACAAAAACAAACAAACAAACAAAAAAAAACAGACTGTTGTGAGCTGCCGTGTGTTTGCTAGGGATTGAACCCAAGTCCTCTGGAAGCTCAACCAGTGTTCTGCACTGCTGAGCCATCTCTCCGGCCCCAGAAATGTTTGGTTTTTTTTTTTTAATATTTATTTATTTATTTATTTTTCATGTATGTGAATATACTGTTGCTGTCTTCAGATACACCAGAAGAGGGCATCAGATCTCATTACAGATGGTTGTGAGCCACCATGTAACCACTGGGATTTGAACTCAGGACCTCTGGAAGAGCAGTCAGTGCTCTTAACCAATGAGCCATCTCTCCAGCCCCAGAAATGTTTTGAAATTAAGGCCCAGTTGAAGTCAAGCGGCAGAGCTTACCGTCGATGCAGCATATGTCTCTTGTTATACAGCCGGTAACACCTCCTGAGCAGTGGGCTTCTTTCTTCCCACGCAAACAACTCCAAAGAGCCATCGATAAATGTGACGATGACATGAAGGGGGTCCTTCAAAGAACACTCAAGTGTGAATAGGCTGGAGTCAATGTCAGATCAAAAGACAGGGGGAGGGCCTTGGAGGTGGCCCATCAGGTAAAGGCACTTGCTGGGCTAGCCTGGTGCTCTGAACCAGGGAGGGGCTAACTCCAGGAAGTAGTCCTCTGGCCTCTGCAAGTGCTCCCACATGTGCAAATGCACATGTGCACACATGTTAAAACAAAACAAAAAACAAAACAAAACACATTCCAAACATACCACCGACAGTCTCAGGATCTCTCCTGGGCCGTAAGGAAATGTCTGCAGGTGGAGACCCGTGATGCTGTAGATCAAGAGTGAGGACCCAGTTGAACAAACAATCACGTTCTTATCACTGACTCCCATCCACTCCAGGGTGTCCTCGAACTTTTTCAACGAGAAGTTCGCTATGGCATATTCTATTCCAAATAAACACAGAATACACAGGCAACTTCTCAGTCACTTAAGCAAGAACAAAATCCTTACTGCTTAGTGAAGAGCACAGCCCTACTTCCCAGACACGCCAGTCTGACAGAGCCAAGGAAAACAGTCCCTCAGTCTGACCAGTCCATGTCCTAGGCCGTGGAAAGGCAGGCTCTGACATAGGGACGGTGTGGACAGTCAACAGCTCAAACATTGGGAAGACAACCCTGCTGGGAAAGGACAGCAGAACCCAGTCCCTAACATGTGACAGTAATGGAAACATGTCTGCCCAAGAAAGCCATAGTCGTCTTGTGTAACGACCATCAAACAGACACAGGTTCACATCTGGCCAAGGAGCCTCCTGCTCCCTCTGCAAAAATGAGCATCGTATGGAGGTCCACAATCCCAGCAGAGTCCAGCGGATCTCCAAGTTTGAGGCCAGCCTGGTCTACAGAGCAAGCTCCAGGTTAGCCATGGCTATCCCGAGAAACCCTGTCTTGGAAGACTGAAAACACAAAGCAGTGACATCTTACTATGAGCCCTTGTGGAAGACGCAGGAGAAATCAGGGTTTAAGACTTGTTTTGGGGCTGGGGATTTAGCTCAGTGGTAGAGCGCTTACCTAGGAAGCGCAAGGCCCTGGGTTCGGTCCCCAGCTCCGAAAAAAAGAACCAAAAAAAAAAAAAAAAGACTTGTTTTTACACTATTGTGTTTGTGTAGGGATTCATGCCACAAGCACACATGTGGGGGTCAGGGGACAACTAGAGTGATTTGGTTCTCTCCTCCATCATGTGGTGCCCCAAGAATTGAACTAGGCTGACAGGCTTGGTAGTTAAGCCTCTCTATCCTCTAAGCCAGTGCCTCCCAACCTTCCTATTGAACATGAATACAGTTCCCATGTGGTGTGGGGGAGTCTCCCCAGCCATAAAGTGACTTCATCGATACTGTTATGAATGGTGATTTAAGTATTTTTGAAGGTACAGGTTGTCATAGGGGTCACAACCCATAGGTAGAAAACCACTGCTCTGAGCCATTTTGCTACCCCATAATATAGTTCTTTTTTTTTTTTTTTTTTTTTTCGGAGCTGGGGACCGAACCCAGGGCCTTGCGCTTCCTAGGTAAGCGCTCTACCACTGAGCTAAATCCCCAGCCCCAATATAGTTCTTTTATTGCTTGTCATTTGGGGTTTTGTTTTTCAGACAAGGTATTCACTCTGTATTCCTGGCTAACCTGATACTCACTGGACAGGTCAGGCTGACCTGGAACCCAGAGAGATCTGCCTGTCTCTCCTCCTGAATGCTGGGATTAAAGGTGTGGACGCTCATGCTTGTCCTTTTGTCAGTGTATGTGCGCATGTGCACATGCTAAACCATCCTGTCAGCTCCATCTTTCTGGTTTGTGAGACAGCGCCCTCTCTACGAAGCTTTCCCGACATAGTGTCCTGACTTGGGGGATGTGCCATCCTGCCCGGCTTGAGAATTTCTCTAAGCTTTTTACCTTTAACCCTTATTTTGTTCCCGATCTCTTCCTTTTCCAGCTTGATATCAAACGTGACAAATGTTGTGATTTTTTTGGAGCCTTTTATGGACATCAGGGTTATCCGGTCTTCCCTTCGTGGGGTCCAGAAGGCTCTTTGGCATAATGGAAACGAGAGAATGGTAGATGCGGGGGCGGAGAATTCTGATGTCCTCAGTAGGCTGCTCATGAAAAACACCTGCAGAAAGCAGCGGCCGGTGGAAACAGTGAAGAGTAGCCCCGCAGCCCAGCACATGCGCACTCTGAACAAAGGGCTTTCGAAAGGAACCCAGGAGCGGCCTCACCTGTTCTTCACCCAGGACAGGGTGGAGCAGTCATTGCTCCCACTCAGGGTTGGAATAACTCACTGTCTTCCTGCCCCTTCCCCACCATATTCAGAGACAGAATGGAGTCCCGGACCCAGATCAAAGGGCGCCTCCGCCATCCTTCCTCAATGGACTCATTGGGCTGAGCTTGGTTAAGTAGGTTTTCCCTGTTCAGAGGATTAATCCAGGGCTGTTTTGGACTTCGTTTTTTGGTTTTTTTTAATGAGGCATTGAGACTGTCTTACTGTAACCCAGGCTATTTTGGAATTTGAAAGTATATCGATGTATAAAACCAATAAATATGCTTGGGCCCCGAGGAGTACTTGGCCTCTGAGCAAATGATCTCTCTCATGATACCTATTAACCCGGCACCAGAGAGCTGGCAGTTAAAAGAGAACGCAGTATAAAAAGCATTGGGTAGGGCTGGAGAGATGGCTCAGTGGTTAAGAGCACTGACTGCTCTCCCAGAGGTCCTGAGTTCAAATCCCAGCAACCACATGGTGGCTCACAACCATCTGTAATGAGATCTGATGCCCTCTTCTGGTGTGTCTGAAGATGGCTACAGTGTACTTAAAAAATAAAATAATTAAAAAAAAAAGCACTGGGTATCGATCAAGCACTTGTCTGAAATCCATCACTGGTGGGCGTGTCATCCAGGGATAGAAGACTGCTGTGAGTTCAGGGCCAGCAAAGGTTTCCAGGACTGTTATTCCACCTGCCTTCATCCTTTGGCTGAGCCACATTTCGAGGACAGGTCACTAATAGATGTTTGCCATTGTGACTGGTCATGTGACTGCTTCCGAGAACATTATTATTTCCTGACTGTAGGAATGGCTTTCCTTATGATAGGAGAGCAGGAGTGGTCTGCCTGGACCTCCCTGAGGGGCTAGGCCTTCCCACCATCTCCCACCTTCACCCTGGAGTTGCTTGAACAGACCTACCTTTGGCAAGATTTGTGAGTGTTTCTTACTCAGAAAGACCCATTTCTTCTGAGGAGAGCAGTAGAGTTCGTTAATACCGTATTGGAATACATGGACTCTGGAAATGAGGTGCAAGTCGGGAATCCTAAAGATTAAGAGGTTACCCGAGGTATCACCTGCCTGAAATCACAGCACAGGCACCCGGTCAGTGAGAAGACGGTAAGTATGGAGGGAGGCAGGAAGCAGTGTTATCTGCTCTGAGATACACCACTGTGTATCTCTTCAAGTCCAGTAACGAGAGATCCAAAGCTCTCACCAGACCACCTCACAGAGTGTCTGGGCTGATCCCATGGAATAAGACTTCCTAGACCTGGGGAGGGAGGGGGATGACTTAGTGGGAAAAGTGCAGAGTGGGGTGGTTCAATCTCCAGGGGTTCCAGTGGCCTTTTCTAGCCACCACGCATGCACATGAGATGTAGACACACATGCAGGCAGAATAGCCACACACAAAATAATTTTTTCCTCTTGGGTTTTTTGAGACAGGACTTCTCTGTATAGCCCTGGCTAGCCTGGAACTCACTCTTTAGACCAGGCTGGTCTCAAGCTCAAGGTATTCACCCACCTCTCTGACATGCACCACCATGCCCTGCAGGACTTTTTTAAAAGGAATTTTTGTAGGGCAGGGTCGCATATATCTTTAATTCCAACACTTGGAAGGCAGAGGTGGGCTGATTTCTGTGAGTTAGTCCACCCTAGTCTAAACAGTGAGTTCTAGGCCGGCCAGGACTGTATCATGAGACACGAGGTAGGGGATGTGTAGAGATTTTCCAAACCCCCAAACACTCTTCCCTAGGACTCATTATCCTTTTTACTCCAATATCTGATAAAATTCACATTTTTCTCTCTATTGAGAAATTACTCAAATTATTCAGCAATAATAAACATTTCAGAGACAAGAAGATGTAAAGTCACTTAGAAAAATTTGTGTGTGCGCACATGCGTGCACATGTGTTATATGTATATTTATGAATGTGTCTGTAGACTGCATACCTGGGCATACATGGAAACCAGAGAAGGATGCCAGGCGTCTTGTTAGGTCACTCTTCTCCTGATCTCCTGAGAGAGTCTCTTATTGAACCTGGAGCTAGGCTGGCTTGGCTAGCAGTCATCTAGTCCCAGTGACCCTTGTGTTTCCATCCCCAACAACACTGGGGTTACAGACACATGTAGCCACATCCCACTTTTTCCCCCAGATCCCAGGAAACAATTTTAAAATGATATTTTTAAGAGAATGGCTTGGGCTGGAGAGATGGCTCAGTGGTTAAGAGCACTGACTGCTCTTCCAGAGGTCCTGAGTTCAATTCCCAGCAACCACATGGTGACTCACAACCATCTGTAATGGGATCTGGTGTCCCCTTCTGGTGGGTTTAAAGACAGCTACAGTGTACTGATATATAATAAATAAATAAAGCTTTAAAGAGAGAGAGAGAGAGAGAGAGAGAGAGAGAGAGAGAGAGAGAGAGAGAGAGAATGGCTTAAGGAAATGTACACGAAGTAAGTCAAAGGTTAAGGGATGGCCATATTTGTTATGGTATATTGTGATGGGCTCTTAGGATTTACAGAGACTCCAAAATGGCAAGTTGAGATTTGACAGTAATAGGACCTCAAATTGGCAAGTGCTTTGTTCTCTGTGACTACTCTAGATGTGGGGGTCACTTACCAAGACAACAGGGCCATCCTTTGTGAAGACGGCTTTCAGTGATTGACAGGAAGAGAGCATGCTGTTAGTGGCCAGGGCTTCCCTGTTGTGGCAGTCCCACAGTTTGATAGTTGATTCTATGTCTACAGTGACCGCAATGTGCATCTCAGGGAGGGTAGCCAAGATCTTGATGTAGCTGGGCTGTACTGGGCTTACCCAGGTCACAGCACCCTGAGGAACAAGAGCATCATCCTGTCTGAGCGCCTCCAACTGCTTCCACTCACTGGCTTTCTTTGGAAGCCTCATCCAGACTGGAACCCCTTCTTATCTTACTTGAGAGGAAAGATATAAATGTTCTAAACATCCCTCACTGGACATGGTAGCACATGCCTAAAATCCCAGCACAGGGAGGCAGAGGCAGGAAGGTACTAGAAGCTTGAGCAAGCCAGTCTGGTGTACAATGTCAAGTTGCAAGCCAGTAGGGACTACATGACAAGGCTATCTCAAAAAAGGAAAACACAGGGCTAGAGAGATAGCTCAGCAGTTAAGACCACCGGCTGTTCTCCCCCCCCCCCAGAGCTAAATCCCCAACCCCCCACCGGCTGTTCTTAACCAAAGAACCTGGGTTCAATTCCCAGAACACACATGGCAGCTCACAACTGACTGGAATTCTAGTTCCAGGGGGTCTGACACCTTCACATGGCCATACATGTAGGCAGAATACCTATGTACATAGAAATAAATATATTGAAAAATAAGAAAAACAAACATCTAGATTGTTTGGGGAAGGAGTGAACATGAAAACAGGACACATGCACTGTGCTCAGAAGGCAAGCAGGCATTCACTACACAGACCAGAAAGATCATGGCTGCTAAGATAGCTCAGCAGGGAAGGGCACTTGCCACTAAACCTGATGACAGGAGTTCAATCCCCAGGAACCACATGGAAGGGGAGAACCAACTCCCACAAACACATATGAAGGACAATCAGTGTCCCTGTACTCTCGGGGCAATCAGGTCCCTATCACTTGTAGTGGGACTAGTATTTTTTTTTCTTTTATTCGGAGCTGGGGACCGAAGCCAGGGCCTTGTGCTTGCTAGCTAAATCCCCAACCCCGGGACTAGTATTTTTGTTTGTTTGTTTTTGAGCCAGGGTCACTACTCTATAGCCCTAGCTCTCCTGGAGCTCACGATGTAAACCAGGCTGGCTTCAAACTTGCCTGCCTCTGCCACCTGAGTGCTGGAGTTAAAGGCCTGGGCCACCACTTCTTGATACCACTGGGCAGTATTAAGTTTTATAACACATGAAACAAACCTAGTCAACAATGAGTCAAGTCCAAAACTGGTTACTGTATCATCAGTTCTTATACACTGCAAATGAGAAAAACTGGTTCTCTTCCAGGCTTTTTTTTAGCTTAAAAAAAAAGGGGGGGGTTGGGGATTTAGCTCAGTGGTAGAGCACTTGCCTAGCAAGTGCAAGGCCCTGGGTTCAGTCCCCAGCTCCAAAAAAAAAAAAAAAAAAAAAAAAAACCCAAGGGGCTGGAGAGATGGCTCAGCGGTTAAGAGCACTGACTGCTCTTCCAGAGGTCCTGAGTTCAAGTCCCAGTAACCACATGGTGGCTCACAACCAACCATCTGTAATGAGATCTGATGTCCTCTATGGGCATGCAGATAGAGCAAATAAAATAAATAAGTCCTTAAAAAAAATCACATATACACATATACTGCTCTCCCCAGCAGCAACAGCAGCAGCGATGAAAAAAGCCAAAGGCATAATTAGATTTAGTAAAAATATTAGAGGCAACAATTAATATAGCCATTTCTTTTTTTTTTTTTTTTTGGTTCTTTTTTTTGGAGCTGGGGGCCGAACCCAGGGCCTTGTGCTTCCTAGGTAAGCGCTCTACCACTGAGCTAAATCCCCAGCCCCAATATAGCCATTTCTAAGCCCTAGCTCCACTTGCATGAAAATTATTAACAACCTCTCCTTCCCTCTAAATGTAATCTCTCGGGGCTGGGGATTTAGCTCAGTGGTAGAGCGCTTACCTAGGAAGCACAAGGCCCTGGGTTCAGTCCCCAGCTCCGAAAAAAAGAACCAAAAAAATAAAAAATAAAAAAATAAATAAATGTAATCTCTCCTTTGAGTCAATCTTTCACCAAAATGTGACTCCCACTTTGACTCCTCGGAGAATCAGGCTGTTGAAGTCCTCATTACCATGTAGCACATGACTCCGTCTCACCAGGTTGAGGTCACGTTCCAGTCCCCGCTCCCTCCGTCAGCTGTGAAGATGCACCAATGCATTCTGCCTAGCACTTAGGAGGCAGAGGTAGGGGGTTCCCATGAGTCGGAGGCCAGTCTGGACTGCACAGTCAGCTCTAGGACAGCCTGATATTGCCCTAAACAGCCTCCTCCCACCCCCTCAAAAAAACCCCAACCCCATGATCACTCTGTTCTTTATGCTACATTTCTCAGCTTGCTGTAGGAGACAATGTTTATAAACACTGAGACCCTATCTAACAAATAAAAACCCCTTCGCTCAGTGTGCTGGGCCACCCCCCTTTAGTCCCAGTACCCAGGAGGCAGAGGCAGGCAGATCTGTTTAGTTGGAGGCTAGCCTGGTCTACATAGTTCCAGACCAGCTAGGACTACAGGGTAAGACCTTCTCCCAGACGAATAGAACCAACCAACCTCAAGGATGGATTAATGTTCACTCCATTGGACTCTTTTACGTTCTAAAATAGTGGTGAGAATGGAGGATAATCAAGAAACACTTGGAGGTATCCAGCATTCACCCTGTTCTCTCCTACAATGGCTCAGCAGCTGGCTGTCTCACAAGTCAGTACTCAAGAGAAAAAGCTCTTGCATCAACCAACAGGGTGTGCACATTGGGGACAAGCCATGAATAATGTCCTCAAGAACTACAGGCATGGCCAGTTCTGTTTTTTGTGCCCAATGGTACTAGGGTCCCCGCCATCCCTCTCCCAGGGCATCCTATGGGCCCCTAGCACTCACAAAACCATAGAGAACGGGGGGGGGGGGATGCTTTCCCTACACAGGTGTGCTGGTGCTGTATCAAACCACCCTGCCACAGCACTAGCTGTGTTTCCTTCCCTCACACACACACAGCCCGTGAAGGTCCCAGGGGAACTATGCTCAGTGCAAGTCACACCCTGTTCTGTTTAGCTTCTGGGGTGAGGTACCCCAAACCCTGGTAGACACTATCAGAGAAAGAATCATGTGCAGAACACCTATGTCAATTACTCCACACCCCTCTCCCCAAGAGAGCATAGATCCACTGTGCTGCCCAGTCAAGGAGTGGGGGCCCATTCTTCTAGTGCCACAGCCAGTGAGAAAGCAGGGCCAGCTCTCCTTCTCCCGTGCCCTCTGGGCTAGCTCTCCCGACTACCACAGGTGGTGAACTAGGGAGGGCATCATCCCCGCATACATGCTAGCAGATTGCGTCTAAGCACATCTGTAGAGTATTTCCCTAATCAATGTGGGAGGACTCAGCCCACTGTAGTCAGTGCCTCTGCCATGCTGGTGGTCCTAGATGGTCTAAAAAAGCTAACTGAGCAAGCCATGGGAAGCGAGCCATAACGAGTGACCAACCCTCCATGGCCTCTGCTTCAGTTTCTGCCTTAGCCTCCTCTGATGGACTGTGACCCGTGAGTCCTTTCATCAAAGTTACTTTTGGTCATGGCCTTCTAACACAGCAACAGAAAGCACATTAACACACAAACGTGTAGCCAATCTTTATTATGTGGTAAATGTTAAAGACTCCCCAAATATCCAGGAGGGAGATCAAGCTGGATTATGGGATTTCTGACAGTTAGACAAAAGTCATTATTCCTCAGGAACTTTTGAAACCAGTTCCCATCTGCCAAAAGATATCTTTAGCCTTGTTTTTGCTACAGTTGTTATGTTACAATGTACTCTATTTACTGGATACATTCTAGAACAAATAGTTAAACACAGACTGTCTAACTCAGATATACTTGATACTGGCTCTCAATCTTGTCAGAAATCTGCTAAATTTAATGTTAAATGTTCACCCTTATTATGGTAGATAGAGACTCCCAAATCCTGAAAATGAACCTCCTGCCCTCAAGATCTCGGACTGATATGGGCTCAGCCACAAGACTGCCTAGGTTGTGCGTCTGCCGGAATCACTATGGAACTGTCCACTTCAGGTCCCACTAGATGGATGACTCTATGGTCTCCAAGGGAAATAAACCAGCTGACAAGGTAGCTATAACTGTGGCCCTTAGGGGCCTAGACACATTTCACTCACCCCAGGACATTCTTACACTCCTCCTCCAAGATCATTACTTTCTTGACATCCCCCTCATAAATAACATTAACCTGTCACTTTGCCTTCTGCTTCAGACTCTGACCTCGGCCTACCAATTCCTTAATGTCACCCAACCTGGCTGCTTTAAAGATTGCTGGCTGTGTAACCCCTGGAACTAACTCACTTACAGCTTCTACAGTGACCCCGTCAAGTAACCTTACTCCACCTTTAACCAGCTGCCCTGACTCTGGTGTTGCCACAATCCCATGCCTCCTCGATCACGCCGAACTGTAGGCTTCAGGTGTTTCTCATACTAAACTATATAATCAACTATCCTATTCACAAGGTCAAATTTTCAAGTTTCTTTTAATTGTCTTTTAAATGTAACCTTAAAATGTTTCTCATTGTGCTGTTTATATATTCAGTCTTCCAGATAGAAGGAAAAAACCCTTCTTGCTCCTTCTGCTCCACGAAAGGTTTTGGTCTTCCCTAAACTCTTAAAGAATGTTCATGCTGTTAACAGATTTATCTCTTTTGTAAACTTATAAGCCCTAGGAACTCCATTCAGACCTACCTCCCATCTAAATAAGTACACTTGCCAATCAATAGCCCAAGTTCTTCCCTGTCACCTACCCCAGAGGGTGGAATTCCTCTCCTGTTCACTGGGATTAGAACTCTCCTCATCCCAACCACCAAGACCTACGAGTTTCAAATGTACACCCAAGAAAATTTTTCTCTCCCAAACATACTTAACTTTTTCTCTACCTGTAATACACACACACACACACACACACACACACACACACACACACACACACACATTTCTGCTCCTTCCTATGCACAGATGGTCTGAGATCCCGGACAGCAAACAGCTGACTCTAAGATTGGACCAACATCCCCATCCCCATCTTAGGTTTCACAGAGACACGGCACCCCAAAGTCAGCAGAAGGTAGCTAAAGATCTCAATGACCCTATCCCCACCTACTTCACCATCACCTCTTTCTAGTTTCTCCTTTTTAAAATGAAACCAAAATGGGGAAAAGTTAGTATTCCTTCCAGGCTCCACCCAGCAGTTACCTGTCTGGCTTGCTAAAAAGGGGCTGTTTGGCCCCTTGCTCTCTCTGCCCCTTCTGTCTGACTCTTTTTTTCCTCCCTAATCCCTTTTCCCCCCTCTTTCCCCCTCCCTTGCCATGAGTTCTGACTGGCCCCTCCTCTTCTCTCTCTCTCTCTCTCTGTTTCTACTCCACCTCCCATGCCCTAAAATAATCTCTAGTCTACACTGTCCCCATCATATGTCTGGTATCTCAGGGGAAGGGACACCTCAACATGGGCCTCCTGAGGTACCCCTCCCACCTCACCATATTTTGCTCTACAAAACATGTCCTGGTCTTTTTAAAAAAACAACACAGTCTACTTCTTTCTCTGTCTACTCTGGACTCTTCTAGATGTCTTTGCTGTCCTCTCATATTAACAATAAATAACCTTAATCAATCATATCCTGGAGTAGTAATGCCGGCATTACTCCCTCAAATATAGGTTAAAAAAAAAAAAACAAGGCATTTACAGCAGAATCAGGAACAAGACAAGTATATCCACACTTTCTCTCATTCAATATGGTATTGTTTTAGCTAGAAAAATAAAACAAAAGGAGCAAACAAAAGGGATGCCAATAGGAAAGAGAAGCCAGTGTTTCCTCATTTGCAGACACTATGAGCCTGTACTTAGAGACCCCAAGACTCCACCGGAAAACTCTTACAACTGATAAACTTCCAGCAAATTGACAGGCTACAAAGTTAACGTGGAAAGCAAAAACAAAAACAGTGGTCTCCTTGTACATCAATAAACAAAGTGAAGGGGGATCAGGGAAGCTGTCCGATTCGCAGCAACCTGGAACCACCACCCTGAAGGGGCCTGGTGGATGTGGTACACACCTGTGATCCCAGCAGGCAGAGATGGGCCAGTCTCAAAATAGGAAGCCAGCCTGGTCTACAGAGCAAGTTTCCCCCAAAGCTCTTACACAGTGGAGTAAGAGGCCGGGGTGCTAGCCTACACAACACCTCGCAGTCTCTGGCCTCTGCCAGCCAGCACCAAATATAAACTAACACAGGCACACACATAAATAAAATAAAAAATATATCTTAAAAAAGAATATCTGGGGGTAAACCCGACCTAGTATGTAAACAATCTTTATGATGAACTCTTTAAAACACTGACAGGCACTGCAGAGATGGCTTAGCAAAGGATTTGAGTTCAGTGCCTACAGCCCCAGCTCCCACAGCTTTCAACCATTTGCAACTACAGGTTTTTGGGGTTTTTTTTGTTGTTGTTTTTTTGTTTTTTCTTTTTGTTTTTTTTTTTTGTTTTGTTTTTTTTTTTTTTTTTTCGGAGCTGGGGACCGAACCCAGGGCCTTGTGCTTCCTAGGTAAGCGCTCTACCACTGAGCTAAATCCCCAGCCCCTGCAACTACAGTTTTAAGGGACCTGACACTTTCTTGTGACCTCCACAGGCAGCAGACACACATGTATTACACATACATATATGTACAGAAAGCATTCATACATATAAAATAATTTAAAGAAGAAGAGAAGGAGGAGGAGGAGGAAGAGGAGAAGGAGCAGGAAAAATCAGGTGTAGTGGTGCAAACCTTTGACCTGAGCACGTGGGAAGCCAAGGTAGATGATCTATATGGGGACTTCTAGGACAGCCAGGTCTGTCTCCTCATTACCAGCAACGAAAAGATGAAATCAGAATTCATGTCCAGGTAACTTTTGTTACTCACCAGCCGGACTCACCTTATGAAGATCCCAGGTGGAAATAGTGTTCATGGAAGTCACCACGCAGATAACCGACTTGCCTTGCCCGTCTCTTGTTAAGCCACACCCTGAGATATAATATGCATTTCTCGGAGCTCCTGCAAGGAAACCTCAACGAGATGTGGACACTAGACAGTTGAGGGGTGACTCAGACTGAAGATGGTATGTTCCATTCCCCTCTACCTTGGATAACGGCTTGGATAACGGCTGCGGAAAGGGTAAAGTGAAAGGCAGCCGGACACGCTGCAGGTTGTTCATTTGTTCAGATACATTTACTCTTTTTTTTTTTTTTTTTTTTTTTTTTTTTTTTTTTTTGCGGAGCTGGGAACCGAACCCAGGGCCTTGCGCTTCCTAGGCAAGCGCTCTACCACTGAGCTAAATCCCCAACCCCTCTTTTTTCTTTTTAAATTTACTTTTTTTTTTTGGTTCTTTTTTTCGGAGCTGGGGACCGAACCCAGGGCTTTGCGCTTCCTAGGCAAGCGCTCTACCACTGAGCTAAATCCCCAACCCCAAATTTACTTATTTTATGTATGCGAGTACACTGCAGCTATCTTCAGACACACCAGAAGAGGGCATTAGATCCCATTACAGATGGTTGTGAGCCACCATGTGGTTGCTGGGAATTGAACTCTGGACCTCCGGAAGAGCAGTCAGTGCTCTTAACCACTGAGCCATCTCTCCAGCCCCTACATTTACTCTTTAATCTGTTTCTATAGATGGTACCACATGGGTACTAGGGGCTGGGGCTGTAACTCAGCGGGTAGAGTGCTCTGTTCTGTTCTTAGAGGCCTATAAACCTTAAAGCTGTGCTCATTTGGAGGCAGAAGGATCTAAAGTTCAAGGTCATTGGTGTTTGCTACATGAAGGGTTTGAGGTTGGCCTGTGGTACAGGAGATCCTAAGAAAGAAAGAAAGAAAGAAAGAAAGAAAGAAAGAAAGAAAGAAAGAAAGAAAGAAAGAAAGAAAGAGAAAAAAGAAACAAAGGAAGAAGAAGGAAACAAAGAAACAAAGAAAGAAACAAAGAAAGAATCAAAGAAAGAAACAAAGAAACAAAGAATAGAAACAAAGAAAAGAAAAAGCCAGGTATAAAGCTGTAACAGTCCCAGGGAAGGCAAGCAGCAGATCTTGAGTTTGAGGCCAGCCTAGTCTGCAAATCAAGTTCTACCCCATCCATGGCTATATAGTGAGGCCTTGTCTCAAAACAAATAGAAAAGGTAAGATTCTCCCCATCAGGAGAACGGATTCCACAAAGTTGTCTTCTGACACACATACACACACACACACACACACACACACACACACACACACACCAGTGTCATATACGCACACCATATACACACACACTAAAAATAATGTAAAAAATTTTAAAAGAACCTCTCCTTCAGAAAACTGTTTCGAGGAAGTTTTTAGAAAAAGATAAAATACCAAAGCCTATTTAGTAATTTCCCCATTAAATTCTCTCCATATTCTAGGAAGGGCATGAAGCCTTCAGGGAAAGGGAGCGATAGGGGAAGGGAAGCGATAGGGCTGGTTTTACAGTGTTGAGCAACCACTCACGCAGATCACAGATTAGATCCATGGCTAGACTAGCGTAGCAGCCCCATCCCGTTAAACTACAATCCCCTTCCTCTTACTAAGAATGTAGGGCTGCACAGAATGGGAAAAGCCAAGTGGGCCTCTCTTCCGGGGTACCCAAGCCCATACCAATTTCCACGGGAATTTCTTTGTAAGTGAAATCTTCTGGCTTTGCCCGGGACTTGGCTCGTTCTTGCCGTGTTCGGCAAACGAAGAACTGCTTCCATGACTCTGTGCCGAGGAGCTCTAGGGTGACGACTTCATAGAAGAACCACCTCTTCAGACAGAACTTCCTGCAATGCACAGTTGCAATCCCTTCAGGCTGGCCCCAGTCACCTCGCCTTAGAGCCACAGTGACAGGGAGCGAAACTTTTATTCACTAACCATCCTCACATAGCAGAGGTCCAGCCAGGTCCAGAATCAGAAGGCCTCTTCTTCCCTTCCTGCCCCATCTTGTCCCCTCTTTCCATCCCACCCAGACAGACTCTCTCCTTACCTCCACAGGACATCAGTGCTGGCAAATGTATTCCATCTCTATGGGAGAGAAAAGAATCTTTGTTTCTTTTTTCTTTCTCTTTTTTTCGGAGCTGGGGACCGAACCCAGGGCCTTGCGCTTGCTAGGCAAGTGCTCTACCACTGAGCTAAATCCCCAACCCCGAAAAGAATCTTTAAATCAACAACCAACTGTCCCCCTCCCCTTGCTCTCTATTTGCTCTGTGCTGGGCCTACACAGGTTAATCAAACACAGTCCTAGCTTTCCAGGTCAAGTTAGCCTGGAGGGATCTACCCCAGCAAACACAAGTCACCTTGTGAGGGCTCAGAGGAAGGAGGGCCAGTCCCCAAAGGTCTGACATGGACTCTCAAGGTTGCCACAAACCAGCAGTACATCTCCACACGGCAGCTTGTTCTTTTCTTTTTTCTTTTTTTTTTTTTTCGGAGCTGGGGACCGAACCCAGGGCCTTGCGCTTCCTAGGCAAGCGCCCTACCACTGAACTAAATCCCCAACCCCTGTTCTTTTCATTCAACAGAATTTTGTCATCACTGTTACCGTTCTGAGATAGGGTGTCTGGTAGTGTGGGCTGGTTTTAAGTTCATGTAATTGAGAACGACCCAAACTCCTGATCATCTTGCTTCCACCTCCCAAGTGCTTCAACGACAGGTGTGGGCCACCACTCCTGCCTCCTTTAACCAGATTTGAGGTCTTCAGAGTGAGGAATGCTAACCCATGAGCCCTATAGGTATCTGATAACCCATGAGCCCTATAGGTATCTGATATTCTGTAGGTTGGCACTCCTCTTGGTCAAGAGAAGCAGCTGAGTCCCTGAGACACTAATGTGTCAGAGCTGAGAAAACAGGTCTGAATAAGGTAAGTTTAAGGAGGGAAGGAAGGGAGGCTGGGAGGCAGGCAGGCAAGCTGCCTGAGTGTGATGCTGGGGTAGCCGAGACTCCAAGACAGAGCAGGAAAGGCCAAAGGAACCTTATGTAGAGATGCACTGAATGGAGGAGTTCAGCCAAGGAGATTTACCTTGTTCACTTGGGCAATCTGCAGCAAACTGAAGGCATCCAGATAGGAAAGGATTTTCCTCATCGGCACACTGGGCAAATGGAACTCCATCTTATGTGGCCCAAGTTCACATTCACTTTTCTTCCTCCTCCCCAGCTTGCTCAGATTTTAAAGGCTTGGCCAAAGGTTTAGCAGGATCGCCACCCTGCTCATGCTTTGAGTGGAGCAAGCTGCAGGTGTGTTAGCCCACTCGCCAGAGCCAGATACACTCAGCTGAGAGCGTTCACACCTAAATTCACCCCGTAGTGTTGTTCATTGCGTTGATGAGCTCAGCAACCCCTTTCTGGCATTGCAGAGACCAAATGTACATGATCTGGGGCAGCCCCGATTGATGGTGTGCTTGTCAGAACCTTTTAGAAAATATTGAGTAACACGCTAATTTTCTACAGGTTCAATTGCTTATGCGAAGCCCATTAAGTTGCTCCAATTTACTGGTGTAGGGAATCTGGTTTCCACGATTATGCCTACCTTGAGAACTGAATTAAATCAGCAGGGTCCACCTCTCCCTGCTGGCACAGCATCTGAGATTCTATGCTTGTGTTCTTAGCTTTGTAGTAGAAAGAGGCAATCAAAGAAGACACCTGATGTCTACTGCAGTCTCTGCAAACACACATATGTGCACTCATGCATATTGGCACTTTTACATGTACTGCACGTGAATTCTAGGCCAGCCTAGGCTAAAGAATGAGAATTTGTTTAAAAAAAAGAGTCAAAGTGTCATGTTGATTTTATTCATGTTGATTACATTGTATTCTTATTCTAAAATTTCTTCCTCCTGTGCATCCACAGGGTAGAGCTTATGTCCCGGACCCTTGGTAACTGTGCTCCTTTGTCCTATAAGGCAATAAGTCAAGGAACCCAGCACTACCATAGATAGCATTCGCACACACATACACAATGGACATATGCATGTACACACATGTAGACACACACATACACAATGGACATATGCCTGTATACATATATAGACACACACATACAAAATGGATACATGTATATGTACACACAGAGACACACTTTTTAAAACTATGCTCTCTACTGATTCAGATTAAAAATAGTTTTGAGGACTGCAGACCCCACCACTGATTTTGCTACCACAGAGTTGGAGGTTAGAACGTGCAGCACCTAGCAAAAGTTAAGCAGCCTGAGAGGGGACTCCTGGTCACAGTACAGGCCCCAAAAGGAGCCAGAGGCCTCCTTGTGCTATATTTTCCTCAATTTTCTTCTTTCTTTCTTCATTTTTTTCTCCTCTTTCTTTCCTTTGTTTTATTTTGGGACAGGTTCTCACTATCTAGCCCTGACTGACTAGCCTGAATCTTGATATATAGTTGAGGCCTCAAACTTAGAGATCTGTTTGCCTCTGCCTCCCAAGGGCTGGGATGGAGGATGTGGGCCACAATGCTTTGCTTTGAACTTTCTGTTTGCTGAGCTGGAGGATGGCCCTGGCTTCTTTCTCTGAGTGACTGATTTAGATGTTCAAACGCAGAGTCGTTATAACTCCTACCAGACATGAGGTGTTGCTACCCCAGACACCTTAGCAATGGACACTTTCCATCCATGATGGAGATGTGATTATTTTTACAATGTATAGTTGTTTAGGGTGTGTGTGTGTGTGTGTGTGTGTGTGTGTGTGACTGAATGAGAGAGGATATTATCCT
Source organism: Rattus norvegicus (assembly GCF_021556685.1). Classification (NCBI taxonomy): domain Eukaryota; kingdom Metazoa; phylum Chordata; class Mammalia; order Rodentia; family Muridae; genus Rattus; species Rattus norvegicus. The sequence continues at coordinate 117,544,814 of NC_141541.1, forward strand.
ATGATCCAGGCTGGCCTAGAATTCACTGTGGAGTTTAGATTGGCCTCAAACATGAAATCTTCTGGCCTGCAGAAGCCAGAAGAGGACATTTGACTAAGGTTACAGACAGTTGTGAGCTGCTTTGCTATGTGAGTACTGAAAATCAAATCCAGGTCCTCTGGAAAAGCAGCCAGTACTCCTAACCACTGAGCCGTCTCTCCAGCCCTAAGCAGATACTTCTTGTTGTATTTAAACCAGTATTTCAATCATGGACATCTGACAAAGGGGCCATCAAGTGACAAGCTGAGAGATGATCTGAAGAACATTTTCTGAGGCTCTAATATTCACTGCACAGTATTAACTAAAGATGATTGTTGCAGTAGCTTCCTGAGGCCCATTAACAAGCACGTGTAAATGAGATGGCGAATGTGGGAAAAATACACTCTCCCAGGTTTAGACATTGCTTTTCTCTGCAGTGTTCTCTGCAGAGGCACTAGTAGACAATCCAGCTCCTGGCACCCCTGGACTTGAGAAGCATCATACTGTCCTTACTGGATATGGCAAGATGTCTGTAGCTCTCTCTCTCTTTTTAAAATTTATTTGTTTATTATATCTAAGTACATTGTAGCTGTCTTCAGACACACCAGAAAAGGGCATCAGGTTTCATTACAGATGGTTGTGAGCCACCATGTGGTTGCTGGGAATTGAACTCAGGACCTCTAGAAGAACAGTCAGTGCTCTTAACCACTGAGCCATCTCTCCAGCCCCATCTGTAGCTCTTAATAACAGGCTTGTTAAGAGGTAAATAAGTGGCTAAGAGCACTTGTTCTTGCAGAAGATCCAGGTTTGGGCTGGAGAGATGGCTCAGTGGTTAAGAGCACTGACTGCTCTTCCAAAGGTCCTGAGTTCAATTCCCAGCAACCACATGGTGGCTCACAACCATCTGTAATGAGATCCGATGCCCTCTTCTGGTGTATAAAGGACAGTGTGGTCATATACATTAAATAAATAAATCTTAAAAAAAAAAAAGGATCCAGGTTTGAGTCTCAGCGCCCATAGGACAGCTCACAGCTCCAGTTCCAGGGGATCCGACGCCCTCTTTTGATCTCCATGGAGGTACATAGACATACATGCACGCAAAACATTTGTTACAATAATACCAAAAATACCACTTGTTTTGGGTTTTTTGGAGGCATCTCCGGTGCTGCACGTACACACACACACACACACACACACACACACACACACACACTCACGCGCCATTTAAGTAAAAATAGTAAGAAAACAAATATTTTAAAAAGAGAAAGCTCAACCTTCCCATGTTTTAAAGCAGAATTCTCTCTGGTCCCACAGACCACATTTCCATGTTCCTACTCATAGCAAAATGCCCCTCACAACTGCTCCCTTCCTCCAACCAAACACCATTTCCTTTGCTGTGACAGGAACTGGCTTCATCTTCAGGGAACTCCTTCACCCAGCTCAGGCCTTCAGGCCGGTTTATTGTCCTTGTTCCACTCTATGGCACCTGTGGGCAGACTGGAAATAAATTATTAAGTGCATTTATTTATCTGTTTGTTATGTTTTCTTTTATGCAGTGCAATTTCCTTAATGAAAGGAGTCTGCCTCTGACTCACTGCTGAATCCACACAGCCCAGACTTGTCTCTGGTGCACGAGATTTAATTACAGCTTGACGGATGAGGGACTGGATTAATAAATCCTGCACCGAGGAGAATAGAAGCAGGCTAACTCCCATGGTCACTAATGACCGTGGCTGACCCAGAGGGGCGCTGCTCAAGGTAGGCATGAAGACAAATCAGAAATGGAGTTCAGCTCCCTCTGAAGAACAAGGGAAAGATTTCCCTCCTTTACTTAAAGCATTTTCCTTCAGAAAAAAAAAAACAACACACACACATGTATTTCTGTCTCAAAATGTGTGTGTATGTTTCTTTAAATATTCTGTCTGCTCAAATTTAGTTGCCTAGGTAGCTCTCTGATGAGGTCATTCAGACTGACTTCTGAAATCTTATTATTTCCGAGATCTTGTTATACAGCATGAATAAACCGATTACATACTTATATATGCATTTATTATTTTCTATTAAATGTCTTTTTAATATAAATGTCGTTATATTGTAAAATGTTTCATTACATATGTACAGAGAGATATGTAATTTGATGAACTGCAATAGGTCCCCGACTCCCAGTTTCTGTCCGTAATTAGGAACCTGACTTCCGGAAAAGCTTAGCTCCCAATTGCAAAACTACCTCTTTCATAAAGAAAGCCTATTTTTCTATTGTATAAAACCAATTAACTGGTGCAGGTGGTGACCTAATTATCAGGTGAATTTAGGGTAAACAAATGGCGCTGTCAAACTCTCTTACTGGAAGAACCAATTAAGAGCTAATTACTGTGACTCTCGAGCACATCTGTGTAATAGGTTGGCTTGTAGAGCAACACAGAAGGGTGAGTGTGTCTTTACAGTCTCCTGGTGTATTACCCGTGATCTGTGTTACATTTTGGCTTAAGGCTTATTAAAGCTCTTTTCTTTCCGATTTACCTTTGTAAAGGTTTCTGGGCAGAGAAAACGTCTTGTTTTAAGCTGGGAGCTGGTAAGATGGTTCGGCATGTGAAGGACTTAAACTGCCAAACCCGAGGACCTCATTCAAAGTCCAAGAGCCACATGGTGGGGGGGTGGTGGACAAACTCCCCCAAGTTAGCCTTTGATCTTTACACAAAGGCTGTGGCATGAGCACTCCCACACACACACAATAAAAAAAATCACACACACACACACACACACACACACACACACACACACACACACACACACAGAGGCATGGAGGTCCCTGCACTTGATGAATTTGAGGCCAATTTCTACATCCTCAGACTCTGTCTCAGGAAACAAACAAGACAAAACTATTTTCCCAACACTGACCATGGTAGGAAAAATTATTTTTCTTGAGGACAAAGTAAATATGAAGCCCAGCAGCAGAAATAAAGATGAACAAGCAGAGATGTGTGTGTGAATTGGAGCTGTCTGGCGGTGTTCTGTATTTTCTCATCATCTCATGGGGGAGGGGCGGAGGGTAGGGGTGGGTGGGGGTGGTAAGAACTTACAGAACTTATCCACTTACTCAGAGCGTGAAAACATACTTTAAACATGTACAATTCCTTCAAATCTGCCTCTGGTCTTTTCTTTTTCTGAAAAGATCTACATTTTGCTGGACTAGAAAGATGGCTCAGCAGTTAAGGGCACTGACTACTCTTCCAGAGGTCCTGAGTTCAATTCCCAGCAACCACATGGTGGCTCACAACCATCTGTAATGAGATCTGATGCCCTCTTCTGGTGTGTCTGAAGACAGCGATGACAGTGTATTCACATTCATAAAATAAGTAAAATCTATATTTTTTTCAAGTAAATCTGTCCAAATTATTGAATATGTGTGTATATGGCATGTGTGTGCCATAGTATGTGCGTGGAGGTCAGAGGACAAGTTTGGGGAGTCAATTCTCTCCTTTTGTGAGTTGTAGGGATTGAACTGGGGTTGTCAGGCCTGTACAGCAAGTCCCTTACACTCTAAGCCACTTTGTCAGTCCTAGGTAAATATTTTGATAAGACCTTCGTGTTAAAGAGGAAGCTCCCTGGGTGTTTTCTAAAGTGACTGTGTAACAACTAGCTTTGTTGAGTCTCGGTTATCGGAAGGGCACATATGAACATTAGTGGAGGGTTGAATTATAGGCACGCGATACAAACTGAAGTTGTTACAAGTGGGAGAAAGAAAAAGACAAACTTGGAAGAGGTCGTAAAAATGCAAGCATCCATGCCTCTTTGTAAGTGTTCCTCTTATTTTCTGAGTTCATGTTTGAGTATGGAGTATGGAGTCCGGGGGACAGCCTCGGGTGTTGTTACTCAGGTGCTGTCTACCTTATTTTGAGACAGTTTCTCATTCTTTGTTTTTTAATTATTTATTTTATGTATATGAGTACACTGTAGCTGTCTTCAGACACACCAAAAGAGGGCATCGGATCCCATTACAGATGGTTGTGAGCCGCCATGTGGTTGCTGGGATTTGAACTCAGGACCCCTGGGAGAGCAGTCAGTCCTCTTAACCACTGAGCCAGCTCTCCAGTCCCCAGTCTCTCATTCTTATTGGTCTGGTGTTCAATGATTGGGCTAGGCCAGCTGTCCAGCAAGCATCAGGAATCCACAAATCTCCAGGGCAGAGATTACAAGTGAGCCCCTAAAAATGTGCCTGGCATGTTTTGAAGGAGGGCAGCTCTCTAGCGAGACCCTGTAGCCCCTCCCATTCAGACTAGGCCTACTCCTCCTTCCTCCCTACTTTCCACCTCCGCATACCCTGCACACTCTACTTCCTGGGCTAGTGACTGGACTTAAGGACGCTAAGCACCCCCTCCAGTACAGAACTGCACCCCAGTCCACTTATGTCTTTAGTCAGGTCTGCTCCTGTGATGTTTCTTGCGCTAACACAAAGCAGCAAATGTGGTCCCGCCTTCTTGGAACATACGCCTCCAGAGGATAGGCCGACTTCCTGTCTCTGGGGACTGCATTTAGGCAAGTGGACGATCCTCGGCTAGTTTGATGACAGAGAAGCCTGACCTTCCTTACTCATCTTCCTCCCCAAGCATACAAGGAGCCCATCCAGAGGGGTAACACCCGAGTGACCTGCCACCTGGTGGCAGATGTAGGCATTAACTGCAGCCGAGATGGAGCTAAATCTGAAACCGATTAGAACAGCTGAGCCAGGGCCAAAACACTCACACACCCCCACACCCCCACCCCCGAAACATGAGGTAGATGGTTTTTTTTTTTTAAACGTCGAAGTTTTGCAGGGCAGTTTGAATGCAGTCATGTGTAACTGATAAATTATCACGAGATGAACCAATCTCTGATTTTTTTTTTTTTTTTTTGGTTCTTTTTTTTCGGAGCTGGGGACCGAACCGAGGGCCTTGCGCTTCCTAGGCAAGCGCTCTACCACTGAGCTAAATCCCCAACCCCCCAATCTCTGATTTTTGTTTTGTTTTTTGACACAGGGTCTCAATGTAGCTCAGGCAGGACTTGAACTTGCTAAGTAGCCAGAGGGAACCTTGAGCGCCTGATCCTCCTGCTTTCACCTCCCGGCTGCTGGGATTACAGGCCCGCGCCATCTACCTATCACATCTGGGTATCAGTTGCTCTCAAACTCTTATGCCCCCTTCGTAAATTTTGTGTTCAAAATCACAGCTAAGTCTTCGCTGTAGTTTTGAAAGAACTGTATTTCAGAAATACATTCTGCTTGTCTGGAAAGCGAAAATTCTGCTGAGAGTTTATAGTTTAAGAAAAAGGAAAGGGAATAATGGCTCAGAACATAAAGCTCTTGCTGTCCAAGCATAAAGGACCTGCCTGCGTTCAATCACCAGTGCCTACCATGTCCATTCTAGCACCGAGGAGGTAGAGGAGGAGGAAGATTCCTGGCCTGTCAGTCTGGTTAGGCCAGCTCGGAGGTCAGTGGGATCCTGTGTCAAAAGGTAAGGCAGGGAATGACTAAAGAAGATCCTCAAAATTGACCTCTGGCTTCCTCAGGTACATGTATACTTGACACACAGGTACATGTGAACACACACACACACACACACACACACAAACACACACACTAAAAATGTATGCTGGTTAGATTACAAAAATAACTACAAACTCACAAAATAAGAGCAAGTCTATCTCGTATCTAAGGTGTAATTACTAGAGCCTGTCAGAAGGAATCTGCTGTCCCTCTGCTGCCCCCACCCGGGGCCATGTGGATCTTACTGGAGCACTTAGAATCCGAGATCGGTTACCTCGAGTTGCTGTTTTCCGTGTCCACGGAGGGACTGTTACTGATCAGAAGTAACTACTAAGTTCTCCAGTGAACCAACATATCGCATCTGTCTCCCACTGACCCAGGAGACTACTGTGGTCTCGGAGCTCACCACGTCGGATAGAAAACAAAAATGAGGATACGGTTAGTCCATAACGCGTCAGTGCCAGAGGCACACCCCAGGACTTGGTGTGAGTGGCAGCCCATGGATGTTGGCCCTCAGTGTGATCCGACCTAGATACAGAGGGAATCAATGACGATGTTGTTTTAAGATGGAGGGAAACCATGAATCTCCTTCATATCCTCGGTAGCATTGACTCATCTGTTGGGTTCTACTTTTATTTTATTTTTATATTTACTTATGTATGTATGTATGTATGTATGTATTTATTTATTTATTTATTTTTGGTATTCGAAACAGGGTTTCTCTGTGTAGCCCTGGTTATCTTGGAACTTGCTCTGTAGTCCAAGCTGGCCTCTAACTCAGAGATTTGCCTGCCTCTGCCTCCAGAGTGCTGGGATTAAAGGTGCGCATCTCCTCACCCGGTTGGAATGCACTCTTTTTTTTTTTAATTATTTTATTAACTTGAGTATTTCTTATTTACATTTCAAATGTTATTCCCTTTCCCAGTTTTTCCCAGTTTCCGTGCAAACATCCCCCTAATCCCTCCCCCTCCCCTTTTTTATGGGTGTTCCCCTCCCCACCCTCCCCCCATGCCGGCCTCCCCCCAACAATAGTTCACTGGGGGTTCAGTCTTAGCAGGACCCAGGGCTTCCCCTTCCACTGGTGCTCTTTTTTTTTTTTTTTTTTTGGAGCTGGGGACCGAACCCAGGGCCTTGCGCTTCCTAGGTAAGCGCTCTACCACTGAGCTAAATCCCCAGCCCCTCCACTGGTGCTCTTACTAGGATATTCATTGCTACCTATGAGGTCAGAGTCCAGGGTCAGTCCATGTATAGTCTTTAGGTAGTGGCTTAGTCCCTGAAAGCACTGGTTGCTTGACATTGTTGTACATATGGGGTCTCGAGCCCCTTCAAGCTCTTCCAGTTCTTTCTCTGATTCCTTCAACGGGGGTCCTATTCTCAGTTCAGTGGTTTGCTGCTGGCATTCGCCTCTGTATTTGCTGTATTCTGGCTGTGTCTCTCAGGAGCGATCTACATCCGGCTCCTGTCAGTCTGCACTTCTTTGCTTCATCCATCTTGTCTAATTGGGTGGCTGTATATGTATGGGCCACATGTGGGGCAGGCTCTGAATGGGTGTTCCTTCTGTCTCTGTTTTAATCTTTGCCTCTCTATTCCCTGCCAAGGGTATTCTTGTTCCCCCTTTTAAAGAAGGAGTGAAGCATTCACATTTTGATCATCCGTCTTGAGTTTCGTTTGTTCTAGGCATCTAGGGTAATTCAAGCATTTGGGCTAATAGCCACTTATCAGTGAGTGCATACCATGTGTGTTTTTCTGTGATTGGGTTACCTCACTCAGGATGATATTTTCCAGTTCCAACCATTTGTCTATGAATTTCATAAAGGCATTGTTTTTTATAGCTGAGTAATATTCCATTGTGTAGATGTACCACATTTTCTGTATCCATTCCTCTGTTGAAGGGCATCTGGGTTCTTTCCAGCTTCTGGCTATTATAAATAAGGCTTCTATGAACACAGTGGAGCATGTGTCTTTGTTATATGTTGGGGCATCTTGTGGGTATATGCCCAAGGAATGCACTGTTTTTTTAAAAAAAAAGATTTATTCATTTATTATATATAAGTACACTGTAGCTGTCTTCAGACACACCAGAAGAGGGCATCGGATCTCTTTACAGATGGTTGTGAGCCACCATGTGGTTGCTGGGAATTGAACTCAGGACCTCTGGAAGAGCAGTCTCTTCACCTCTCTCCAGCCATCTCTCCAGCCCTGGAATGCACTCTTAAAGTAAGTGGAGCATCCTTGAGAGGGTTCTGTATTCTTCAGGTGAGGGCAACAGAGCTACTAAGAAGCCAGGATCCCTGGGTACCAGTGAGATGAGAGGACTCCATCTAACAGGACCGCAGAGGTCACAGTTCATGGTCAGAAGCAAGGTGCACTTGCTGAAACCAGAAACAAGGCTGGCCTTGCCACTCAGGGGTCTTGAACCACAGGATTGATGTCAGTGGCAAGCACACCCGACTGTTCCTAGGAGTGGGGCTCTACAGGTGGTGATGCTCACGGCATTCATGATCTACAGACAGAAGCAACAGAGTGCAGAAACCTCATGCCAGCCACCAGGCAGAAAACCATGATCCTCTATGCAATTTTGATATGGATCAGGTCTTCCGCACAGAGCCCATTGTTTGAATGGGATTTGTATGTTCTTGAGAACAGACCATTGCAGGGATAGAAAGCATTTATTACCTAGTCTTTGCCTAGCGGGACTTACGGGGAAAGGAACAATCCTAGATCTATTGAGTAGAGCTGAATGAGCTCCCTCTGATGCCATGGTGATTAAAAAACCAAGTCACTTATAACTTTCACAATAACCTGGGAGACACCGAAACCTGAGGTAAATGGCCCAGACCCATCCTGTGTAGTTTAGTGGTTCTGTGAATTCCCTCCAGTGTCATTTTCCTGGTCTGTGATATAAAGTTACGGCAGGCATACAGGGCAGTGGCAGAGACAGATTCTGGCAAATGACTCGTGAAGTAAGATTCATCATGGTGAGTCAGCCAAGGATTGCCTTGAAGGATCAAAGCATTATAAAGCAGTCATGCTTCATTCTGGCAAATGAAGCCATTTGAAGAAAGGGGCCATCTATTGCATCCTATGTCGAACTACTGTAAAAGCAGCCTAGGTCACGCCAGGGGGAAGTCAGCCAGCAAACCCTGGCCTGTGGCTATTTCCCGATGGCTCTGTGCACCTGTGTTTGCTGATAGAGCAGGTAGGCAGCCTCTGAGCAGTTACCCACTGGAAGAATGTGTTCTTTCCTGCCTGATCAGAAGGAAGAGCAAAAGCAATGACCATTTTCCTAGAAGAGAAAGTCATTCGTATTGACCCTCTACAGCTTCTGGGAAGCTGGGAGTCGCTTCTTGCTGTTCCTCTTAACAAACACACACACACACACACGCACACACATGCACACACACAGAGACCATCACTGCTAAGCCACTGTCTGAACAGTGAATTAGGAGGTGAGCATGATCTAAAAATGAAAATGCTAGCCAGGTGACACAGACTTTTTATCTCAGCACTTGAGAGGCAGAGGCATGTGGGTTCAAAGCTAGCCTGATCTACTTTTTTTTTTTTTTTTTTTTTTTTTTTTTGGTTCTTTTTTTTCGGAGCTGGGGACCGAACCCAGGGCCTTGCGCTTCCTAGGTAAGCGCTCTACCACTGAGCTAAATCCCCAGCCCGCCTGATCTACTTTTAGCAAATTCCAGCAAAGCCTATGTGGGGTTATGCATATTATTCCTTCTAATTGTGATAATTGCAAGAGAATCTGTAATTATTACCAAATGGTTTATTTAAGAAAATATAAGAAGGGGTTGGGGATTTAGCTCAGTGGTTAGAGCGCTTGCCTAGGAAGCGCAAGGCCCTGGATTCCGTCCCCAACTCCGAAAAAAAAGAACCAAAAAAAAAAAAAAAAAAAGAAAATATAAGAAGGAAAGTAGCTCAATTAAAAATATTTAACCCTTCAGCAGACAGGATGAAGGAGTTGGGTTCCCAGTACCCACACCAGGCAGCTGGTCACTGTCCTGGAGTTCCAACGCTCTCTTCTTGTCTCTGTGGGCACTTGCATTCATGGGACCATACCCCCCCCATAAACGTATACACATAATTAAACATAATAAATGAATAAAAAATAAGCCACGACAGTCCCCAGCTCCGAGAAAAAAAAAAAAAAAGAACCAAAAAAGAAAAAATAAGCCACGAGAAAGTGAAAACTTAAGGGCTCTTTAGAAAGTCATTTGCGTTGGGTGGTGGTCTGCTAAAGCAGACACGTGAAGGAGTGCTTCACTGAAGCAGACACAGGAGAGAGGATGTTCTGCTAGAGCAAGCAGGTGAAAGGACGCGTGGTGTCTTCGCTAATGACACACATGTATTGGTCCACCTTACAGTGGGTGGTTGAGCAAGACTCATGGAGGACACATGATGTTTGGAGGGAGTTTAAATAGGACTTCACGGACAGTGACCAAGCCTGAGCCTAGCTTGCTTGCTTGCTTGTTGGTCTTACATCTTCGCTGATCTTCACTCTACTGAGAGAGGCACAGCTGAGAACTTTCCCTGGCATTACTGTTGGCTCTGGTCCCTCCTGCTGACTCTTGCTAGTTTGACTGAGGCTGTCCCTGCTAGGTCACGCCACCGCTGTTGCTATCCCGACACTACCAAAGTGGACTGCTGGTGTATCTGTGAAGTGTTTTCAAGTAGATCAAACTGTGACGTGTGAACTGAACTGTAGATTTCCTGACACCGAAGATGGGATTTGAAACAAAGAACCATTTCTAAACAGGTCCACTTCCCCCCACATCCTTTCTTTCCAACTATCTCTGGTGGGTGATGGGCTAGAAGGGAGGTTAAAGTGTTTAAGGACCATCATTAAAAGTAGGCACTGGGGGTTGGGGATTTGGCTCAGTGGCAGAGCGCTTGCCTAGGAAGCCCAAGGCCCTGGGTTCGGTCCCCAGCTCCGAAAAAAAAGAACCAAAAAAAAAAAAAAAAAAAAGAAAGCATGTGATGGGCTGGAGAGATGGCTCAGCGGTTAAGAGCACCCGACTGCTCTTCCAGAGGTCCTGAGTTCAATTCCCAGCAACCACATGGTGGCTCACAGCCATCTGTAAAGAGATCCGATGCCCTCTTCTGGTGTATCTGAAGACAGCTACAGTGTACTTATATATAATAAATGAATAAATCTTAAAAAAAAAAAAAAAGAAAGCATGTGCTTCCAGAGGGATAAGAGGCTGTCATGACAGGAACAGCAGGCATGGAGGCCGGAGCACAAAGCTCACAATTCTGTAAGCAGCAGGGAGGCAGAGAAAATAAAGAACTGGAAAGGCGGTGTGGCCTTGAGTTGTCCAGTGACGTACTTTCTCCTCTCACACCTTCAAGAGAGACCTACACAAAAAGGACCACTGACTGGGGACAAAGTACAAACAGCCGACCGTGTAGGAGACATTCTCATTCAGAACACCACAGTAGTCAACAATAGCCCTCCACCAGTGTTCGGTTTCTAAGACATCACTTTAGAATCTTGCTGTGAGTACTTGGTGACTCTCCCAAGTGAAAGGGATGGTCGATTAGATGTCACTGTCATCAGAGTCTCTTTTTCTTCCCATATCAAATGAGTGACTTGGATTAGAAAACATCAAAGCAGTATCAGGTCTGATTTCTTTCATTCTTTTTCTTTTTAAATTTTTTTTAAAGATTTATTTATTTATTATATATAAGTACACTGTAGCTGTCTTCAGATACACCAGAAGAGGGCATCGGATCTCTTTACAGATGGTTGTGAGACACCATGTGGTTGCTGGGAATTGAACTCATGACCTCTGAAAGAGCAGTCGGGTGCTCTTAACCGCTGAGCCATCTCTCCAGCCCTCATTCTTTTTCTTGATTGCTTGTTGAGTCAGGGTTTCTCTGTGTAGCCCTGACTGTCCTGGAACACCCTCTGTAGACCAGGTTGGCCTCAAACTCAGAGATCCACCTGCCTCTGCCTCCCACGTGCAGGGATTAAAAGCCTGCATCACCACTGCCTAGCAGTTTTCTTGGTTCTTGGTAAGTGTATAACCTAAGTATTTGGATAACTTTTTAAAAAAAGATTTATTTATTTTATGTATATGTAGCTGTCTTCAGACACACCAGAAGAGGGTGTCAGATCTCATTACAGATGGTTGTGAGCCACCATGTGGTTGCTGGGATTTGAACTCAGAACCTCTGGAAGAGCAGTCAGTGCTCTTAACCACTGAGCCATCTCTCCAGCCCCACATATTTGGATAATTTAACATGATTTTTTTTCCATAAAATCATTAAATTTAAGTAACAGCTTCACAGTCACATAAAATTTTACTTTTTAAGTATTTCTAAAACATATGCCATCAATATGTATGATACCATTCCTATTCCAGAACAAAGGTTTCCCTCAGCTCTCTTTATGCTGCCCTTGTTAGAGTTTGCTTGCATTGCAATAAGCTAAGCAAGTTCTTATTGTTGCTTTCTTATGAAACTAGTGAAGGTGACCCTGGTAAGTTCCCCGTAACCTGCGCCTCCAGGCATGCGCTGCCCTTTCTCCCATTGACTGAACACACAGATAAATGCGAAAAGGTCTAACACTACACTTTTTTCATTATCACATTTATTTATTTACTATTGGGTGAGCATTGGATGTGAGGCAGAGTGCACCGTGGAGGGAAGTTCTCTCCTCCACCGTGGCAGGTACTTTTCTCCTCGGGCATTAAACTCAGGTTGTCAGACTTGGTATCAAGCCTGGTTTATCCACTGAGCCACCTTGCCAGGCTTAGCTTTTTTTAAAATTGTGTAAAAGGAGACAGTGTGTGGGTGTTTTGGCTTTTGTTGTCATTGGTGGTGGTTGTTGTTGTTTTGGTGTGGGGAGGTCCAAAGACAGCCTGGTGGAGTTGCTTCTCTCCTACTTCATGGGGACTATGGAGATGGAATTCAAGTCACCAGGCTTACAAGATAAACACCTTCACTCTCTGAGCCATCCTGACAGCCAGAGCTAACTTTAAAAAAATTGTTTTTTTTTACTTTGTGAATCCTTGTCCACATGTATGTCTGTGTGACACATGCGTTCCAGGTGCCCACAGAGGCCAGAGGAGGGCATAGGATCTCCTGGAGCTAGAGTTAGGAAGGCTATGAGCTCATGTGGGTTCTGGAAACTGAAGCCAGGTTCATTACAAGAGCAATGTGTGCTCTTAAAAACTGAATATCAGCAGGGCCATGATGGCATATGCCTTTGAACCCAGCACTTGGGAGGCAGAGGCAGGTGGATCTCTGTGAGTTTGAGGCCAGCCTGGTCTACAAAGCAAGTCTAGGACAGCCAGGGCTACACAGAGAAATCTCTGTCTGGAAAACAAAACAAACAAACAAACCCCCTAACGATGGTCTAACATCTGGGAGGTAGAGGCAGTAGGTCATCCTCAGCTTCATAGAGGCTTCAAGGCCAGCTTGAACCAGATGAGAGCCTTTCTCAACAAAGCAACCAGTAAAAGAGAGGGCCGAGGAGTTAGCTCAGTCAGCAAAAGGCTTGCTGTTTAAGGATACAGAACCAACAGAGGTATGAAGAGAGTGAATTCGCAGTGCTGGCCCTGGGGGAGGCAGACTTCTGGCCTATTTTACTTGGCAAGCTCCAGGCCAGTGAAGAAAGACAAGGTCTTAAAAAACAAGACGGGGGGTGGGGGGTGGGGGGGGGTTGGGGATTTAGCTCAGTGGTAGAGCGCTTGCCTAGCAAGCGCAAGGCCCTGGGTTCGGTCCCCAGCTCCGAAAAAAAGAAAAGAAAAAAAAAAAACTTAACTACACATGCATGTGTCATGATTAATATGGGGTGCAAGTGTCTGAAGCTATTCTGAACATAATTGTCGGGCAAGACTATAATAGCTCACGCCTGTAATCCCAGCACTTGGGAGGCAGAAGGAAGAGAGAATTCTAGCTGCATAGTGAGGCTTGGGTTTCAGAGTGAGTCTCAAAAACCTGAAACCAGGAAGGTGGCTCATCAGATGGGGAGCTTCCTGCTCTTCCAGAGGACACAAGTTCAGTCAGTGCCTGCCCCCAGTTCCTAGCTCACAAGCACCTGTAGCTACAGCTCCAGGGGATCCAGCGCCTTCTTCTGGCCTCCATGATACCGGTACATTTGAGACAGGTAGACACATAGAAATAAAGTAAATTCTTTTTGTTATTGTTGTTGTGGTGGTTTCCTTTTGAGGGAAGGTTTCTCTGTGTAGCCCTGGCTGTCTTGGAACTCACTGTGTAGACCAGGCTGGAATCCAACTCACTTAAATCCACCTGCTTAAAACAAAAAACAAACCTAAAACAGGGCTGGAGTGGTGGCTCAGTGGTTAAGAGCACTGACTGCTCTCCCAGAGGTCCTGAGTTCAATTCCCAGCAACCACATGGTGGCTCACGATCATCTGTAATGGGATCTGATGCCCTCTTCTGGTGTGTCTGAGGACAGCTACACTGTACTTATACATAATAAATAAATAAATCTTAAAAGAAAAAAAAACAAACTAAATCAATCAATCATCAATCATCAGTGTGGCAGGGTTGTGTACTTAGAAGGTAGAGGCAAGAGGATCATTTCAAGGATATCCTCATCATCTAACCCAGCCACAGGAAACCCTGTTTTAGAAAACAAAAGGAAATCAAGTATGCCCTGTTTGATGGCAAATAGCAAATGATAGTGAATTTGGGAAGAGGAGTTAATTAGCTGTCTAGTGGCAGTGGACAATACACACCATCCCCAGAATGCTGGAATGTGAACTCTCAGCCATAGGGAGCATGGAATTCATAATCTGAACTGTATTTCCCTTTTTTTTTTGAGATGAAAACCTCAGTATGGCATATGTAACCTTGGAACTTGCTCTGCAGACCAGGCTGGCTGCCCTCAAACTCCCAAAGATCTGCCTGCCTCTTCCTTGAGTGCTGAGACCAAAGGCCTGAGCCACTGCAGCCCTGACTGGAATTTATTCTTTTGAACTTCAAGCTCACTGCTTCCAGGCGCTGTCCTGAGACAGCCCCGCCTCCTCTCAGTCTTCCTATTTCAGCCAGCTTCGACTCTTCCAGCCGGCCAGTTTCTTGGAGCAACTGTGGGAGTCACAACAGGTAACATGCATAACCAACTTGTAATTTTCTGAGAATGAAAGAGTGTTTTATTATTTAGTTTTATTCAGGGAAAGTCAGGGGCTGAAATTACCCAGACAGAATGCACCGAAGCCGTTTCCATCCTGCAAGTGAGCTCTCACTACCAATTCTCTGACTTTCTAGGGAAATTTCATCGGTTACTATTAACACAAAGTGATATGTTACCAAAGCTTAAGGACGGGCGCGGCGGTGAGTGTCTGAGATTCTGTCCCTTTCTGTCTGTTGACTTTCAGGTCCCACACTAGAGGTGGCTTCAACTTTAAAACATTTATTGGAAATCTCTTGGCACTTATCCCTCCACTTCACAAATATTATTAACCTTTTCTGGTATCTTATTCATTTTGCTTTAAAAATATTTTTCTTTCTTTTGCTGCTAAACGATGAGACATATGTAGCTTTAATAATCTATAAAAAGTCATAGCTGGGTACAAAGGCACATTCCTTATTTGGCCAGAAGCAACGGGGCTGAGTGTCTCTTTCCAAGATCAGGAGCTGTGTCTGAGTCCTTGTCGTCAGCTCCAGATAGCTGGGCCTTCTCGGTGATGTCACTGTCTCCACAGTTCTCTCCCTCTGGGCTGACTGTGACCCCCCTCACTTAACAGTATATGAGGGCTGAAAACAGTTTTCAGCCTCCTCTTCTCTGATACCAAAGGGGCTTCAGAACACTAAGAATTTCCCTCAGAAATAAGTTTCATAAAAGTTCAACTTAACAAAAAAGAAAAAAAGGTCTTTTAATTTAGATTCCACGGAGTCTGTCCGTCTGTCCACTGCAACCACGCTCTCCTTACTCCGTATGGCATCATACAGGAATGACTGTTTCTGCTCCACTACTCTTATCCTCACTGTTGATGGGGTTTCATCCCCTTCCTCCCTTTTGGAGTGACTGAGGGGTGGGGACCCAGTTGTCACCACCACGGGGAAGGGGAAGGCACTCCTGCTTGTGTGCTCCCAGGTCAGGGGCTCTGCTTCACAGAGCAGGCACACTCCCTAAGGAGGCCACTGCTCTACACAGAACGCCATGTTGTGTCAGAATGTCATCGTTGACAGGCTCCCAGCAGGAAACGGTTATTTATAGACTGAGTGTATGAATCCATTTGGGTAGGAGGAGGTGGCTGTTCCCTTTGTGCCTCTCAGTGCTTTTGTCACATACGGGTTACAGTCGGCCAACGCTGAACACTAGTAATGGTCTTCCCTGTTCTTTAGAATTCCTCTTCCCTAAAGTCCTCCGTCATTCATTTTAACCAATATGGAATCAACAGAGAAACTAGGCTTCTCCTCTAAGTACCTATTCTGCACAGGTCCTTTTAAAGCACCATTGAGAATGGAAAAACAAAAAAAGAAAAGCTGTTTGGTAAGTTGTTGCCTTCACAGATCACTAGGGAAAGCCTAAAACCACAGAAAGCACAAAACATGGACCTGCGCTCATGCACAGAGCTGGCCTTAAAGAATTTGATCAGATAAACTGCTGTGGAGACGTAGGAAAAGCTGGCGTGAGAAGATCTGGAGATTGGATGCACGCCGTGATCCCACACTGAGGCAGGAGTGTCAGCCTGAACTACAAAGTGAGTTCAAGGGCAGCCTGGGCTAGAGTGAGACCCTGCCTCAAAAAAAACCAACGAACAAAAGCCACAGTAGTGGCCTGGAGATATGATTCGGGGCACATTAAAAAAAAGTGGGGAGAGTGACCAGGAAGAATGGCAAAATCAGGACAAAGTGACATCCAGTAGACATACAATGGAGTGAGCGACTGAATCATGGTTGTGCTGTCCCATGAAAGCATTCCCAAGAACACTGTCCTGTTCACTGTTCTGCTGCTGTGAAAAGACAGGATGACCAAGGCAACTCTTAGAAGAGAAAACATGTAGTTGGGATTGCTTACAGATCAGTTCATTCTCATCGTGGGGAAGCATGGCGGCAGGCAGGAAGACACGGTGCTGGAGAAGTAGATGAACGTTCCACACCGGGTTCTGGCAGCAGAAAGAGGGCAACACTGGGCCTCACTCCAAACCCCTTCCTCCTTTAAGGCCACACCTCTTCATCTCTCTCAAGTAATGCCGCATGCTGATGGCTGAGCATTCAAATACAGGAGCCTGAGGGGAGCACTCCTATCAAGCCACTGTGAGAGGACTCCAGACTTAGCAGGCCCTGAGGCCTTAGCACAACTGAGTTCATGATGGAAGGACCATTCAGGCTGTGAAACTCAGCAGACAGACAGCATCACCTGCCAACACGAAAACAAAGGCCTAATCCATCAAAATCCAGAGTTCTGGGAAAGGTTCTAAATGTACTGACCTTGCTTCTTAGCTTCTGTGGTTTGCTCTCAGGTAGGGGTTAGAAAAATCACTGAAGAGAACAACGTGAGACTCATGTTATTTCTGTTGCAGGAAAAATGATTCTGCGGATGGTTCTCACAGAAGGAATTTCTCCCCCAGAGAACAGAGCGGGTGGGGAAGAACAGGAAAGGTTACTTTTCTCTACCCTAGCGAACCAGGAGAGATAAAGGAGCTGCTCTCCTCCCAGGGAGGGCTGATAGCATTCACTGATGTCTTTAACACTGAGCTGAGGCACTTTCAGTCAGGAGTGTCTTCCACAGCTGAACACAAGCCGGAGGGCAAATAACTGCTTCCTTCCACAGATCTGTCACCATGAAGGTGACCTTCTCTGTTGCCGTCCTTGTTCTAGCCATCTCAGTGTGGACTTCCTTTGCAGTTGGTGAGTTACGAGCTCTTGCTCTATCCACATTTTCTGCAATGTATCTAATCTATGGGGATATTAGAGGTGTAAATGCCATTAGATTCATTTGTTCATTTGTTCACGGTGCTGGAGATTGAATACTTTATTCATTCATTCCAGCTAAGCATTGTACCATTTAGCTATATCCCCAGTCATCATTTAGATTTATTTGATCCTTAATTCCTCATCTTGCAGATGAAGCAGAAATCTGCAGAGAGAAAAGATTCACACGGTGTCACTGGTATCAGGTCTGGGAGCTGGATCCCAGCCTTTCCAATCCAGAGCCACTGGTTTTCTGAAACACTAGTTTATCAAGAGGACACACACCAAGAAGCACTCATTTCCACAGTTCTTTTCTGTACATATCTCAAGTCCCAAGGGAACTTCTGCAGGCTCTGTAGAAGGAGACTCTATTCTGGCTAATGATTGACGGTGTTTGGCAAATGCAGCATCCACAGTTAACCATAGAGGCTCTGGGGGCCCCACACATTCTTTTTCATTTATACATTTTTTTTCTCAGCATTTGCTGCATCAGTGACAGCTATCCATGTGGCCCATTTGACAGATGTCTTGTCTGAAACGGAACATTGGTTATCAATGGGAATTATTTTTTTCAAGTCCGACCGAATGTTCGCTTAGTAACCGCTAAAACTACTGTAAGACATCATCCATATTCCTCCCAAGACTTTTAATACCATCCCAGGTTACCCAGGGCCCAGCACTAACTTATTACATATATACTGTGTGCTGTGCACTAAGCTAGATACCGCACATGGCAGTAATGTCCCCACTCAGTAGGACACACCAATGGTGGAAGATACAGTGATACCATGACCCATGCCAAGTATAAATAAATAATTTCATAGGTGACTCAAAAGGAAAGTACGGTAAGAGTGTGAAGAGGTCAGGGAGTGGTTCTCCACACCTTTAATCCCAACACTCGGGAGGCAGAAGCAGTCAGATCTCTGTGAATTGAAGCTTGAGACCGGCCTGGTCTATACAGTGAGTTCCAGGACAGCCAGGGCTATGTAAAGAGACCCTGTTTTTCAATTACTTGAAGTTATATGACTCAACTATAATTAATTATGTCTGACTCTTCCATAATTACATGTAGATTAGTGAAACTCAACATCCATTAAGGTGTCTCAGTATTAGTATTACAGATAATTTATAACCTAAAATATATGTTCTTAACCAACTAACACAAATAACGAGTGGCAGGGATGGTTGAGGGTGGCTCAGTAGAGAGCTTGCCTAGCATGCACAAAGCCCTGGGCTCCATCCCTGGTGCCACACAACTGGACACAGAGACACACATCTGTAATGCTAGCACTCAGGAGGTAGAGGCAGCAGGCTCGGGAGTTCAAGGTCATCCTGGACTTATACAGTAATCTCAAAGCCAGCCTAGGCTACATAGGACCTTAAAGAAGGGTGGTGGGGCAGGCTATCTAGCAGAATAAAAGGGACTAGTTGTCAGGGGAGAGAAGAAAAGAGAGAGGATGTGGAAGGTACAGGGAGGAATATTACCAATGAACTCTCCTTTAAGGTTTATCTTATGTGCATGAGTGTTTTGCTGGCATGCCCATATGTGGACCATGCTTGTGAACTGTCACCGTTTGTTCATTGCTTTCAGAGGCAAGAAAAAGGCTCTGGGGTTCTGGGTGGTTGTGAGCCATTGTTTGCATGCTGGGAACTGAACCTGGGTCTTCTGTAAGAACAGTTAAGTGCTCTTAACTGCTAAGCCACCTCTGCAGCCTCAAAAAATAGCTCACAATTATGTAAACGTGTCTTGGTGAAACCCATCACTTCATAAAACGATATATACCATTCTTTTTTTTTTTTTTTGGTTCTTTTTTTCAGAGCTGGGGACCGAACCTAGGGCCTTGCGCTTCCTAGGCAAGCGCTCTACCACTGAGCTAAATCCCCAACCCCTATACCATTCTTTAAAAAAGAATTTTTAAACATGACGAAAAGTTAAAACCTATGAATTTTTTACGTTATTTCCCTATGAAGTGGATGGACCAGATCTCTCTCACACTCCTGTTTGTTCCTGTAGAGGTCAGTTTGTGCTAAGAAGGAACCCTGGGCTCTAATGATGGGATGGGATGCTCCTGAATGACAAGCAGGGCCCCCTTCTCCCAGCCTTTCCCCTGAGGTCATAGACAGGGCAGTTACTCCTCTGCATATGCTTCTGTCTTCCAGATTTCTTCCTTCCTATGGGCTTTCACACGACGGAGGAGCTTCTGAAAGAGACAAAGGTGAGCTCTATTCCTAGGTTCCAAGAACAGGAACAGAGAGAGAGCCAGCTTCCCTCCCAGGGCCTTCTGGGAGGTGGGGAGCAGGAGTGACTTGCTTGGGAATATCACGATCGTAAGAGAGTCCAAGCAAGCCCGGTTCATTTGCTTGCCCCTTGGAGCTTCCCGACTCACTACTCCAATCTACAAGCTACCTGTGAGGACCACCATTAGATGCATGAAGAGGTCATGGCTCAAATTCAGGTTGGGCCCATGCTGGTGTGGACATTATTTCCACAGTGATACCGAGGATATTTATCCGTCACTCTCACACCCAAACCCCAAGATGCATTCTGTCAACCTTTCCTCTTAACTGTGTTGTGGTAAGTGTGAGTGTTCTGCTATTTAAGACAGTACAGTCTGTCAGTCATTCACCAATACTTATAAGAAATGCCAATTTTTGCCAGGCATGATGTCTTATGTCAGTTCTAGCACTGGGGAGACACAGGTAGAACGTTCTATGTGAGTCTAAGGCCAGCCTAATCTACATAGTAAATTCCAGGACATACAGAGACTCTGTCTCAAAATCAAACAAAACAAAAAACAAAACAAAAAACAATAAAAATCGAGTAACAAAAAACAAAAAGTAGAAATATCAAAAAGTGGTAGGGGCTGGGGGTTTAGCTCAGTGGTAGAGCGCTTGCCTAGCAAGCGCAAGGCCCTGGGTTCGGTCCTCAGCTCTGGAAAAAAAAAGTGGTAAATGAGCTGGGTGGTGGGTACACCTTTAATCCCACCACAGGGGAGGCAGAGGGGCAGGTGGATCTCTGAGTTAGAGGCCAGCCTGGTCTACAGAGTGAGTTCCAGGACAGCCAGGGCCACACAGAGAAAAAAAGTAGAAAAGGAAACAACAAAAAGAAAATTAAAAGAGGGCACTCCCTCAAATTTTTAGAAATTCCTTTCCTTTTTTCTTAAAAATCTAATTTATGTGGGTCTATATGCGCACACAGCACATGTAAACAGGTCCCACGGAAGCCAGAGGTCCCCTGGAGCTGGAGTTACAGGCAGTTGTGAGCCATCTGGCATGGGAGCTGGGAGCCGAATGGAAGAGCAACGGGTGCTGAGCCATCTCTCCAGCTCCAGAGATGCCCGTTTGGAAAGACATTTGCCAGCTTTCACTTTCTATACTGTGACATTGACACCTTGTGATTTGTAGACCAGAGGCTTTCTTTCTGAGAAGGAAGAGGTGGGAGGCTAGGAAGTGCACAGAGCATCTATGAGAGCTACGTGGGTAACAACGGTAAGGACCAGGATAGATGGGCAGGATCTGAAGCCCGTCTTCTGAGCTCCTGGTCTAGTGTGCCTTACTCTATCCCCCATTACCACCAACAGGGGCCAGAGGGCCCGGGGGGGGGGGGGGAGACAAAGGAAGCAGTGCTCTGTGTCTCGCTTCAGGCCCTGTGCGTGAAGAATGTACAGATGTGCTGGATACTTACCTACTTCAAGCTCAGTGAGCCGATATGTGGCAGTAACCAGGTTACCTACAATGGCGAGTGCCATCTCTGCTCCGAAATTCTGTGAGTTCATTTTATTATTCCTTGCCTCAGCCAACCCCATTACACCTTTCCTTCACACACCCTTCCATTGCTTTTCCATTTCTTCCCTTCCATTTCTCTCCTCCTGCTCCCCAAAGTTGAATGGGATCCTGTTCCAATCATGCAGAAACAGAAAGTCACAGAGGTCAGGGTGCAGAGTCTGGCACGGACAGTGACCAACGGAGGGAACGCCATAGCAAGCAGGCACAGCATTCAGAGCATGTGACCATAGCCCAGTTGGCTCACCAGGCTCTAGAACAGTCTACTGAAGCAGAGATGGGCGGGCAAGATGGCTCGGGGAGGTGGGAGTGGGGGTGGTGAGATGGCTCAGGGAGGTGGGAGTGGGGGTGGTGAGATGGCTCAGGGAGGTGGGAGTGGGGGTGGTGAGATGGCTCGGGAGGTAAAGGCCCTTGATACCAAGCCTGATTTGGTGTTTCATCCTAGGGACTCACACGGTTGGACAGCCCTAAACTCCAAAAGTTGTCCTCTGACCTCCACATGCACACCATGCCACACACATGTACACAAACACATGCTCATGCATGAACACAAAATATGTAATTAAAACACATCTTAAAGAGGAGGGGGGATGGGCATAAGTGGAGGAATGGAAAGGAGGAAGAGGAGGAAGAGGATGGGGAGGAGGGGGAAGCTGGGTGATAGGTTTGCCCAACTAATGGTTTATTGGTCTTTAAATGGAGATTATTCTCCCACATAGTTTGTGGGGTTTAGTTTGTTTGTTTGTTTTGATGTTTGTTTGGTTTAGTTTGGGGCCTGTGACATTTAGCTTTTGTAAATAACTGCTAAATGCCCAACTCTCTGATCCAAGGCACAGAAGTCTGTCTATCACATATGGCTAAGTCAAACATCCCTCCCTCCTCAGCTTCATCTTCTTTAAGAAAAAGAATAATCTTCTTGGTCAAGTAAAAATGAACTTTGTTTGGTGTTCTTGGTTGTACAAATACTAAAACTTGGGCTGGAGGGATGGCTCAGTGGTTAAGAGCACCGACTGCTCTTCCAGAGGTCCTGAGTTCAATTCCCAGCAACCACATGGTGGCTCACAACCATCTGTAATGAGATCTGACGCCCTCTTCTGGTGTCAGAAGACAGCTACAGTGTACCCACATACATGAAATAAATAAGTCTCAAAAAAATGCTAAAACTTACACTAGAGCCCATAAAAGTTGTGAGGTGATTTTTTTTTTTGGTTCTTTTTTTCAGAGCTGGGGACCGAACCCAAAGCCTTGCGCTTCCTAGGCAAGCGCTCTACCACTGAGCCAAATCCCCAACCCCTTGTTTTGTTTTTCAAGACAGGATTTCTCAGTGTAACCAGCCTTGGCTGTCTTGGACTCACTTTGTAGACCAGGCTGGCCTTGAACTCATCGAGATCCTTCTGCCTCTGCCTCCTGAGTGCTGGGATTAAAGGCCTGTACTGCCATGTCCAGCTGTGAGGTGAATTTTTCTGTCAGCCTTAGTGACTGGCATGGATAATTGCCTTCAGTAGCAGCAGATGCTCACGGCACAACAGACCAAGAGGCGTTGCTACATACAAACTCACTTTTACTATATTCAAAAAATTAGGGATTGAGGAGAAGGCTCAGTGGGACCGTGTTTGTGACAGCAGTATGAAGAACAGAGTTCAAATTCCCAACGGTCACTTGAGGAAGGCAGGCATGGCTGCTTGCTTGTGACCCCAGTGCCAGGAGCAGAGGCAGGAGGACTACTGTGGTTTGTTAGCATCAGCCTAAATCTGGGATCAGTGAGAGACCCTATCTCAAGAAAACAAGGTGAAGGAAGGGACATCAGGGTATCTACATGTACACAGGGAAACAGGTACCTGCACACACATGAGTAGACAGCACACGTATACAACACACACACATACATACACACACACACACACACACACACACACACACACACACAGAGGCTAAGTAAACATATAAACATAGATTGTTTCCTTGAGCTGGGCTATAGCTCAGGGGTAGAATTCTTTCTTGTTATAGGTGAGGCCCTGTGTTCAATATCTCCAACAATTCAAAAATAATTATGGTGTACATCTGTGATCCTGGCACTCAGGAGACAGACAGAGGCAGATGTTTGTGAGCTGGAAGCCAACCTGGTCTACAAAGCAAGGTCTAAGCCTGACAAAGCTGCACAATACATCCATCTAAAACAAACAAACAAGCAAAACCAGAAATAATTATAATAATAAAGTATATTCATCTGGTGTTGGTAATGCACACATTTAATCCCAGCATTTGGGAGGCAGAGGCAGGCAGGTCTCTGAATGTGTATACGCATAGCACGTGTAAATACAGGAGCCTGTGGAAACCAGAAGAGGCCATTGGATCCCCTGGAGCTAGAATTACAGGCTGTTGTAAGCTGCCCAACCCTCTTCTAACCTCCATGGGTATACATACATGCATACAAGCAAACCACACATACATATAAAGTAAATGCATCATATGCATATTTTCCAAAAATACAAAATACTTCTTTCTTTTTTTTTCTTTTCTTTTTTTTTTTTTTTTCAGAGCTGGGGACCGAACCCAGGGCCTTGTGCTTGCTAGGCAAACGCTCTACCGCTGAGCTAAATCCCCAACCCCAAAATACTTCTTTCTTAATGTTGTTTAAGACTACCAAGAAAGAATTGGTAGTCGTGGCTTATGGCATACTACAAAGCAAAGATAATCATTTCAAGCCAGCTAGTGGTAGTGCACACCTTTGGTCCTAGCACTCGGGAGACAGAGGTAGGCTACTCTGAGTTCCAGGACAGCCTGATCTACAGATCGAGTTTTAGGACAGCCAAGGCCTTGTCTCAAAAATAAAAAAAATAAAAACAACAATTTCATAATATAATTTTTTTTCCAGATTTGAAGACAGAACTATAATTAAAGTGCATGATGGGCCATGTGTAAGTAAAGTCTATTTTCCTTTTTCCTTTTTAAAAGTAAAGCAAGGGGGGTTGGGGATTTAGCTCAGTGGTAGAGCGCTTGCCTAGTAAGCACAAGGCCCTGGGTTCAGTTCTCAGCTCCGGAAAAAAAATAAATAAATAAAAGTAAAGCAAGAAATAAACATTATTATGACTCAACAGGATGACAATCCATTCTCCTAAATTTCGAGTTAAACACTAAGACTATGTTAGCATTCTCTTAAACTGTGTTAGAAAATATTTTATTCCTATGATTATTGCAGCTTCTGCCTGATCTCTGGTACAGAAATAACTGCACGTGAGTTAGTAGACATCTGGAAGAACCTGCAGGCAATGTCATCATCCCCACCTCCCATATCTCAGGCAGAAAACAAGAACATGTATCTCTTCTTCCTTCCTTTTAACAACTCCCTCTCCCGTGTGTGTGTGTGTGTGTGTGTGTGTGTGTGTGTGTGTGTGTGTGTGTGTGTGTGTGTGTGTTTTAAGACACAGTGTATCCCTGGCTGTCCTGGAACTCTCTATGTAAACTCGGTTGACCTTGAACCCACAGAGAAGCACTGGCCTTGCCTCTGCTTCCAGATTGCTGGACTAAAGCCACGCACTTGCACTTTAATATTCAGAAAAACTGACAGAAAAATAGGCAAAGACTAGTTTTACAGAAGAAAGAGAAAAGTCAGATCTGAAATGCTAGCACTTAGGAGGCTACAGCAGGATTATAATTTTGAGGCTGGCCTTGCCTCCACTGTAAGTCCTTGTTTCTAAAACAAGAATCAGGAACAGGATGTGCTCTTGGCCTTGTTCATGATCTAATTAACATGTAAAGCCGGGTCAAATGCTTTTGGACAGATTCGAATTGAAACAATAATTTACCAGCTATACTGGGAAAGGCTGGTAAGTATCCAGTGCTGGTGGAGGGAGACAAGAGGACAGAAGTCTCACAATGGCTGGAAGGAGGGAGGACTTAAAGTCACTGTGGAAAACAACCAAGTTTTAGACAATGTAACAAATTAAGTACAATATGTATCTTATGGACCAGTATTTCCAAACCTTGAAAACTGTAAAGATACATTCTCAGCTTTGCAGAGTGACACACATGTCTACGGCAGTGTTTATCATGGAGTGAAGCAAAGGAGACTGAATGAGTGGTCGTTCCTCCCCACAGCCTTGCACAGGGCCCCCATCTGTATCATGTAACAGGAGGGCTGCTCCTTATTGCTTATCCCCAGCCCCGTTCCTGCCTAGTTTCACCCCCTTTAGTTGTCTTCTCTCCCAATCCCTCACAGATCTTAAAAGTCAGAGCTCTTAGTTACATCTCATATTCAAAGGAGCAGAGGTCTGGAGCGACCATGTGACTTACTTCAAACGCTGAGCTGGAAAATCGATAGGGCTGAACTTTGAATGTGGACACGAGTTTCCCATTCCGTTCTTCATCCAGCTCTTGTTCTAGCCTGGTCTGCCATACGCCTCTAATCTAATGCTTCTCCTTTCCACCTGTTCTGCTGGAGTGGAGTCCTCAGAATCACACAGGCAGGGCTTGCCTCTCTGCCCACATCTACTCTGTTTTCTTTTTATCCTGCAATGAGATCAGAATATGTCTAGTCTGCCTCAGTTTGGTGTTCAGCACCCTCCCGCTGGATTGTGGGTAGTGTGGTTACCAATGCATTGGCTTCTCTCTCACTCTCACTGACTTCAACTCTTCTAAACAAACGTTTCTCTTACAGGAAACCTCCTCCGATTAGTTTGGACAAAAATAAAAGTTACTGAGTTCCCGGAGAGCACATGGAGCATGATTGACTCTTCGAAGATACCCAATTCGGGAGACAGGGTCTGGCGTTCAGTGGTAGAGTGCACTAGTGTGCAGGAAGCCTTGGGGAGTGTTAAAAGAGAGCAGCTCCTTGAGAGAACACTTTGGTAGTAGAAGATACTTGGATCAAATTCATTGATTTGTTTCTTCAATAAATGATTCTCAGCATAAACTTGGCTGGTAAACATTTTCTCCGTTAGTAAGAACCTTTTCTTTTTGCAGGGGAGAAGGTAGGGTTTATTTGTTTGTCTGTCTGTCTGTTTGTTTGTTTGAGACAGGGCTTCTCTGTGTGGCCCTGGCTGTCCTAGAACTCACTGTGTAGACCAGGCTGGACTTGAACACAGAGATCCAACTACCTCTGACTCCTGAGTGTTGGGATCAAGGGTGTGCATCACCATCACCACCAACTGGCAAGAATCTTTTCAATATACCAGAAACTCAATGTTCCCATTCCTCTATATTTTCACATAAATTGTGACCAAATGACCAATGAAATGTAAAATGTGGGAAGTAGCAGCAATGTTTACAAGCTGAGGGCTTTGGTCATAATTGAGTTTGCTATGTATCCTGTGAGCAGTATAGCTCTCAGCATGTCTCATTACAACCGCACCATAAAAGGGTACTGTGTAATGTGCATCTGTGTACCACAAGCATTCGCAATACTGCAGAAGCTAGAGGAAGGTGTCAAATTCTCAGGAGTGGAGCTCTAGGTGGTGACAGTCACCTCATGGATGCTAAGAATCAAACCTCAATCCTCTGTAAGAACAGCAATGCCCATAACTGCTAAGCCACCTCTCTAGCTCCAGAGATTTTTTTTTTAAAGATTTATTTATTTATTTAATGTATGTGAGTACACCATAACTCTCTTCAAACACACCAGAAGAGGGCATCAGATCCCAATACAGATGGTTGTGAGCCACCATGTGGTTGCTGGGAATTGAACTCAGGACCTCTGGGAGAGCAGTCAGTGCTCTTAACCACTGAGCCATGTCTCCAGCTTGGAATACGTAGTTTTATTGAAAGAAAAATTGTTAAGTATAATATTGGGGGTAATTCCTGGTAATAATACAAACTTAAAACAAATCTCAAAACAAACTTAAGCAGGACCAGATGAAGCAGGTCTGCAATCCCAGGTACATGAGAGACCAACATGACAAGTCAGATGGAAGGACTGCAAATTCATGGCACACCTAGGCTGCGGTGAGCTCAGAACAGCCTGCACATGCCGTTCTCTGGTAGAGCAATTGCCCAGGATGTACAGGGCTCCCCAAACTGCACAGAACCAACAATACAACAAGAAAAATACTTGAGAACTACATTGCTAGGGGCAGGGAAGTCATCAACAGTCTTACCCAGCAGTGAACCCTGCGAACCAGACTAATGACTGACATGGCACGATATGCCCCAAGGGTGTGATAGTGGTACAGGCAGATGGGAGTTACCATCTGCATTCTGATTGGATTTGAGGCCCGCTTCATAGGAGAAAACTCAGGCCTGGTCCTGTAAATCAGGTCCAGGGATTGCAAATATTATTAAGAGCCAGAGGACCAGGATGCCTGCTGCAAGATAATGTCTCCCAGCCACGTCAGGGAAACCGCACCCCAGGAAACATGGTTTCCTAAACAAGACCTGCAAAATGATATCAACTGACATGCCGACACAGATGGAAGAAATTTTTTAAGCTCCCTCCGACACGCCCTCCCCACCAAGATTAAGAGCTACAGATAATCAATGCCTGCTGAGAGAATCAGTTTTCTCTAGGCGGAAGCTCTCTGATAGCATATTCACTCCCAAGTGTTTAGCCCTGCACACTTACATATGAGCAATCAGTATCAGTAGGTTTTACATAAACTTGCAGGGGCAGTTGTGAGCCGCCATGTGGACAGTGGGAATCAAACCCAGGTCCACTGCAAAAGCAGGAGGTGCTCTTAACCACCGAGCCATCTCTGGAATGAACTACAACCCAGAACTGGAAGGCTCACCTGTGATCTAGATCTTGAGACTGGGAGACACAAGTTTCTGTCCTGGATCTTGGCCTGGAGCTCTTGAGGCACAGTGGCTATGAATCCCAGGAGACTAAGGCAAGGAGGTCTCTGAGTTCAAGGTTAGCCTGGGACAAAACAAGTCCCAGATCCAGGCGTGGTGGTACACATCTTTAATCTGGGCCATACTTTCTGCTCAGACCTACATAAGGACATTGGAAGATCCACTCTTCTTCGTCTGCTTGCATTTACTTGCCAGCACATCTGTTGGAATTTACTAGCCTTTGTGGGACTGGGCAGTTACTAGATCCTTGGACTTCCATTCACAGATGACCACTGTTAGGGAGTTGGACTACAGACTGTATGTCATCACAACAAATCACCGTACTATATAGAGACTATACATACGTTCTGTGACTCCAGAGAACCCTGACAAATACAGTACTGAAGTAACAGAATTAGAAAGCAGGCATATTTGGTTGCTGCATTAAGCGACAGTTTCTAATCGCGCCTTAGATTATCAGTAGCCCTATTTGACCTCCACCTACCGGCCATTCCTTTTTGGTTTTTTTTTTTTTTTTTTTTTTGCTTTGTTTTGTTTTGTTTTGTTTTGTTTTTTTTTGCTAGGGGGAAGGTGGGGGGTGTTTATTTAGACAGGGACCCGGAACTCGCACTGTACACCAAGCTGGCCTCAAACTCAGAGAGATCCGCCTGCCCCTGCCTCTGGAGTGCTGTGATTAACAGTATGTGACACTACCGCCCATCAGTTCATTAGTTCTTAACACTAGTTCCAAATAAAGTTTCGCATCCTCCTTAACATCTGTAATTGATTATGCTGGCTTGTTGTTGAGAAGGGTTGAAACAAATGTAAATCATGCAACTAGTCTTCCACTGTGTGTGCCATATGTGCATGCAGAAGTCACATAGGTAGAAGAAACACTGAGCTAATGGGAGGTCTCTTATACTCCAGAGGTATGTTAATGAGGATGAACTATAGAAAGTAAAACTGGGCTTGGCCTGCCTGGGAAGTAAGATTAAAACAAGATGCCTGGCTAGAGGCATATGGTAAGGTTATTCTCATCCCGTGAAAACAGGAAGACTCATGCCTTTACCAGCAAGACCGACAGACAGACATGAAATGAACTTTCATATTGGAGAGATGGTTCAGTGTTTAAGAGCATTCACTGATCTTGCAGAGGAGTTGGGTCGATACCAGAACCCCAGTGGTGGCTCAAAAACATCAGTAACTGAGCTCCAACTGACAGCCCCTCTGACCCGTACTGGCACCAGGCGCGCGCGCGCGCGCACACACACACACACACACACACACACACACACACACACACACACTGCACACAGACATACAATACAGGCAGTACAACATAAAAAGATGGATTTTCACACTAGAGAGATGGCTCAGTGGTTAAGAGCACGGCACTGACTGCTCTTCCCGAGAACCTGGGTTAAATCCCCAATACCCATGTCTAATAAGCTCACAGCCATCTTTAACTCTAGTTCCAGAGGATCCAGCGCCCTCTCCTGGCTCCATAGGCACAAGGAATACACGTGGGACACATATATGCAGGCAGAATAAGCTCACACATAACATTTTCAAAAACTTTAAAGTCTTTTAAAAAAATAAAAGGACTTTCTTTTGTAAGATAGCTTGTGTGAACAAGCTGTCAGCGGTGCAGCCGAGCCCTCTAACACCAGGAGTGCGGGGCTAGGCTGTAGGACCCGGAGGGCTGCCCGGCCGCGTGCCTGAAGGACCCCAAAGGGCCCACGGGCTATCTAGCTCAGTGCCTGGTGGCCAGGAGGATTGGCGGGAGTACCAGGTCAACCCAGAACCCGGGCCTGCATTGGAGCCAGAATAGCTGAGTCTGGGGTGGGCTTTGGCCCGTAGAAGAGGAGCCCCGGTTGTACGGTTGTGTCCTAGTATATGGGAGCCAAGACCTTGGGATTGGGGTGGGGAGTAGGAGGCGTGGCTGCAGAAGTGAAGCAGAAGTGGAGTTGAGGGGCCAGCAGCCACGTGACCAGCGTGGGGGCTAAAAAAAGTGGCTTCTTCAGTTGGCCAGCAACTTGTAAAGTATGTAAATGTCTGATAGGGTGACCTTTAAGTCGAGCCAGTTTCTTGACAGCGTTTTCTTGTAAACCAATAGCTAAGACAGCCCTAACCTAACTGGAACCACACCCTCTCTACAGGTCGCCTGTCTTCCCTGGAGACCCCTTGGCAGCCTGGCCCTGGAATGGCTGGATCAGGCTCATGCACTGATTGATCCAGCTAAATTCTGTGGAAAGCCAGGTACGTACTAGACACCCAGCCTGAGCCAAACGAACATCTGCTTTCATAAAGCTGTCCTTTAATAAGGAATATGTAATCGAAGGAAGCATTGAGAAAGCCTCACTGTAGAAGCGAGCTGAACACAAATTGTCAACTAGGAGAAAAGCAGGGTGTGGAACACATGGGGATTCGAACACTTCCTACACAAAGAGTGTCAGGCCAGAAAGACGTGGAACTAAAAAAGCCAATGAAACTGGAGCAAAAGAGGTGAGGTGCCCCACATGAACCGAGAGAAGTGCCCAGGGACAGAAGTACCCAAAAGAGTAGGTTAGTGTCTGGGAGACTGTGCAAGGACCTTTGTCTTCGAAAATCAGAATATCCTTTAGAGGGTTAAGGAGGGGACAATATGATTAGCTATCATCCTGGTAGCTGTGATGTACTTTCGAACAGGTTTAGAGAGTGGCAAGAGTAAAAGCCTACAAATCATGGAGGAGGGTGTCACAGAAGTCCAGGACAAAGGGGAAATGGTAGTTATAAGGAAAAGCTTGCGTGGACTTTTTGTTCTTACAAATTTGTATAGGTGAGATTTTTAGAACTTGGTAGTAGTGTAGAGGAACTGGAGGTCTCAAGGACATGCCCATGTACAGTTAGCCACAGCACCATGTGACCATCTAGAACATTATTAGGTCAAGTGGGTAGTGCTGTTCCTGGTTAGGTTGGGCTTGGCTACAGAGTTTGAATGGAACATCCAGCAGTAAGCTGTGAAGAAGACCTGAGCAGAAGAAACATTAGCATAGTTTCTTTGTTTTGGTCTTGCCCTGGTACACTACCATGACTGCTAAGCTATATCCAGGCTTATATAATGAGAATGTTACCTGACTGTGCCCAGTGTGTGGCCCTGGGCACCTTCTCTGTATTTGTAAATGAACACATAGACAAATACATAACATACAAATGGTAAATACATACAATTACATAGAATGCTAGGGAAGAGATGGTGTGCCATGAAGCCTTTTTACTATTTTTCCAATTCTACAGTGAGGAGGCAGCTAGAGGATAGGGCCTTACAAGTAGAAGCAGTCAAGCCTGGTGGCAGCGGCCCAGGCCTTTAATCCTAGTGCTCAAGGGAGGCAGAGGCAGGCAGATCTGAGTACAAGGCCAGCCTGGTGTACAGAGTGAGTTCTAGGACAGCCAGGGCTACATTGAGAAACCCTGTCTCAAAAAACCAGGGGAAAAAAATTAGAGACAGTCATTGTTGTCTTATGGTTAGGCTGTTCAAGAGCAGACATCATAAACCTTGTTTAAAACACGAGAGAGGGGCTGGAGAGATGGCTCAGTGGTTAAGAGCACTGACTGCTCCTCCAAAGGTCCAGAGTTCAATTCCCAGCAACCACATGGCTCATAACCATCTGTAATGAGATCTGATGCCCTCTTCTGGTGTGTCTGAAGACAGCTAGCCATAGTGTGCTCATAATAAATAAATAATAAATAAATAAATAAATCAAAAGAAAAAAAAAAGAAAGTCAAGTGGCAGCGCTCAACTTACATTTCTCCTCAATGAAGAACTCCCTGGTGCCCTTATACTTGTGTAAACAGAATGTGTGTGTCACAGGGTAATCTGAGTGTCCCCTCTCCCATCTCCCCAGTCCAAATAGTCAAGTGAATGAGTGTCTTATAGCCTCGAGGTGGTACAGCTCTGTGAGTGTTGGATGAAAGCCCTGCTGGGCTTGCAGGGCTACCTGGTGCCAGGGTAGAAAGTGCTAAGAGCTCGGTGCTGTGTAGTCCTTAATCCAACTCTCCGATGGCAGCGCTAAGATGACCTCCATCCTGCGAAGTCCTCAGACTCTCCAACTCACGCTTGCCCTGATCAAACCTGATGCAGTTGCCCACCCACTGATTCTGGAGGTAAGGATGAACCTGAAGCATCCACTGCACTGTTTCAGGTGACACAGGACCTCTTGTGGCGACAAACACTTCATTCGTGTGTCAGACGCTGAGGTTGAAAACCTAGGTGCATGGGCTTGACTGCTCAGTGTATAAAGGCCTGAGACTGACCATGGGGACCCAGATAGTGGGTTAACAGCAAGGGCCTTTACTGAACCATCTTGCTGGCCCTTCATGTGACGATTTAATCCAAGCAGGTGAACCTCCCTTTTAGCTAAAGCAGAATCATCTTTCTTTTTTTTTTTCCGGAGCTGGGGACCGAACCCAGGGCCTTGCGCTTGCTAGGCAAGTGCTCTACCACTGAGCTAAATCCCCAACCCCAAGCAGAATCATCTTTTTTTTTTTTTTTTTTTTTAAGATTTATTTATTTATTTTATATGATGACACTGTCGCTGTCTTCAGACACACCAGAAGAGGGCATCAGATCTCATTACAGATGGTTGTGAGCCACCATGTGGTTGCTGGGAATTGAACTCAGGACCTCTGGATGAGCAGTCAGTGCTCTTAACCGCTGAGCCATTTCTCCAGCCCCAAGCAGAATCATCTTATTAGTAGCCTAAATTGTATCTTTAAAATCCCCTTACAAGGGGTTGGGAATTTAGCTCAGTGGTAGAGCAGAGCGCTTGCCTAGCAAGCGCAAGGCCCTGGGTTCTGTCCCCAGCTCCAGGGGGGGGAAAAAAAAAAAGAACTCAATAGGCTCCCAGTAGTGTGTAGTCCAGAGCAAACAGCAGGAAGTGGTGTATATAACTCCAGGATGGCAGGCCTCAGGCCTCAGAGGATGAGCAAACTGGAGAAGAGAGACAGTGATGCAGGGCGGGCCTCCCGAGATGGCAGAACCAGAGAGAAGAGGCAGAGGGTGAGGAAGGTACAGTCGTGAGCTCTAGACTGAGGTGCACATGCTTTATTCCATAGAAGAAACCACCCAGAACTTTCTGATAGGAGGCTGACACGTGAATAAGCCATGGAGATTTAATCAAATGTGTAGAAAGAACAAGGAGAACGGGGAAGGGCCATTCAAAAGAATTGAGTGCTGTTCCAGGTGCTATTTCCCATCTCCATGTACCCCAGGTTCATGCTCGAGCAGTCTGAGATCTTGATTTTAGTCCCTCTTCTTGGGCCGCTGAGACACACATAAACAAAGGGACGATGCATTACCTAAAGGTTCATGGACTTTAGTCCAGAGCTGCTTGGTCCTGTGTCTCTGAGCCTGTGTTGAGGATGAACACTGGTGAGACATGCTCCCAGCATGGGCTGGGATGTGAAGTGTGTACAGGGTCAGGTCCCAGAGTCCCCTTCAAGAGCACACTCCTGATGATTCCTCCTTCAGGAAGGCCCACCTTCTCAAGTTCCATGGCCTCGCAAAAGTGCCATCGGCTGCCTTTAACACATGAGCTTGGGTGGCGGTGTACTCAACATCTTCAGTGGAGATCCTTCTAGACAGCGTGAGTCCTGATTGATTTTCATCTCTGGGATGGTTGGTTCTCCAGGCTGTTCATCAACAGATTCTCAGCAACAAGTTCCTCATTGTACGAATGAGAGAATTGCTGTGGAAGCCGGAGGACTGCCGGAGGTTTTACCGAGAGCATGAAGGTAAGGCTGGTAGTCTGCATTACGGTATAGACATGTGGGTGCGTGTGTGTGGTGTGTGCATGAGGTATATATGTGCCTGTGTGTCTGTGTGCATGTACAGGGGAAAGGACAGCTGTAGGTGTCAGGTCACAGGCACCATCCACTTTTTCCCTCCGACCAGGGTCCCATCTCTGGCCTAGAACCTGACACATAGACTAGGCTGTCTGGTTCCTGAGCCTCAAGCATCCACCTGCCTCAAGCTCTTTTTTGCCAATGTGTGCCCCATGCCTGGCATGTGTGTGTGTTCTGGGACTCCAGCTCTGGTCCTCACGCCTGTAATGAGTGACGGCCCAGCCACCTCCCTGACTCTTGTTTGTTTCACACAGACTTCTCGTTATAATCAGAACTTTCTACTCCTAAAAGACATTTCCTGTAGCATCCCAATCAGAAATGTAATATCATGTCTTGGTCATATCAGTAGGCAACACCGGGTGGACGTTTATCCTGTCGAGTGCTTCCTTATGCCTAGTATTTCACTTGATTTTCTCTAACTTAGAAAAGGAGGTGGCAGGCAGTATTCTAGGTGCTACCCCACTGCGCTTTGCGGGCAGTGTATTCCATAAACCCATCCTTCATCAATTTTAAACACAAAGGAGTGTTGTTTCTTTCCCTTTTGGTTTTTTTGAGATGGAGTTTCTCTGTATGACCTTGGCTGCCCTGGAACTTACTCTGTAGACCAGGCTGGCATCGAACTCACAGAGATCCACCTGCCTCTGCCTCCCAAGTGTTGGGATTAAAGGCTTATGCTATCACTGCCCAACAGTTTGGTTTTTTTAAACAGGGTCTCACTGTATAGCCTTGGAACTCGCTCTGTAGACTGGGCTAACCTCAAACTCACAGAACTCTGCCTCTTAAATGCCAAGGTTAAAGGTATGCACAACACAGGAAAACAGTTTTGCTTTGGTTTTTTTGTTTGTTTGTTTGCTTGTTTGTTTTGTTTTGTTTTTTCAGAAAAGATGTACATACAGCAGGTGAATCTCTGAGTTCCATGCCAGCTAGGATTATAGGAGAGAGAGACACCCCCCCCCACACACACACACATAGAAATGTAAAATTTTTCCCAAATCATAGTGAGTTGATGTTATATCTTCAGGACACAAAATTGGGAAGATAAAGATTCAGTCAAAACCGTACAGACTGAGTGGCAGTTCCACACTCAGAAATGTCAGGCTCCAAGGTCCTTGTTGTTCCTCTGTGAACTGAATGGTGTGGCATTACAGGGAGTGAGAAGTGAGACCCTTGTCTCTTGGGCCCCAGGGTCTTTATGAAGGTTCTCTCTCTTTGCAGGTCGTTTTTTCTATCAGAGGCTGGTGGAGTTCATGACAAGGTACTTCTAATTTGGGTCCTAATATCTTTACATGCTAAGAGACACCTCCTCTTCCCTAGGAATTCCACTTACCACTTGTTAAAGATGTAATCACATGTCAAGAAACATGACTGCACAGCAGTGACCCGGTGGGCACCTGTTCTGTGGTTACCAGACCAGCACTATTGAATGCTGCCTAGCCGGCCTGCTGATCACTTCTCACACATCAGCCCCAGTGCTCACTAGAAGGGGACAGGAACTCTCGTACAGTTCACTTCTATTCTCTTCGTGCTCACAAACATGTCCTAGACTAGGTGGTCACATCCCTCCCTTTGTTCTCAGTGGGCCAATCCGAGCCTACATCCTTGCCCACAAAGATGCCATCCAACTTTGGAGGACACTGATGGGACCCACCAGAGTGTTTCGAGCACGCCATATAGCCCCAGATTCAATTCGTGGGAGTTTGGGCCTCACTGACACCCGAAATACCACCCATGGCTCAGGTGAGTCTAAACCTCTCATCCACAGCCACAGGTGGGGAAGGGTGGCTTGGGACAGGTGAA
Organism: Rattus norvegicus; assembly: GCF_021556685.1. Classification (NCBI taxonomy): domain Eukaryota; kingdom Metazoa; phylum Chordata; class Mammalia; order Rodentia; family Muridae; genus Rattus; species Rattus norvegicus. The sequence continues at coordinate 117,580,479 of NC_141541.1, forward strand.
GAAGCCACGTGGAGAGGGTGGTAGCCTGGCTCCTCCTTTGAGCTTTGTCCCATATATTTCTGGCCCTGTGTAGCTGTCTCAGCCATGTGGCCTATGAGCTTTCTTTATATACCCCAGACTCAGGTTTCTGAGGCTGACTGTGACTGCATCTTGCTAACCTCCACCGTACATTCCCTGTGATAGCCCCTTCTAACCTCCACCCTACATTCCCTGTGATAGCCCCTTCTCTCATTTGTCTTATTTTCTGAGCCATGGTCCCAATCTTGCAGTCCTCTTGCCTCAACCTCCTAAGTAATCCATCTCTACCTCTCCTCCCCTCATAGACTCTGTGGTTTCCGCCAGCAGAGAGATCGCAGCCTTCTTCCCGGACTTCAGTGAACAGCGCTGGTACGAGGAGGAGGAGCCCCAGCTGCGCTGTGGTCCTGTGCACTACAGCCCAGAGGAAGGCATCCACTGCGCAGCTGAAACAGGAGGCCCCAAACCAGCTTAGTAAAGTCCTGTCGGTCCCTGAGGACTATGCAGTGTGCAGCCTTTCTCTTAGGGTCAGGAAGGCCGTCTGAAGACACTGTCTCTGATGGACCCCACCACCTGCCGGAAGGTCTAGCAGACCACAGTTCTGCTACGGCAGCCCAGATCTATCTACCTCTTCTATGAGTATTCACGGAGGTCCAGGAAGGAGGTGATGCCTCCTTCCTCGAGAAAGAGCCTGCCTGTTGACCAGTCAGGAAAACGCAGTGCCTGCCTGTGTAACCAGCATCCACCTGGCTTCCTTAATAAACTTCGTGCTACCAAATGCCCCAGGCTGGTGGTATTCCCATCAGACTTTCCCTCTGCCCCTCATTGGAGCCCTTGCATCCACCCCGAAGCCAGGCCACTGATCCATGCTAACTGAAGAGAGACTCGTGCAAGGCTCTCTCAGCAGTTGATTATGTAGCACAGACATGCACTCACTCACCAAGTTCAGTGTGGACTCAAACCATGCTGTGTACCTAAGCACAGGGCTGTGGCCTGGGAAGAGGCTCCTCTTTGATCCAGGGCGCCTCTGTGCCTCTGCCCGGTGAGGGTGTGTTTTAATGAGACGGGGTCATGGATTTCTGATTTCCCATAAGTACCAAAGGTGGTTATGTCTCCACTATATCAACACGACCGTTAATGCTTCGTGGCATTACAGTGGATGTCTACGGTCTAAAACGTGGATCAATAATGGCCGGTCGTCCTGAGCCGCTCGACACAGTGTTTCGGGTGCCCATAGGCCAGGCCCATATCGCAGCTCATGAAGCTTTTGCTGTTGTCTGAGTTAGAGAATAAAGATTCTGGGATGTGGTGGCACATGCCTTTTATGCTAACACTCTGAAGGTAAAGGATTCCGTGTGCTCAAAGGCTGGCTTTGAACACACAGACTGAAGGATGGCGGTTCTATCAGCTCTAAGGCCTGACGTCCGTATCTGAGGTGCAAATCCACAACTAAAGCCATCTACCAAGCAATACATGCAGTCATACAATCTGAGCTCACAGTACATAAAATATCCAAGAAGAGCAAAATTTAAAGAAAAAAGAAATTACACAAATGCCGTAAAGTTTAAAATATTCAGTGTGTCCAAGGCATCTCAAAAGAATTCTAAAAAGATCGGTCCTCAGCTCCAACAAAAAAAAAGAATTCTAAAAAGAGATAAAATTGAATGAAAAAAAAATCTGAGCTCACTGCTAAAAGCTAAGATCTACATCTAACATCAAACTCACTGTTCTACACCGTCCCATTTCAACACGCATGTACAGCCCCCAGCCCAAATTCCTAGTTGATACAAGCTATTCCAGGCCAGTATCCCAGAGATGTAACTTCACAACACTTGTGGCCTAAACCGTACTCCATACCCCAGTTCGTCAGTTGAATTCCTATTCCAAATATTTCAGAATCGAGTCTATTTGGAAGTAGTCATTGCAGACACAGTTATGCACACCCCCTAGCAAATAAATAAATGCAATTTAAAACTTGAGATTAGAACAATTTAAAACTGTTCTTCAGAATAAATATGTGAACATCAATAACAACACCACCACATGAAACAAGATAAAGGAAAGACCACATCGGATTGTCCAGTTAGAAGCAGATTCAAACGATGAATTTACACTGAAACATGAAGAAAGCAGGTTAGAGCTCAAATGGGATCAGGCCAATTCAAATGAAGTTCCAGCCAGCCAGCCAGATACAGGGACCAAAATCAAAACAATTGGATTCAGAGTGTGCCCAATGAAGACAGACCTTGAAAGAGCTTTCTGACAGACACTCTGAGGATAAGACCCTTAGTCAAGAACCAAGCTGCCTTATAGGGAGTGGTTTGATTGGTACCAGGTCATAGGTGATGGTTTGTGTCATGTCTTTTGTGTTGAATTTTTCTGTTGGGGTGTGGTTGTCTTGACTTCCTCTTTTTTCTGAGCTTGCCCTGGATAATGTTTTCTGTGACTCTTTCCTAGACGACTATTTGCATGAAGTTCAGCTCTGGTGGTTCCTGGTGTTGACTATGGGAAGAGTTGCAGAAATCATCCCAGCTTGGCTGTATGCCAACAGGACTGCAGGTGGGGCTGGACACTTGCCCCAAGGCGACCAGGTGGAGTCAAAACCATGGTCACCTGTGGATTCTATGAGCCTTCTAGAAACAGCACACCAAACTTCAGACCCAGGGAAGTGTGGAGTCTGTGATTAGAGCCACAGACCTAAAGTAACCTCTGAGACCACTCAGGTTTTAGAGTGGCCAAGGGGACTTGAGAGCCATAAGAACTTAGAGATCTGCCTATCTCTGCCTCTCGAGTGCTGGGACTAAAAGTGTCCACCACCACCACCATTCCTAAAGATATTTTACCTGACAGTCACACAGATGTTAAGTCAAAGACATAGGTAAGCAATAAATGGATGTTTAGGAGCTGGAGAGTTGGATCAGTGGTTAAGAGCAACTGCTGTTCTTGCAGAAGACCCTGGGTTTAGTTCTCAGCACCTACATCTGGCAATTCACAACTGCCTCTAACTCTAGTTCCGGGGTATCTGACTTATCTTCTAGCCTCTACAGGGAGCAGCATGTGTGTGTGCAAACACCACACACACACACAGAGAGAGAGAGAGAGAGAGAGAGAGAGAGAGAGAGAGAGCACACATAAAATGATAGCACGCACATGTGCTCAGAAAGCCTCCACAGTTAAAAACTAAACGAATACAAAAGCCATTGAGAGAAGTTTCTTTTACCAAGTTTATTATTTTGGGAATCCAAAAACAGGCCAAGGCAGGCCTACTGCTCTATTTCAGGTGCAAGTTTCTGGAAAAAATCCTTAATTTTCTGGCCGATTTTCCTAAGCTTTTCACCAAACTTCTCTCCACCTTTTCGGAGGAGTCCAGCCAGCCGGGAAATTTTCTTGAACCGGAAAGGCTGTATACCAGGCTGTGTACCAGGAAGAAATGGGATCCTTATGGGGCTGGTCCCAAGGCCACCCAAGATCCTTCCCCACCTAGACCACACTTCTGAGATATTCCACGAGCCTTTGAATGTACAGTTGGATCCTTAACCCCAATGAAAGATGAGAGCCTGGGGCCTGAGAGTAGCAAGGGGCTCCTGAGGGTCTGAGAGAGCATTCTGAGCTTTAGCAGGACTCCGAATGTCCGATAGGGTGTGTTAAAACCCAGTTGAAAAAAAAATCCTCACCCTGGAGTCCTGTCAGTCTTATGAGGCCTAAGAATCTACATCCCTAACAAGTTCCTATATAGTCATGTCTAGCCTGGAACTCATTATGTAGATAAGGCTGGCCTAGAACTCATAGGGATCCTCCTGCCTCTGCCTCCCAAGTAAGAGCCAAACTTTGAGAGTCACTAAGGGATGAAAGAACCAGTTATGAAGTTCAGGCTCAAGGGAGGAGCCAAGGGGATGAAGGGGAGCTCTCTCTTCTGCTCTGGGTAGGAATAGGAACTAACTGGTCCAAAGGATAACCCATGTTCCATCCCCTCTCCATCCCCTGCATTCCACTCACCGCATCACAACTGATGTCAAAAGACTCTGCAGCCTGGTTCAGGGTGACTGTCCCCATACACTGCTTCACTACCTTAGAAGAGAAAGCCCATGTTCACACTAGAATTCATTAAACCCTTAAACCCTAGTGCACTGGATGGAAATAGTCCCTTGGGCCTCCTTGACTAGATCCTCAAGAGGCACCCCATCCCCGCACCCTCTGCCCTCTGCCTTACCCCCTGTTCCTTGAAGGCACATTGCTCAGGTAACTGCTGTGATGCCTTGCTACAGACAGTCTCCTTCACTCGGAACCTCACATACTTGGGAGTATCTGGGTCCTCATCCTGGTCAGGGGAGAAAGCAGGGAGACTAGTCTCAGGTCCATTCTCAACTTCAAGGATCAGTTTCTTGACACTCACCAACAGCATGGCCTTTCAGCACTATGTGCTGGGTGCTGAGACGGGATCTAGTGCTGGGGTACAGAGGGAAGAGAAAATGAGTCCCCCCTTCCTCCCCCTACACTCAGTGAATGGGAACAGCCCTCAGGCAGCTGTAATGCAGTACAGCTCCTCTTCTGGAAAAGGAGAGGGAAACCAGGGTCTTCCTAGAGGTTCAGGAACGCCTTTAGGGACCTCGAAGCTAGGTAGAGTCCCTCACTGGATATGGAAACCAATCCCTGGGGCCAATGGAATGGAAGTCCCAGGCATCTTGTGCCACAGCAGGTATTCCAAGGCTGGAAGCTGGCAGTCTGGAAGGAGACACAGATTTATGGAGTCTCCTGGGGAAAAAATAATCACACTAAAGGAAGGAGTGCCTTGGATTAGAACTTGGCTCTTCCTCTGCCTCACCCCTTGGGGCTCAGAATCCAGGTCCAGGAGACGGTAGAGATTGGTGTCCAAAGACTGCTGGTTGAAGTCATCCACAGCACGGAGTACAGCCTCCCTGTAGCTGAGGGTCTGGGAAACGGCTAGAGGCAACCCAAGGCCCAGGAGCAATAGCAGTGACAGTGAGCGCCACAGGGAAGGGACGTCCCTATGGGGTTGCATGGTTCCCAAGACTGCCTCCTCCAGGCCACGAGAGCCTCATTTATTCTCATCCTGAACCTGATGCAAAGTCGCAAACAGAAGCCTTCCTGGCTCACCCTGCCCCTGGCTGCCTGCCAGGGTGTGTGTGGGCGAGGCCTTGCTTCAGACTCGAGTTGCCTCATGAGACTCTGGCCAGTGAGTGAAGTCAGCTAGCATGCCAAATGAAGAAATAATTTCCCCATCTTCCTGAGATGGCCGTGGTTCTCCTGGGCCCCAGGGGGACTGTCATGTCCAGTATTACTCAATAGGGTAAAAACCCCAAGAAAGGAAGAAAGCCAGTATCTGTCCTTGAGTCTGTCTATTCCTTAAGAATGAGCCTAGATTTAGTGTTCACTGTCTGACTCTCTGTGGACATTTGAGTAAGTGACAGTGGCCAACCCACCCAGAAATCCACCACTCTCCCAAGGGAGGAGTTGCCTGTGCCATTCAAGGCCATAACAGCCTGTTCTCTGGGTCCGGCCCTCAGAACCATTGAAGGGTCTGGAAGGACAGGGCCAAGGGGAGGTGGAGATGGGTAACCAAGCACTGCCATTTCCTAAGTGATGTGATAGCCAGCCTGTACCAACGGGAATAGTTTATTCGGTGCTGGGACTTGAGCCTGGGGCTCTGGTTCATCATGGAAGCCCGAAGGCATCCATGGTACCAACCATGGCTTTCTAGGCACATCGCCTGGTCCAGCAGCATAACCACACCCTCTCCTGGATCCTTCTCAGCTGCCTTTATCAAGATAAAAATGTCCCTATCCTCCTGTAGATGTGGCCTTTAGCCAAAGCCCACAACAGGCCACCTACACTGACGGAGTCAGTATTTCTACTTGCTCTTACACTTAAAGCCCCTGCATGATGACCAGGCTCTTCTGGATCCAGTGACTACCCTCAAACTTTGTTTTAGTGCACAAAAGCTTCGATTACTCCTCTGCCCCCTGGAACTGTCCCTGCCCTGTTGCCTTTGCTTTGCCTCTTACCCCATGTCTCCTCTAAGGGCTGTTTTCTTAACATCAGGGCTTGAGGGTTGCATCTTGGGCCAATTTTGTCCCTCGAAGTCCAGTCCTCCTAGGCATAGCACCTCTCAGAACATAAGGTACAATGCATTGGTATTACGTGATCTGAATCCCTGAGTTTGTGGTTCCTATTAATGCAGGTATGGTCAACGTGCGTGCCTATTATGTGATCTCCTGGGAGCTCGAGGCAGGAAGACTACTATGAACTCAAAGCCTTACTGGACTACCAGGCATAACCCTATTTCAAACCACCCCCCAAAAGAAATGGGCTTGGGGGTTGGAGTGATGACTCAGGACCTCTTCCAGAGGACACACCAGAAGAGGGCATTGGATCCCATTACAGATGGTTGTGAGCCACCATGTGGGTGCTGGGAATTGAACATAGTACCTTTAAAAAATTATGAATCGGGGCTGGGGATTTAGCTCAGTGGTAGAGTGCTTACCTAGGAAGCGCAAGGCCCTGGGTTCGGTCCCCAGCTCCGAAAAAAAGAACCAAAAAAAAAAAAAATTATGAATCATCCTGGATCGTTGTGTCATTAACCTGAAAGCTCTGGAAAATGGGACCCTCAGGATTGTCTGTGAGCCGTTTTATTGATTGCCAGGTAGTGTACAAGAGCCTGGCCCACCAAGGGCAGTGCCATCCCTGGACAGGTGAGCCTGGGCCTCATAAGAAAAGTGGCTGAACTTGAGCTTGGGAGTAACCAATGAACATCTTTCCTCCGTGGACCCTGCTTCCTGCTTCTGCCTTGAGTTCCTTCTGTGGTAGGGGGTTAATTAGAAAATGAAATAAACTTTCCTCTCCAATTGCCCATGGTCATGGTATTTATTACAGCAACAGAAAAGCAAACTAGAGCATTATTCATTTGACAGTTTTCTTTCTTAAGTTTAAAAAACTACCAGTTTTTTTTCAATTTTTTATAATAAAGTTTATAAGTGAAAAAAAATGCAATAATAAGCATACTTCTTTCATCTAAAAAAGAGTTTAAGAGATGAATAGATGTGTCAACCAAAACAGTTACTTTGTACCCTACAATTATACTAAGTATAATAGTCTGGCCCAATGACTCAGCAGGTAGGTAAAGGTGCTTGTGTCTATGTCTTATTATCTGGGTTCAATCCCTGAACCCAGGTGGCAGGAGAGAGCACTAACTCCTGAAAGTAATTTGTCTTTTTATTTCCACAACCATCATCGAAGGCATGGCTACCCATGTACGTAAAATAAAACTAATAAAAATTTTCAAAAATTTATTTATTTTTATGTGTATGAGTATTTGTTACCATACACACACACACACAAACACACACACACACACACACACACACACACACACACACACACACACATGCTCTCGAACTCACATGCATGCATGTGTACCTAGTGCCTACAGGGGAGGGAATCAAGATCCCTGGAACTGGAGTTACAGACAGCTGTGATCTGCGATGTGGGGACTGGAAACTGATCCGGGTCCTCTGTATCGGGGTCCTCTGTATCGGGGTCCTCTGCAAGAGCAATCTGCACTCTTTTTTTTTTTTTCTCCCGGAGCTGGGGACCGAACCCAGGGCCTTGTGCTTGCTAGGCAAGCGCTCTGCCACTGAGCTAAATCCCCAACCCCTCGGTATGCACTCTTAACTGCTGAGTCACCTCTCCAGTCCTATCCTATAAAATGTTTAAAAATCAATCAATCAGTCAATCAGTCAATCAATCAATCAATCGCAGGGGGCTGGAGAGATGGCTCAGCAGTTAAGGCACTGACTGCTCTTCCAGAGGTCTCAGGTTCAGCTTTCAGCACCCACATGGCAGCTCACAACTGTGTCTAACTCAAGTTCCAGCAGACCGACTGACCTCTTTCTGTGGGCAGTGTATACGCATGGTGCACTGACATACATGGTGCACAGATATACATGCATAACAGGCGAAACACCCATAAACGTTTAAAAAAAATCACAAGGCCAGCCAGAGGCCTCAGCAGGTAAAGATGCTTCTTCCCAAGCCTAATGGTAAGAGTCCAATCCCTGAGATCCTGATGGAAAGAGAGAAACAACTCTCAAAAGCCATCCTCTGACCTCCACACTTACATCATAGCACTCATGGACACATGGGGAGACACACACACACACACATGCATTCAAATTAATGTGGTTTTAAATTTACAATGAACTACAAGTACCAGAGAAGCAGTTATCTGGAGCGTTAAGACTCTTTGTATAGTCTGTAAAGATGCACTGTCCGTGCTTTAGAATTGACAGTCACGTACTCTCCTATGTACAGGGTGTGCTAAAATGTACAGAACACAGCCTGGAGAGCGGGTGGGCCAAAGCAATGGAGGAGTCTGAGCCCATGAGGCAGATTCTGGTCCCAGCTCCTCAGCAGACCAGCCATGTGCCTTGAGGCCTGAAGTAACTCTTGCTTTCAGATGCTGTGGGACCCTTAGGACTTAGACAGGACACTTTGGAGATGGCAGTTTAGGCGAATGCTCCTGATTGGCACACTCAGGCCCAGGAGGAGGAAGGAGAAGTGGGCTCTGTGCAACCTGGTTTCACGGTGCAGGTATTGCCCCAGTGACCTCTTGGTCAAGCAGGCCTTGCACATCAGGCCCATTATAGCAGCAGAGAAAGGGACAATCCAAGGACATGAAGCCCAGTATTGTTTGACTGGTTCCTTCAAACTCCTTAAGGCTTTCAGACTTCCATGTTGCTCTCTCTCTCTCTCTCTCTCTCTCTCTCTCTCTCTCTCTCTTTCTCTCTCTCCTTTTGTCACCATCACAAAACGACTGAGGAAAAAGTCTGAAGAAAGGAAAGATTTGCTTTGCTCGTGTTTTCAGCCCATCTTGTGGGGAAGGCATGGCAGAGAGCAGCTCCCTTCAGGGCAGCCAGGGAGCAGGGGTTGGGGTAGAGAGGGAGAGAGACTTGGGGGGAGTCTGGGGAGCATAGAGAACACCTACACATTTGCTTCCTTCCTTTGGGGTGTGTGTGTGTGTGTGTGTGTGTGTGTGTGTGTGTGTGTGTGTGTGTGTGTGTGTGTAGGTATGTGTGTGTACATGTAGGTGCAGAGGTGTATGTGGAACTATATGGAGGGCTGAGGACAACTTGTCAGTTCTTTCCTTCCACCATGTGGGCTCCAGGGACCTAATTCAGCCCCTTGACCTTGTCGAGAAGCATGCTTAGCTTCTGAGCCGTCTCCCGAGCCCTGACCCTCAGCCTGCAGGCTAGCACACTATAGGGCTTCCCTTCTCAGTTACTCCTTCCTGGGAGCCCTCTCACGAACATCCTGAGAGGTACCTTACTCACCTAGGGGCTTCTTTATGCAACTAGACCAATAGGAGCAATGATCTGGAGCCAAGTATTGTGGCTGTAATCTCAGCACTGGGGAGGTGGACACAGAAGATCCAAAATTCAAGGTCGTTCTCAGCTAACAACGGCTAGCTCAGGGCCTGACCTATAAGAAGCCTTTTGCAAAACGAATAAACAAAACCAGAAATCTGATCCGAGAGGCATGTACCTTCCCTATCTGGGCCCTGGCACAGATCTAGAAACAACTCCCAACCAGGACTCTGTACATAGTGACTGCTCATTTTAAAGCTTATCACTTGCGTGGCCTTACAGGCAAGCTTGGCTGTTACTGATCTCTACACTCTGGTGGGTGAGGACAGCTTAGCAGAAGTGGGGTGGAAGGGCATAACTGGACTGCAGCATTAGCCGGGCTTTAGTGTTTTCTCTTTCTTTGTAGCTGGACCTGAGCTGGGTAGAAACATCCCTGAAAAGTAAAAATCACCAGTTTTTCATTCTCTCTCTCTCTCTCTCTCTCTCTCTCTCTCTCTCTCTCTCTCTCTTTTTTTTTCTTTTCTTTTTTTTTTCCGGAGCTGGGGACCGAACCCAGGGCCTTGCGCTTGCTAGGCAAGCGCTCTACCACTGAGCTAAATCCCCAACCCCAAGGTGAGACTGTCTTAATGAAACAAAACAATAAACTAAATGGTGTCCTTAAGAAAGGCATGAGACTCTAGCGATGCAAATTCAGGGCTAGCTTAAATACAAAATGCAATTATAGAATTATGATGGTTGAGCTGGAGAGATCTGATGCCCTCTTCTAGTGTGTCTGAAGATAGCAACAATGTACTCATAACTAAAATAAATAAATCTTTTTTTTAAAAAAAAGAATTATGATGGTTAATTTTAATTGTCACTTTGAGACAATCTAAAGTCACTGGGAAGACCTGAGAAGTAATGACACACATCCCAGCACTCAGGAGGCAGAGGCAGGCAGGACTCTGAGAAAGAAAGGAAGGAAAACAGAGAGAGAGAGAGATGAGGAGGATCTGACAGGAAGTGAAGAAGTAAAACATGATCAAAATGTATTGTTGCTGGGTAGTGGTGGGGCATACCTTTGATCACAGCACTTGGGAGGCAGAGGCAGGGGGATCTCTGTGAGTTTGAGGCTAGCCTGGTCTACAGAGCAAGATCCAGAACATCATCCAGAGCTACACAGAGAAACCCTTTTTCAAAAAAGAATGTATTAAAATATTGTGTTGTTTTTAAAAATGAAAAAAATCAGTAAAGAAAAGTATTTGGGGGGTCAGGTGTAGTGGCCCATATCTTTAATCCCAGTGCTTGGAAGGCAGAGGCAGGCAGATCTCTGTGAATTCAAGGCCAGGCTGGTCTACATAAGTGAGTTCATAGCCAGGGCTACATAGTGAGACTCAATATTGAAGAAGGAGGAGGAAGAGGAGGAATAGGAGGGGAGGAAGAAGGGGAGGAGGAAGAAAAGGAGGAGAAAGAGAAGGAGGGAGAGGAGGGAGAGGAGGAGGAAGAGGAAGAGGAGGCGGAGGAAGAAGGAGAAACATATTTTTTCCTTTTGAGGGCCAGAGGCTCAGTTGGCAGATTGCAAGCACAGTAAGCCACAGGTTTAATCCCAAGAACTGCACACACTGAGTGCGGCCATTAGTGGGAATGAACTCCATTGCTGTCTTCTGCTACCCAGTCCTGGCTGATGAAACCAGTCCAGACAGTCCTAGCCTCAAAGACCAGGTAGCCACCAACGTCCCCAGACCTGCACCCTGAGAGATGCCTAAAACTGGGTCTTAACCAAAGCTCAAAGCATGTCCAAGTCACAGGCCTGGGCCTTCCTTCTGGGTCTTCACTCCCTCAATGGATGTCTGTTGTCCTTTGGAATGAGGAATGCTGGGTGTGCTGAGGTAGGAAAGGGGGATAGGCCTTGGGAAGCCTTAGAGTCCCCCGAATGGCTATCTATTCCCTGGGGACAGGAAAGCCTGCATGGTCTCTCAGGTTAGCATCAATCCTGACAGAACCCAGGCAAATGTCAATGCTCAGCCAGCCCTCAGCCATAATTCAGATGCAGCCATCTGTTCCCAGGCCACATAACCTGGTCAAAGGAGACTCATATGGACTCAGAGAGCTGGTGACATGGCGCTTGCCACCAAGCCTGACAGCCTGCACTGAAAGGAGAGAACTGGCTCCTGAAGGTAGTTCTCTCTCTCTCTCTCTCTCTCTCTCTCTCTCTCTCACACACACACACACACACACACACACACACACACACACACACACACACACACACACGTACAAACACCAAGCTGAGACTAGCCCTGAGTCCACACTGCTTTGTAACTCCATGATATGAACAGAGGTCATATTGGGTGGAGCAGGATCTTCTCAGACCGTGCTCCATGCATCAGGATTCTCTGTGCGAAGCCCAGGGATCTCTGTGAACCTCACTTCTGTTTCTCAGCCTCTCAGTACACAGCTCATCAGAGAGCTTGAGGAACTGCTACAGAAGGGGGAACTGTTTTCCTCTGATTAGCCCTGATTGTCTTAAATCTGCCCCTTCCCACAGAACACGCCTAAAAGACATGAGGCAAAGGGCCCCTCCCTCAATTCCTTCCGAGGAAGACGCTGCTCAAGAATACAAAGGGAAAGGGAAGAAGATGAAAAGAAAAGGGGGCTGGAGAGATGACTCATTGGTTAAGAGCACTGACTACTCTTCCAGAGGTCCTGAGTTCAAATCCCCAGCATGGCAGCTCCCTAGTGTCTACAACTCCAGTTCTAGGGGATCTGACACCTTCATACCTAAAATAAAATTAAGTAAATTATTTTAAAAAAAATACAAAAGGACAGGTCATGGACACTGACACCCCCAACCCCACCTTCCCATGCCCCACCCCCATCCCTCCCACAAAATGCCTTAAGTGAAGATTTGTCAAACAGATTTGTCAAACAGCTATGGGCAGATGAAGAAAGAGAGGACAGGGGATAGGATGGAGCCTCAGGAAACCATATCACCTACGAAGACCCAAGGATTGAGAAAGGCAAGGGCACCATGAAGACACCATGGAGCCCAATTTCCATATCTTCAGCTCTTCCTTGCCCCTACCACATACTTCCCTCCTTCTAAGTGCACCTCCGAGCAGGGAGCTAGCCCAAGTACAGGCTAGGCGGAGTGCTTCCAGGACCTCCGGCTGTTAGGAGAAGCCCAGAAGGTTGAGAAAACCCAGCCCTTAATGGATGCGGCTACTGACACCTGTAACCTCAGTACTCAGGAGCTACAGTCATGAGCACATGAACAGGGGAGCTAGCCTCATCTACACAGTGAGATCCTGCTTTGGTAATGCATGAGGAAAGCAGGGAAGAGGAGAAAATAGAAGAGGAAACAGAAGAGAAGGGAGGAGAAGCCGAAGGAAGGAAAGAAAAGGAATGAAGAGACCCGGAAATAAGAGTCTTCCTTTAGTTACCTACATGGACGGCTCCCTGTCGCAGACGGCCTCCATTCACTGCCCTCCCCCTTCACCAACACAGACCTCATCACATCTCCCAGAATGTTCACTGCTGGACACTAGCTTTGCAGTAGGATATGAGAATATAGTGTCACAGCGTCCATACTAGGTTGGGGGACACTGAGGATCAACAAGGCAGCATACTGTATTCAGACTACCTTTTCATGCAGACTTCTAAATTTTTATTTATTATATATAAGTACACCGTAACTGTCCTCAGACACACCAGAAGAGGGCATCAGATCCCATTACAGATGGCTGTGAGCCACCATGTGACTGCTGGGATTTGAACTCAGGACCTCTGGGAGAGCAGTCAGTGCTCTTTTTTTTTTTTTTTTTTTTTTTGGTTCTTTTTTTTCGGAGCTGGGGACCGAACCCAGGGCCTTGCGCTTCCTAGGCAAGCGCTCTAACCACTGAGCTAAATCCCCAACCCGCAGTCAGTGCTCTTAACCACTGAGCCATCTCTCCAGGCCCCACATGCAGACTTCTAAGGAGCATGCATGCTACATGCTCTCTCTTGCTAGCACCTTGAATGGGTGGACTTGGGCAAAACTGAGACCAACAGCTGTCAAAGGGCTGCTATGTAAGATGAACGGCCAGTGGAAATTAACGACATAGCTGTGGGCTTCCTAGCCCTGAGCATGTCATCTCCATGAGATGAGATCTGACTCAGATCCCAGGAGCCGAGGGACGTTTCTTTTCCATACATGCATGCATTTAGCTTTCAACCCAGGCCTTCTAACTACAGATGTCTTTTCAAACAGTAACTCAATTCTTGACCGGAGTATTTGCCAGCGGGGAACGAGCGCCCTCTGCTGGCCTCCCTCGGTCTAGAGGAAAAGACCTCAATCTCGAAAGAGAAAAGGTTCCAAGGGACTAACCCATCTCATCACTCCAAAGTTTAAGCCTCAAGAAGACAAAAGAAGGGTAATGGCTCCTTGGAGACCTTTATAAACCCACTGCCTTCGGGATACTATTTACACACTGGGCCCTCATTCACTACATAAACATTTCTCCCGGTTTCCATGAGCCACGTTTTAGGTTGCTGCTACTCACGCTGCCTCACCGGAGCACCCAGCATCTCCAGGAAGATCAAGGCCGTCTTCTCCCCTAAGCCTGAGTCCCACTCTGGAGGAGCCAAAGGGCTCTCTCTAGTGTGTCCTCTCTAAAACCGTGTTTTTGTCCTTTTCAGAGCAACTAGAAAGACGATTGAAATCTGGAGAGCGGCATCGTGGGAACAAGACTAAGCAGGCAGATGTCTCTGGCAGGAAGTGATCAGCTCTTTCAATGCTTCTAATGAAGGTCACTGGATGGAGTTAAGACCAGGACTGCAAATTGCTTGCTGAATTCAGAAAATGAAGGCCCTTGGAGAACCCGACAAAGGCTGTTTCCATGGAGCAGAGAGGGTGGATGTTTGACTAGATTGGGTTCAAGAGGAAATGAGAGATGTCTGAGAGACAACTGAGGGGAGGGTGTCTTGAGGACTGAACCTGAGCTCAGCATTCACTCTCTTACTGAGCCATTTGCTCAGCCATGAGAAGAAAAGTAGTGTCAAGAAAATGTGGCTGGTTGTTTGTTTTGAGGCAAGATTTCTCTGTGTAGCCTGGTTGTCCTGGAACTTGCTCTGTAGACCAGGCTGGCCTTGAACTCAGAGATCTGCCTGTCTCTGCGGCAGGAAGAAAGGCATGTGCCACTACCATGGCTTTAAAATAGTTGTAAAAACTTGATTCTGCAGTTTCTGATTGGGACCTCTGTAAATGACGTCATAGTGTCCCAACCATCATAAAGTTGCATGTGCCTCAATGCTCTAAATTCAACACCATTCGTTTTTGTTTGAAGCCATCAGGACAAGATAGAGAACACATCATGTATGTAAAGCTCAGTGAATTTCCACAATTTGGAGAAATTCAAATAGCCAGTACCCCCATCAACAAAATGCGAGGCTGTAGAGATGGCCCAGGATTTAAGAGCACTGGCTGATTTTCCAGACAACCCAGGTTCCGTTTCCAGCACCCACCTGGCAGCTCACAATCATCTGCAACTCCAGTTCCAGGGGACTTGACACTCTCTTCGGACCTCAGCAGACCCAAGGCATGATGTGACACACAGACACACATCCAGGCAAAATACTCAAGATACATAAACTTCTTTAAAGACAGGAAAGAAACAGAATGTGCTTGGGAAAGAAAGGCTGATAGATAATCTGGAGTTCGGGATCAGCATGGTCTATACAGCAAGCAGCAAGTTCTAGGCCGGTCAGACTTATATAGTGAGACCCTGTCTCAGAAAAAAATAAAATAAAATAGATAAAGACTGGGCTGGAGATATAACTCAAATGGTAGTACTAGCCTAGCATGCCTGGGGACAATCTCCAGCATGTCAAAAAAACATGTGCTATACTCAGGAGGTACAGATAGGAGGATCAGAAGTTCAATATCACCCTCTAATAGGCAGGGAGTTCAAGGCAAGCTGAGTTAGATACTCTGTCTCAAAAAAAAAAAAAAAAAAAAAAAAGGAAACAAAAGATGGGGGTCAGGTCCTTGCTCCCAAGTGGGATAACTTGAGTCGGATTCTCAGGACACACCGGATGATAGTTTTCTCCCAGAGTCATCCTCTGTTTCAATATGCACACTGTGACAGACATGTACCAACCCCCACGTACAAAACAGCTGAATAAATGAACATAAAAGAAAGAAACGGAAACCCGGAGGAGCCGGAGCGGATGAGGCAGCTGAGGATGTCACATGTCACGGTCCCTGCGGTCAAGCCTGCAGCATCTAATTCCCAGGACCAAAATAATGGAAGGGAGGAATTGACGCCTGACCTCCATGTGTGCATCATGATACGTACATACACATGTACAAAATTTAAAAGTGTGGCCAGGGCTGGGCATGGTGGTACAGACCTTCAATGACAACAGCACTTGGGAGGCAGAGACAGAATCTCTATGAGTTCAAGGTTAGCCTGGTCGATATAGCAAGTTCCAGAACAGCTAAGTCTGCACACATAGAAGAGATACTGCCCCCCCCTCCACCCCCAAAAGGTGGTGTTTGATCCCAGCACTCGGGAGGCTGAGGCAGGTGGATCTCTATGAGTTTGGGCTGCTGTTGCTGCTGCTTTTGGTTTTGGTCAACGGCCACTCACTAGCCCCGGTTGGTTTTGAACTCCCTACCTCTGATTCACAAGCTGAACCACCCAGCCTCCCAAAACTCCATTGGTATTTCCTCTTTTCTCATGGTAACTGACCCTAAATCTCCACTCTCAGTACCAACCCCTAAACTTTCCAGTTTCCTTCTAGAAGCCAGGAGTTGGCTAACATCCTGGCAGATAGGAAGTGTGGAGATGAGGAAAATCAGGAGTTCAAAGGTATCCTCAGCTGCATTAGGAGTTCAAGACCAGCCTGTGGTACATATATGACCCTAGTTTAAAAACTGCACAATCCCTGCAGGAATCAGGCGAGCTTTGGTGAAGTGGTACCATGTGCTTGAATCACATTCTGGAAATCATGTTTAACCCAAAAAAGGCTCTCTCTTCTACCTTACCTCTCAGTTATCAAGAGCCAAGAAAAAACAAAACAAAGAAGCCAAGGAAATCTACCTCCAAAGGCTCTCAAGGTTAGTCCCTTCCTCTTTTTCCTGAGGCCTCAGGCTCTGGATCTCTCAAACAGCTGGGATAGTCCTCAACTGGTTCCTCAGCCTTTCCCCCATCCCAACCGCACACATCTGGTCTTATCAGCCACCTCCCCACCCTTTGCTGACAAGTCCTGGCCTAACCCCCTAGCCTAACCCCTTCAAGAATATCTCTTTCTCCAACTTGAGTCCCTAACAACCACTCCCTGTTGCAACTCTGTAGTTCCCAGCCAGAGCCATCTACAGGCAGGTAAAGGTTCCCTCTGTTCCTTCAAGAGTTCTCCTCACACTCACTCACGACCATTTTCTTTCTTTTATTTAAGATTTATTTATTATATATAAGTACATTGTAGCTGTCTTCAGACACACTGGAAGAGGGCATCAGATCTCATTACAGATGGCTGTGAGCCACCATGTGGTTGCTGGGATTTGAACTCAGGACCTCTGGAAGAGCAGTCAGTGCTCTTAACCACTGAGCCATCTTTCTAGCCCCACCATTTTCTAGGAACCCCCACCCACCTTCCAGCTTCTGCAACTTTACCCATCTACCCATCTAGGATGTCATCCTTCCCTCCCCACAGGCCTCTCCTCTGCCCTTCCTTCCCATCTCTGTAATTCCTCCACAAAAAGCAACTGTTATGGGGATGATTCTATTACTCTAAGGATCCTTCAGGGACAAGGTGGAAGAAACCTGTAAGCCCAGCACTCAGGAGGCAGAGGCGGGCAGATCTCTGCATGTTTGAGGCCAGTCTGATCTACATAGCAAGTTCCAGTCTGGCCAGAAGTACATAGTGAGATTCCGTCTACAAGTCTAGATAGATAGGTACATGGATGGATGGGTAAATGGGTAGATAGACAGTGGATCCTAATACTTAGCTGCAGTGACTTTCTTGACTCAGACCATTTAATTGTATATATCTCTTGGCTTCTATTTAACTTTTTTTTTTTTTTTGGTTCTTTTTTTCGGAGCTGGGGACCGAACCCAGGGCCTTACGCTTCCTAGGCAAGCGCTCTACCACTGAGCTAAATCCCCAACCCCTCTATTTAACTTTTTTGAGATTGTATTTATTTTATGTGTCTGAGTGTTTGTCTGATGTACATGGGTATCACAACTCCTGGGTCTGAAGCTATGCATGGTTGTGAGCTGCCATGTGTGTGCTGGAAAATGAACCCAGATTATCTGGAAGAGCAGCCAGGGCTCTGGATCACGGAGCCCTGATCTCTGTACCCTTTTGCCCTTTATTTAGACCTAAAGCTCAGTGGGACGTGGTGACTCCTACCTATAACCTCAGTGCTCAGGCAAATGAGGCACAGGCTCGCTAGTAGTCGAGGCCTGGGCTACAGAGGACAAGAATCAAGACTTCTCAGTTTCAAGGAGAGTGTGTTCCCTTAACACCGGACAGAGCTGTGATGCAGTACTAAGCTCTGGGTTCGATTCCCAGAACCACTAAGAGAAAAACAAGTTCTAAACATTTGTTGAACGAATGAACAAATGAAACCGTGTGGCTTGCGGGAGGTGGGCTGTTGAAACAAACCTAATGGAGGAAATATTTAACCCAGGGAGAAGAGGGGCTGGGGAGATGGCTCAGGGGTTAAGAATACTGGCTGTTCTTCCAGAGGTCCTGAGTTCAATTCCCAGCAACCACATGGTGGCTCAAACCATCTCTAATGCCCTCCTCTGGTGTGTCTGAAGATAGATACTGTGTACTCATATATAAATAAAATGAATAAATCTTTTAAAAAAAAGAATTATAAACAAGAAGATCAGAAGTTCAAAATCTGGGGACTGAAGAAATAGACGGCTCATAGGCTCTTCAAAGGACCCAAGCTTGATTTCCAGCACTCCTGTCAGGATCCAACTCTTCTTCTTCTGGCCTGAATAGGCACTTAAGTACTTACACACACACACACACACACACACACACACACACACACACACACACCCCTGCACAAGTGCTCTCACACACAATTAAACAAAAATAAATCTGGCCAGTGGTGGCGTACACCTTTAATCCCAGCATTCAGAAAGCAGAAGTACCCTGATCTTTATGAGTTCCAAGTCAGCTTGAACTACAAAGTGAGACCTTGCCTCAAAATATAAGCAAACAAACACATAAAATAACAATAAAACAAAATAAAAAAAATTTTCCTCTCAACAAAGTCAAAAAGAAAATCAAAAAGCTCCATGTAGTTTATATTCCTGTCATCTCGTGCCTCACAGCAACCTCTGGGAGACTGGGATCAGCGACACTGTTCCCAGACAATTCATTTCTTCTCATCTTCGGGTAGCTGAGGGTTCATCAGAAAGCACTCACGGCTGCCCATCCCTGATTGTCCGTTCTCAATTTCTCAGGCATCCACATCCTCTAACTTTAGCAGCTTAACCCAGGCCTCCCCCTGCCTCTCAACTGTAAATAATAGTGTATTCCATATTGTATGAATAAACAATTTGTCGAAATAAAAAAAAAAAAGCATTTTACTAAAAAGCATTGAGTCTTCTCTTGAGTCTGCAAGGTAACGAGTGCCGGTCATTCGTACCTTCAAGCTATACCTGTACGGGCAAGTCATTCTTCCTACTCTTTTCTCTTGAGACACCCTGGATTCTTGGAACAGCAGAGTGTCACAGGACAGAGGGCAAATCCAAGAGGAAGGCAGTTATCCGTGAGGGTGGGAGTGCCCTGGAGCAGAAGTAATCTTCCACATTGGACCCTGAGAGATGCCAATGCCTGTAGATGAGCAGTTTGCAGAATGCCTGACAGTGAGGGTGAGACTGTATCGTGATCAGGACTGCTTAGTCAGGCATTCTGGCCCTCTATTTAACGGTAATCCCCATGTCAGTACCCTAAGACGGACTTGAGATCAGTGGGCTCCTTTATATTCTTCTTCTCCACATGGATGTATAGAATAAGTCTCTGCATTTTCTATGTTTCTTTATTATTATTATTTTTATTTTTTTTTATTTATTCATTTATTATATATAAGTACACTGTAGCTGTCTTCAGATACACCAGAAGAGGGCATCAGATCTCTTTACAGATGGTTGTGAGCCACCATGTGGTTGCTGGGAATTGAACTCAGGACCTCTGGAAGAGCAGTCGGGTGCTCTTAACCGCTGAGCCATCTCTCCAGCCCAAAAGTAATTTCTTTTTTTTTTTTTTTTCCCCCGGAGCTGGGGATCGAACCCAGGGCCTTGCGCTTCCTAGGCAAGCACTCTACCACTGAGCTAAATCCCCAACCCCTATTATTTTTTTTTTTTTTGGTTCTTTTTTTTTTTTTTTTTTTTTTTTTTTCCGGAGCTGGGGACCGAACCCAGGGCCTTGCGCTTCCTAGGCAAGCGCTCTACCACTGAGCTAAATCCCCAACCCCTCTATGTCTCTTTAATTGGCTCATTGAGACACTGGAGGCAATGTGTGATTAATGGCTCTGCCCTAAAGACTCTATTTGCATTTTTTTTTATAGACACAAGATGTCAAAGTTACTCAGGCTGGTCTTAGATTTGAGATTCCCCAGCCTGAAATTCCCAATGACTGGAATTATAGGCATGCATCTGGTAAATTTTTATTTTCTTTTAGATTTATTTATGCGTGTGAAGGTTTTGCCTACATGTGTAGATGTGCGACACCAGGCATGCCTGCTGCCCACAGAAGTCAGAAGATGGTGTCTGGTTTCCAGGAACTGGAAACAGAAACAGTGTGGGTGCTGAACAGTATCGTCTTCAGAGCGCCAAGTGCTCTTAATCACTGAATCATCTCTCTGGGCTTTTATTTTAGTTTTTTGAAACAGGTCTCATTGAGCCCACGGCTAGTTTTGAATTTTACTATGTAGCTACAGATGACCTTAAACCCATGATCCTCCTGCCTAGACCTCCCAGGTACTGGGATTACTGGCGTAAACCCTACGACCACGGCTGGTTTTTTGTGGTGCTGGGAACTAAAACATGGAATCTCTGCCAGCTGAGCTTCGTCTGAGGCCTACGGTAAAATTTTCTGTTTTGAGACAGGGTCTCACTATGTAGCCTTGGCTGACCTGGAACTTACTGTGTAGACCAAGCTGGCCTCAAACGCATAGAGATTTGCCTGCCTCTGTCTCCAGAGTGCTGGGATTCAATTAAAGGCTTATGCTGCCACTCCTGAAATTTTTCTTTGATAACTATTATTTTCTGTACTTTCAGTCATTTCAAAACACACGGGAGCTTGTCATTTCCATCTCTTTTTTCCTCCCTCTTTCCCTCCTTTTCTCTCTTTTTTCTTTTTTTAAAATTTTATTTATTGGGGTTGGGGATTTAGCTCAGTGGTAGAGCGCTTGCCTAGCAAGCACAAGGCCCTGGGTTCGGTCCCCAGCTCCGGAAAAAAGAAAAGAAAAAAATTTTTATTTATTATTATAATTTTTTTAAAAGACAGGTCTCACTATGTAGCCCTGATTGTCCTGGAACTCACTATGTAGACAAGGCTGCCCTTGAACTCACAGAGATCCATCTGCCTGTGCTTCCCAAATGCTGGGATTAAAGATGTGTTCCACCTACACCACACTCACTTATTTTCTGAGGTAGGGTCTCAGATAGCCCAACCTGGCCTAGAACTCAAAGTGAAGCTGGACTTACCGAGGCCAGACAAGTCCTTGCTTTGTAATGACTAGAGATGCTTTAAAAGGCCTTAGTCAAAGGTTACAGTAGTTAGATTTATGGTTAGGAAGAGCAATCTGGGAGGAGTCCGTGCTAGGGGGGCTCACCTGAACCCAGCCAGCATTCTGAAGAGGAGCAGAGGAAAGTGCTGTTTCTTGCCTTGTGTGCCAGGAGGGGCAGGAAGTTTAGAAAGAGCATTTCCATTTAAGGGAAGGAGACCTGAGGGTGCCAGTGCACTCTTCCAGAGCCAGAGAACCTTTGGAAAGAGGAATGTATGACTGAGGGAGGAGACCAGAAGTATTGGGAACAGTCCGGGGAAACCTATAAAGGAACATGGAGCTAGTGCTAGAAAAGGTTGGTATTCCAGAGCACACACTGAACAATGAGGATGTGAATTAGTTTCCAGGAGAAGGCCACACCCTTGTAAAACAGTCCACAAGGCTGATCGACTGATTAAAACTCCAGGTTTGGGAGTTAGCAGACCCAGAATGCTGCAAGTCCGGAGTCACATTATCTTGGGCTATCTTTAACTAAATAACTATTTACTGCCTGTCTCTGTGTTTTACCTAACGTCTGTGTGACTATCAAGGTAAAACTCATTTTGGAATGTGGCCACAGCCTCCTGGGCAAAGAGACTGTTATTAGATAAGAGGTTGGAGATACGGCTCAGTGGTGAAGAGGTCGCTGGAATCCTATCCAGAGATCGTCTGCTTTGCTATTGCCAACAATGTTCTGTTTTAAGACAGGGCCTCACTGTGAAGCCTGGGTTAGACCGGAAATTCACTGTGTGGACTAGGCTGCTCCAGAACCCACAGAGGTCTGCCTCCCCTTGCTGGGACTAAAGGTGTGGACCCCCAAACTGGACTCACCAATGTATTTTTTATTTTCTGTTTATTTTGGTTGGTTGGTTTTAAGACAAGGTCTATTTCTATAGCCCCGAGTGTCCTGGAACTCATCGCGTAGACCAGACTGGCCTCCTCCTGCCTCTGTCTTCTGAGTTCTGAGATCAGAGGACTGTTTCACCAGGCCCAACCACTAATGCATTTTTAAAGTACCCTGATTCCAATTTTCTTTGTGCTATTAATAGAAGTGTTGGGTATTTGGGGTAACCTGAATCCTGGTCCATGGTCACTCGTCTCTGGCTCTGTAATGAACTGGAATGAACTATTCCCTTTGAGGTAGGAGCCATACTTTTGTATGTACAGCCCTCATAGCCTGTTCTCCAAATATCATCTACAAAACTTATCACTCATAACAACCAATACAACTACAGTTTAATTAATATAATTAAACCCTGTGGTCCGCTGGGCCTGGTGATTCATGTTTGTAATCCCTGGATTTGGGAGTTAGAGGCAGGAGAATTGTTGCGAATTTGAGGCCAGCCTGGGCTATGTGGCAAGTTCTAGAGCAGGGAGGGCAAGATAAAAAGCAAAATTAAAAAGTCAAGATCAGAATATAACCGGGGGGGGGGGGGGGGAGTCAAGATCAGTACTCCTCGAACCTAGCTGTTTCAAATAATCTAGAGAACTTTCTAATTATGTAAATCCCAGGCAGGACCCATACTAGCCTAGGTGATCAGAATGTCTAAGGAGAGCACAGAGGTTTTCTTTCTTTCCTTCTGAGGCAGGGCCTCTTGGGCTTACCATAAAGCCCAGGCTGTCTTCAAATACACCATTCTCCTATCTCCCCCTTCCACCTCCCAAGTGCTAGGACTACAGGTATGCACCACTACGCCTAATTCAAAACTGTAAACGTTTAAAAACTGGTTGTAGTGGACCATTCCTTTAGTCCAAGCATTACAGAGGCAGAGGTAGGTGGAGTTCTAGGCCAGCCTGTTTTACTTGAGTTCTAAATGAGCCAGAACTACAAGACCCGGTGAAAACCAAAACCAAACCAAACCAAACCTTCCCTTTGAGCTGGAGTGGGAGGGCAGCTCAGTGGAACGCCGAGTTTAGCTTAGCATGCAACCTTGGACTGAACTACCACAAAACAAAAACAACCAATCTTTTTCAAACTGTTAGCCCAAAAGATACTTATCTGCTGAAATCAAACCATGTCTAATATATATGGTGTGAAAAAAGCAAGGCAGCTAAGTTGAGATTGTGTCTGTAATATGTCATTTTGCACGATCCCAGTCTATGCTGGAGATGGTGGCACATTTCCATAGTCCCTGCACTCGGGAACCAAGAGTCCAAAGCTAATTTAGGCCATGAAGCCAGGGGCTGGGATACATGAAACCCTGTCTGAAAAAACTGACCACCACAGCAGAGATGGTTAGGGGTTAAGGGCATGTACTGCTTCTACAGAGGACCCAAGTTCAAGTCCTAGCATCAATATGAGGCAGCTGTGAACTACCTGTAACTGGAGCTCTCAGGGATGTGACATGCATCTGACTATCAGGCGCTCAGGCACTTACACACACACACACACACACACACACACACACACACACACACACTAATAAAAATACTTAAAAATAAACTCACCCTCAGCACCACCGACAAACAAGTATGAAGACCATTAAAATAGCAGCCATGCTTCCTTAGGACCAGAACCTTTGTGACCTTGAGTTAGCTCGGCTCTCATCCCTACAGCGAGACCATCTACAGTACAAGATCCCTTGCAACTTCGTTTACAAGAGAAAAATCTTTGAGAGAAATAAGCAGGTCAGCTCACATAATGTTACTTAACTTTCGTTTGATCTTTTCACCTCGACAGGGCAGGGACGGCATGCACTTTTAATCCCGCCAGGGCTACACAGAGAAACCCTTCCTCAAGAATAAAAATGTAAACATTGGTACAGATTACATCATTTTTAACTTACTACACTGACTTATGTGTACTCAAACGTGGAGGTCAAGGGAGCACTCTTAGGAGTGGTTTTCCTTCTTCCACCATGTGGGACCCGGAGATTAAACTCAGGTCCTCAGGCTTGGCTTACAGACATCTTCACCTGTTGAGCCATCTTATCCACCGCCAAGACTTTGAAAAAAAAAAAAAGTTGTTGTTGTTGCTGCTTTTTTTGAGAAGGGTCTCAAGTAGCCCCACCTGGCCTAGAACTCCCGGTGTAACTGAGGATGACTTTACGTTTCTGCTTCCACCTCCCAAATTCTGTGGTTGCAGGCATTTCTCACCCCCCCACCCCCCACCCCCCCCACCCCGCTCGAATTACATCCTTTGAGCAATGTAACTGAGGAAGCTCAGTGGGGGCGGGGGTGGGATGTAGCTTACTTAGAAGTGTTCACCTTGGTTGGAGATTTAGCTCAGTGGTAGAGCGCTTGCCTAGGAAGCGCAAGGCCCTGGGTTCGGTCCCCAGCTCCGAAAAAAAGAGCAAAAAAAAAAAAAAAAAAAAAAAAAAAAAAAAAAAAAAAAAAAAGAAGTGTTCACCTTACAAGCACAAAACTAAGTTCAGGGTGGTGACCTGGAAGATCAAACTCAAGGCCATCCTTGACTGTAGAGAGTTCAAAGCCAGCCTGGCTGCATGAGACCCAGTCTCCGAAGAAAAATATACAGAATCACAAATGCGGCCACAGTGAAGATACTTAAGAGGCCCATAACCATGTCTTGTGAGTGTATAATGGTTATTCATCTAAATAATGACTAAATTAACGACCTTTCCTTCACTCTGGTTCCTCCTGGTATTATTTTTGTGATGTAAGACTGGTAAGGATTAAGCAATTATCACACTTGAAACACTGTCATGTACATAAACACTATGTGCTACTTAGTACTTTTATGGTGATTTGAATGAGAATGGCTCCCATAGGCTCATATGGTTGAACGTTTGATCCCCACTTGATAGGACTGTTTGGGAGAGATTTTAGAGTAGGCACGGCCTTGTTGGAACAGGTGTGTTGATGGGAGTGGGTTTTGAATTCTTAAAAACCCAAACCAGGCCCAGTTCTCTTCTCTTCTCTTCTCTCCTCTCCTCTCCTCTCCTCTCCTCTCCTCTCCTCTCCTCTCCTCTCCCCTCCCCTCCCCTCCCCTCCCCTCCCCTCCCCTCCCCTCCCCTCCCCTCCCCTCCCCTCCCCTCCCCTCTCCTCTCTCTTCTGTCTGCCTGCTATCTGTGGATCATGATGATGTAAAGCTCTCAACTACTACTCCTGTTTCAGCCTGGGCTATAGAAGAAATTCTATTTCAAAAATTAATTTAATTTAATCAGAGCCTGGAACAGGAATGGTGGCACATGCCTTTAATTTCAGCACTCAAGAGACAGGGGCAGATGGATCTCTGAGTTCAAAGCTAGGGCTATACAGAGAAACCCTGTCTCAAAAAAGAAAAAAGAAAGAAAGAAATTCAAAATCAGAGCCTGAAGGACTGTGAAGGAAAAGAGGGATCCACGGTACTGTACTACACAGAGGAAGAACCAAAGCCAAGTCCAGATGGCCTTCCCTAGTCTCTATGTCTCCTAAAAGTGCACACAGCACTAGGCTCAGCAGCTCAGACTAGGTGTGTGACCGGCCTAGCACACTCTATGGGAACTACACTACCCAGCATGCAACTGGAAAGGAGCGAGATAGGGGGGGCCTTTTGGTCCGGACTAGCGCCCTCACAGGGAGTTTCATTGACTTCTCTGCTCCTTTCTCATTTCTGCCACCTCCCAACTCTTCAGGCCTCGCCCCCATGGAGAGAGGGAGTGACCACGAGGAGGCCCGCGAGATGCTTCCTCCTTTCCTTCTCATTGGTCCAGCTCAGCTGTCATTCGGGAGCGAGGAGAAGTATGCTTCCTGATTGGTGAGTTCCGTTTGGCGCCAACTAGGGAAGGGGCGGGGCGGCGGCTATCCTGAGTGTGCAGCAATTAACGCTAAGGCCACTTTGGTGGTGAGGGAAGTGGAGGTTCCTTTCCTCTGTGCCGGGTACCGAACGAAGAGGAAGGAAAAAGTGAGGAGAGTTAGTCCGGTCGGTGGCCTCAAGACTCTGGCTCCGCGGAGTTTGTTTGGATTTAATCTTGAGGTTGCAGGCGCCCGCCCGCCTACGGGCCTCGCGGGACACAGAGAGAGAAGCACCGGTGCTTGTGCCTGGCGCCTGCCGAGTCCCCGACGCTCGCCCGTCCGCGCCGCTGCCCGTGGCGGCCGCGTCTCTGAACCGCGGGGTCGTGTTTGTGTTTGACCCGCGGGCGCTGGCGGCGTGGCACGCGGCTGAAGCCGGTGCCAGCGGGGCGGGGCCCGGCGCAGCGGAGGCGGAGGAAGACGGAGCGGGAGTCCGGGCAGGCCCGGCGGCGCCATGGAACTGGGCCCGGAGCCCCCCCACCGCCGCCGCCTGCTCTTCACTTGCAGCCCCACTCCTGCGCCGCAGCCCACGGGGAAGGTGCTGTTTGGCGCGTCAGCTGCTGGCGGACTGTCCCCTGTCACCAACCTGACGGTCACCATGGACCAGCTGGAAGGGCTGGGCAGGTGAGAGACTGGCGAGCGATGCCCCAGGCCGCTGGCCTCTGGTCGGCCCTCGGGATGACCTAGCAGGAAGCAGAGTCTGTCCCCCTGGTTCTGGTGCCCGGATCCGGGATGGCCTGGCCAGGGCCCGCCATGTGCACCCTCCCCCCGGGCGGAATGTTGGGCGGGAGAGGCCGTTCGGATAGTCCAGGGCTATCCTCAGCCCGAGCCAGACCGGAGGTCAGGGAAGCCTGCTGGGCATCCTGTCTTGTTCACCCCTTTCAGATTTCAATCTACTCTGTCTCTATTCCAGAAAAGTCTTTGGAATCTACCCTTACGGGGGGAAAATGGCCTTCACTACCACTCTTTGCTGAACCACCCGCGTCGGATCTTAGTTTCCTGTAAGCTTTGTTCCTTCTCAACAAAGGGACATGGCATTTTCTTTTCTTGCATTTGTGCAAAATCTATGCAGCCGCTTGGCCCGCACGTTTCTTATATCTACCCATCTACCTTTTTACAGCTATCACTTTTTAAACTAACTTTTCTACATTGGAAATCTTGGTGGACTTAGTAGCTCTACACCACTACCACTAACAAAAATGCTTTTAGAGAAGTTGCTTTTCCTTCGGTGTTGGGCATCTGGCCTCCTAAACGTGCCTTTCGACTTTTCCAAACCCTGAAAAGCTGGGACTCCTGGCCTAGTCACCTTTGCCCTTATTCCTAGCATGGTACCTCAGACTGAGGCTCTCATTTAAGGAAACAACCCAGCCTTTGCCACAGGCATGTCTTACAATGTGGTCCAAGGCCAAGCCACTCACTCCTTTCTTTGTTTAAATGCCAACTGGGGTATTCTGGGTGGCCAAGTGTGAGTGTGGGGTGTCCTTGGCTTGGTCTCTCAAGATGGTTTGTGGCAGCCTGGCTACTTCATAACCCATCTCCTGTATGTGTCCTTTTAGTCAAATACTAAAAATAGCTCATGTGGAGGTATTTCTCTTGGTTTCAGTGACTATGAGAAACCAATGGACGTGAGAAATAGCAGCAGTCTACAGAGAATGGGCTCCTCTGAATCGACTGATTCAGGTATTGTCATTACTTATGTGTATGTATGTGCTCATGTGTGTAGGTAGGTGTTTAGATCGAAAGGCATCAGAGCTCTGAGGCTGGAGTTACAGGACATTGTGAGCTGCCTGATATGGTTGCTGGGAACTGAATTTGTCCCCTCTATAGGAGCACCAAGTGCTATTAACCACTGAGCCCCTTATTTTTAAAAGTTTAATTAAATCTATTTATTTTGAGACAGGGCCTCACCATGTAGATCACATTGGCCTCTTGCCTCTTGAGTGCTGTGGTTAAAGGCATGGGCCACCATCCCCCTGACCAATCCAGGCATTTGTTCAGCCTTCACCATTCATTCATCTGGAGTCAGCCATTCTGGAAGTGTCTTGCCTAGGAATTTAATTGGTAACAGTATACATAGAAATTATGATGTGGAGTGACAAACACCCTTCCTTCAGAGGGAAGGAGGGAGCTCCTGAGACAGTTTATGGAGAGAAAAGAGTGCGGAGTCTTCCATGTCTTTAAGTGTGTGCTTTTCTATGTGTGGATGTTGGCTTGCATGCTTCTCCTGTGTGCACACGGTGTGTACTTTCCTTGAAGGCCAGGAGAGGGTGTCATTTGCTGGAGCCGAGTTAACGGGCATTAGCCTGTGTGGTTGCTGGGAATTGAACTCAGGTCCTCTATGAGAGAGCAGTTGTGCTCTTCTGAACCATCTTTCCAAGACTGTTTTTTTTTAAGATACAATTTCACAGTATACACCAGATGGGCCTCTTGGAACTGAACTTAGCTGGTTGTATTTTTCATACCCCTAAGTGAAGTATATTTGGGGGGGGGGAGCTCCACAAAAAGATTTAGGGGTCAATACTATCTGAAAAGTCAATCTTGATACTAGCTGGCCTCTTCAATCTTGTTTCTCTGATGGTATTTGCAAACAGAAGAGGGTCCATGGACATACTAAGAAAATGTTGCTTAACACCAGAATGTATATTATTTTCTAAGAATTTTGTTTTTATTTCTCAAAGGTTTCTGTCTAGATTCTCCTGGGCCCTTGGACAGTAAAGAAAAGTATGTATTCACTACTTTAAATTTTTCTACTTAGTAGGAAAGTTTTCCTTACGTCAGCCTAGTGGCACAGGCCTGTAGTCTCAGCTACTCAGGAAGTCAAGGCAAAAGGATCAAAAACTCAAGGCCTGTCTTGGCAATTTAGTAAAACCCTGTCTCAAAATAAAAAGTGCAAACTTGGCAATAGAGCGCTTGTGTGGTGTGTGAGGCCCTAGACAGGGTGAATCCCTAGAACCTCAAAAGAAAAGACAAGAGAAACTTGAGGGTTGGTTTTTGATTGGAATCTTATTACAAAGCCCTGGCTTGCATGGAACTAGAAGTCTGCCCGCCTCCTGGTGCTGGGTTAACGGTATGTGTTATCACTCATGGTCAAAACTTGACTTTTGAATGAAGTTCTTCACAGTGGACTAGAGCTCTGCAGTTAGCTGTTTGTAGTGAATTGTTGGGTGCTGGAAACACTGCTGGCAATGAATGTTGCTTCAGGTCAGCAGTTGGCAGGATTTCCCCTCCTGTGGTTTAGCTGTCATTTCCCCAGCTCTACTTTTTGACACTTAAATGAATGGATGTGTGTATTTTAGGAGACATCACGGGGTTTTTTGGTTTTGTTTTATTTTTGTTTTATTTTCAATGGAGGGTGCTCCTGAGACCAGGAAACACTATTCTTGCCTATGCTACAATGAGAACCTGACATGCCTCTCCTCCCCCTACTATAGGTTGAGCAGTATGAATCTGCTCATATAAAATATCTCTTGGGGTTGGGGATTTAGCTCAGTGGTAGAGCGCTTGCCTAGGAAGCGCAAGGCCCTGGGTTCGGTCCCCAGCTCCGAAAAAAAGAACCAAAAAAAATAAATAAATAAAATATCTCTTTATTCTTATATTTATTTACCTTTTGATCTCATTACAGCCTTGAAATTTCCCTGAGGAGAATAAATTGCCTACCTGTAAGTTCCTTTGTTGTTTTGAGCTAATACTAATACCTGTAAACTGCTCCATCAAACACCAGCTTCCCTACGTTTAGGAAATGGACCTTGCTTTTCTACATTCCTGTAAACACACAGGCAGTAAGGCATTACCTAGAGGAACTGTGACTGCCTCTTGTGGACTTCGTACTCAATCTTAGTTTTATCAAACCAGGAAATGTTCTTTTCATGCAAATGTTACTAGGGGGTTGGTATGGCCCGTATTATTACCTGCCAAGAGGGCTACAGGCCTTGTATGATTAGGTGTAAGGCGATTCCGGATTCTGTAGAGCAGTTGGAGCCCTAGGCACAGTTACTGGTTACCTGCTACAGTATGTGGTGATAAGCTAGTTCTTCCAAACCCCGCTTCATTTCTTTAAGAATTAAGATTTTAGCTGGGTATAATAGGTCAAACCTGTAATCTTAGCTTTTGGGAGGCTGAGGCAGAAAGGTCATCTTGAGTTCAAGGCCAGCCTGGGCTTCAAAGTGAAACCTTATCTCAAAAAAAGGAAAAGGAAAACTAGGTCTCCCATTGTGCTTTTCTCTGTGAACTCAATTTCTCTGTTTTACTTTGGCAGCAGAAGCTCTTGGGGTGTAGCCCAGCGCTAAAGAGGAGCCATTCTGATTCTCTAGACCACGACATCTTTCAACTCATTGACCAGGATGAAAATAAAGAAAATGTAAGTGTGGCATCAACATGGCTGGAACCATAACCCAGGCTGGAAGTGAAAGCTAAGTGTCAGCAGTTTACAGGTGACATGGCTGGGCTACTGTCTCCATGACTAAGTCACAGACAGACCACACCTGGCCTTTCAGTAGAGAAATCTGAATTTGTATCTTCTACCTCGTTTTGTGGTGCTGGAATTTTGTTAGGCTCCTTTGTGGGTTTCTTGTTATTTTGGTTGTTGGATTTTTTTTGTAAGGTAGCAATATTTATTCTGGCTGTTTTAGAAATTAAATAAGATTATATATGTAGAAAATTTAGGACAGTACCTGATATAAATGTTGTTGGATTTTAGTAAGTAGCTTTTGTGAGGAGTAATTACATCCATGAGTTGTTTTATCTAGAAGAGTCTACTGAAGATTTTCCTTTCTTGGCTACAATCCTAGGGCAACTCTAAGCTCATGAAAATCTTATTACTTGTGTTTGGAAGATGTATGTCATTGGACCCATCTGCCACATTTATAAACACTGCAGTGATAAGCTAAAATCCAAAGCCATTCAGTTCTGTGGGATCAGAGGATAGGACATGGTTTATCCAGAAGTCCATGTGTGCCCTGCTTGGCTTTCTCTTAAATCCTACAGAGCGTCTTGTCTAAAATAGTTAGGCAGACTGATTGGCTCCGCTCTCGTTCACTCTTTCCATATATTTATTGTTTCCCATTTCCTGCTAAAATACCAGTTGATAGCCCTTACAATCTCTAAGTTAATACAAACCAATGTCCTGTGTGAAAGCAGATTTTGTTTGGCAACTTTGGGAGATGTCATGAGGCATTCTGTGCAAATGGATTCCCTCCCTGTGTGCTTGGAGCAGTTTGTCAGCCTCTCCAGTATGACGGAACCAAAACTCTATGTCTGGCTCTTGACTTCTCCCAAGGGTGCCTTCCCGGAAGCTTTGCTCTAAAGGAATAATAGCATAGATAAAATAACTTTCTGGGGTTTACCTACCTGGCTTCAAGACCTTAGGCACGCCATTAACCTGTAGATGTAGTTTTCTTACTTGTAAAATGGGAACAATCAGATTGTATTTGATGATTAAATTAGCTTATGCTCAGAGAGTACTTAATAATACAATCTCTTATTGGCAGTTAACTGTTTTTAGTACTTAACAACAAGTGTGCTTGTATAACTTTTAAAGATAGTCATGCATTCTTCTGCATATGGCTGTTTTGGTTTGGTGTATGTCTGTGTACCGTATGCCTGGTGCCTAAAGAGGGTGTCAGATCTCCTGAAACAAATTACTGATGGTTGTAAGCCAGCCTGTGGGTACTAAGAACCAAATCTGGGTCTTTTAGAAGAACTGCTGTCTAGATGGTGGTGGCAGCACACATCTTTACTCCTAGCACCTGGGAGACAGGCAGGTAGACAAGGACCGCATGGTGTACAGACTGAGGTCCAGGACAGGACAGTCATGACTATGGGGAGAAACCCTGTCTCAGAATACTCACCACCACTACCATCACAGTCACCACAGAGGAACTCTGCTCTTTACTGCTAAGGTGTCTCTAGCCTCAACAAGTTTTCATTAGGTTTATTTAGTGAAAGAGAAAGCCTGCAGGTGGGAGTGTGCCACAGTGTGTATGTGGAAGCCAAGTCAGCTTTCCGATGTGTTCTTTCCACTGTGTGGGCTTGGGGATGGAATTCAGCCTTCTCAGCAAGTATATTTACCTGCCAAGCCACCTCACCAGCCCTAGAGTTCATTTTATGGACAGTAGATATTTCAAATTTATTGTTTTGCAGGAAGCATTTGAATTTAAAAAGCCAATAAGACCTGCATCTCGTGGCTGCCTGAATGCTCACGTTCACGAGGAAAGTAAGGACCCCTTTACACACAGGCAGAATTCAGCCCCAGCTCGGATGGTACGTGTTTTGGCTTTTCCACTGGGAGTTCATCATGGGAAGAGAATTTACAACATGTGTGTGTTGTATGAGCATGAAACTTATTCATGCTGAGTCTATGGTATATGCCTACAACCCAAGCATTTGGAAGATAGAGGGAGGAGGACCAGGAGTTCAGGTTATGCTCAGCTCTGCCATGATTTAAGGCCATCCTGGGCTACATGAAATCCTGTTCCAAAAACAAAAAAACAAGTTTACTGTTATTACTTGGTGGCTCATGTCTGTAAAACGTTTGGGAGGCCTGTGAATTAGCTGGGGTTATTTGGCAGGTTAGAAAGTTGCATTAGAGAAGTTGATGATGCATTTGTCAAAGGACATGTAAAAGCAGGCTGGAATTTAACTATAGGTTGCTCAGTACATGATAACAGTTTGAAATATATATATATGAAACAATATTTTTGGTAGATATTTGGGGATCAGAATGCTAAGATTTTCTGTAACTGCTTGATCATTAAAGCACCTCTAACTATAGGTGCCGAGGGTGCAGACTTTAAAAGCCTGTGGCTTATCTTACTGGTTTGGCTTTTGTTTGGATTGGGTGTTCTGTTACTTGCTTTTTTGAGACAGGATCTCTTAGATATCTCTAAGCTAGCCTCAGATTTGCTATGTAGTCAAAGCTAGTCTTGAACTCCTAACGCTCCTGCCTCTAGAATCACAGGTGTTTGCCACTTCACCACATTGGTTTCCAAGGTAGGGTGTGAGTTGATGAGGCGTATGACAAAAGCAAAGGATTGTTTGGCTGTGTTGACACATGTACTCCCAGCTACGACTGCAGCTGAGATAGGATGGACACCAGGGGCACTTAGTCTCAGGGAAGAAAGAGGCTGACTACCAGAAGTGTGTGCTGTGGCTTAAATGGGATTACAGTTGTAAAGATTTTGTTGTAATGTCCAGGACATCACAATCCCTCATTTTAAAACTGGACAGCTTTCATTTTAGTTTAAATCACGTTTATTTTTAATTTGGTGGAGCAGGGCAGTATGTGCAGCTGTGGGCTGTCTGAGACAGATACTGGAAATTAAATTAAAAACTTCTCCAAGAACAGTACTTGCTCTTACCCACGGAGCTATCTTTCCGAGCCCAACTTCCATTGTAATCCTAATGAGGAGCTAGGTTAGAAGTCAAGCTTGGTAGTGTGCACCTGTGATCTCAACATTTGGGAAGTGGGAGAAACGTTTACAGGTTTTAGCTCACCCCTGACTGCCCTGTGTCCTGAACTAATAGAGGAGTAGGGTCGAGTTTAGAATGAAATTCCCTTGTTCCCATTGTCTGCATTACATAGGCATTCCTGAACTCCCTCTGTCTGCTATTTTGTGATCTCCATGACGCTTGTATTTTCAACAGGTTTAGATGCTCACGGCCTTCATGTGGTACAGCACATGGCTTTAGTTTTCCCTGTAAGACGAGCTCAGGAGCCAGGGAGTCCAGTGCCCTCCTCTGACCACTCAGGCTGCCAGGTTCACACACAGTGCACTGCCCACTCTCCTTTTTCCTTTAAGCAGTCCACCTAAGCATTCAAAGTGGTCTGGACTTCTTGCTATTTTGTCTTTCAGCTGTCTTCAAATGAAAGTGACATTAGTGAATCAGGAAATTTCAGTCCTCTTTTTACACCCCAGTCACCTGTGAAAGCCACTTTGTCTGATGAGGATGATGGCTTCATAGACCTTCTGGATGGAGAGAATCTGAAGGTACCATCTGTGGGTGGGTGTGCCTATTCATTCTAACCACCCTGCAGGAGCCTGGCTGACTGAATGATTGTTCATTTTTGTGAGAGTTCATTGACTCTTCTGCTTGACTAAAGCAGGGTGGGTGGGTCAGATAATACTGGTAAGATCTTCCCTCTTACCCTGAGGGACACTAACCAGTCTTAGGAATAGGGAAGGAGGAGTGTATTGAGATACTTCTGGAACTAAGATACAGCTTAGTGGTAAAGCCTGTGCTTCAGCTGTACAAGGCCTTAGGCTCAATCAATCCCTCGTACCAAAAAAAAAGCCTGCCCTGGTGTTACATGCCAGTAATCTCAACATTCAGGATGCTGAACAGAAGAAGGATCAACATATAAGCCCCAAGTTCAAGGCCAGCCAGCCAGTGCTTCACAGCCTCCAACAACAAAACAAACTTACCTAGACTTACCTGGCATTTCTTAGGAGAGTTAGTCTGCTGGATCTTTTTCTTCTTCCCATCCCCTCTCCTCTGCTGGATCTATTTAAAAGCAGTTTTCTCTTCGTCTAGAATGATGAGGAGACCCCGTCGTGCATGTCAAGCCTCTGGACCGCTCCCCTTGTCATGAGAAGACCTACAAACCTTGTAAGTTACTTGGCATGTGGAGTTCTGAGGAGCTGAGTCCTTAATTGACTATGTTGACTGAGACAACATAGAGCTTAGGCCCGGGTTTTAGGCTTACTGCTGTTCAAGTGACTAGATTTTAATCCAAGGTGGTCTGTCTCTTTCACCCTAAGGCCGATCGATGTGGACTGTTTGACTCCCCTTCCCCGTGCAGCTCCACCAGCAGCTGCAGCACTCGGGCAGTGAAGAGAGCAGACCGATCTCATGAGGAGTCTCCTCGAGGTACAAAGCGGAGGAAGAGCAGTGAGGCCAGTCCAGTGAAGGCAGATGTTCCGGAGCCAACGCAGGTTAGTTAGGTTCTCCCATGATCTAGAGTGATCACAGTCTTTGAGCGCTAAACATTTCCACTTGTTCGTCCTGTCCTTGCCAGGTCTTACTACCATTTTGTTTTGTTTTGTTATTTTCTGAACAGGGTTTCTCAGTATAACTCTGGCTGCCCTGGCACTCACTCTGTAGCCCAGGCTGTCCTTGAAATCCGACTGGGATTAAAGGAGTGCACCACCACTGCCTAGCAAGGCACACTACTTCAATTTGCTTCTGTTCTGTTTGTTTTTATTTAGGGGATTGTGTCATTTGTAATTAGGTTTTTATTTTGCTTTGGCTTTTGAGGCAGTGTCTTGTTTCAGGATGGCCCGGAACTTGTAATCCTCCTGTCTCTGCCCTGGTGCTTGGATTACAGGTGCGCACCACCGTACTACATTCTTTGGGTGCCTGTTCAATCTTTTTGTCTGTCTTATTAAAGAACTCAGGCATTGTCATATATCTGGAGGTTCCCACTGATCTATAGAGTCCAATACTGTTTTTGTCCCCTAGATGATCTCATAGGAGTAGCAGTGCTATGTCATAGGCCAGGCGCTGGGTTTAGTCTTGCAGTTACTGCCAAATAGTTTTCAGAGTCACCACCTCAACAGCAGTGTATGAGGTGCATTCCTTCTGTTTCCAAGTAATATTTGGTAAAGTCCTGATCATTTTAGGTGTTTGTATTAGTTTCTTTGCAATTGCTGTGATAAAACACCATAACTAAGGCAAGTTACAGAAAGGGGTTTGTTTTGGGCTTACGGTTACCATCACTGAGGGGAAGCATGACAGCAAGGCATGGGAGCAGAAAAAGAGTGAATGGGGGTGACATTAGGATTTTTGAAACCTTAGCCCCAAGACTGGACTCAAACTTAAAACACAAAAAAGGGAAAAAGAAACCCAGCGGCAACCTCCTCTAGCCACACCACTTCTCCTAAGTCACCCAAGCGATGACATCAATTGGGACCAGATATTAATGCTCCAACTATGGGTACATCCAATTAAACCACCATAGAATTCTTGTGGTCATTGGTACCTGGATTTGGGGGAGTTCACTCTTCTGTTGCTGTGAGTGTGATTGTTTTGTCTGCATGTATGTCTGGGTACAGTGTGCATGCCTGGTGTCCGTCCACAGAGGTCAGAAGGCATTGGATCCCCTAGAACTGCAACTACCAATAGTGTAACACCACGTGGTGCTGGAAACCACAAAGTGTCCTTCACTGTTGAGCCATCTCTCCAGCCCCTGTTATGTGGGGGGTGGGGGGGGTGGTTGTTTAGGGTGCAGGGTTTGTGTTGTTGTGGAAGACGCGTTTATTTGGTGCTGAGGATTGAACCTAGGGCTTTGTGCTTATTACTCAAATTTGTGGTCCACCTCTATTCTATCTTACTTTCCTATGCCATTTATTTAGTCAGGTTGGGGTGTAAATACCACAGTGTGTGTGGAGGTCAGAGTACAACTTGGAGACAGTTGTCTTTGCAGAGTTCTTGCTTGTCATGAACTTTTCTTCTGCCTCTACCTCTCTTGTGCTAGAATCACAAACAATGCCCAGGTTTTTGTTTTTGTTTGAAATTTTGTTTTATTTGTGTGTATGTGTACATGTTTGTGCCATGGTACACAAGAACCTGTCTATAAAATAGAATGGCTCCAGCTTCTTTATTGCTAAACAAAGGACAGGTCTGTCTGCCTCTGCCTCGAGTGCTGGGATTTAAAGCTGTGTATCACCACCACCTGGCACTTCTTTTTAAAATTTCCTATTTAAGGGGAAAAAACCACGGCAAGAGTGCTGTCTGGGTTTCTACTCTAACCTGACTGGCTGGGCTTGGGGAAAATCCTAATGTGCCCACCCGTCTCTTAAATACTATTGTGGTATAAGTCCTGTGCGTGCTTTGGAATACGTGATGGTCAGAGGACAACTTTCCAGCCTTGGTTTTCTCCACTATGGGTTCCCAGGATTATCAGGCATATATAGTGCTTTTACCCTCTCACCCATCTCACCGGCCTCACCATGTCTTTGAAAGGTTTATTGCTGTCCTTGGAAGAGAGAAAGAAATGGTTCAAAGTCCTAATCTTACTCCTCTTGCTTCTAGATTACAGTTCTTGGCATGTTTACACAGTGGTTCCTTGTGTAGCTGTTGAGCAGAAGCACAGAAGGCCATTTAGTTAGAAGCAATCCAAATGATCTTTACAACTTGAATTTTGTTTTCTTACAAAAAAACTTCCTTATCAGAAGTTCAGGAGCTCTACCTCGATAAGTAATTATGTGCTGTTTTGTGAGACATGACAACAGTCTTCTAGTATAGTGATAGGCTCAGGGTTTGTTTGTTTGTTTGTTTGTTTTTTTTTTAATTTTTATTTTTAGGGCAGATTAGCCCTGGCTAGGCTCAACATTGTGCCAATCTCTTGATATCAGCTCAACAGTTTTCATTGTGAACAATAAAAAGGGGAAAGTGGGGGCTGGGGATTTAGCTCAGTGGTAGAGCGCTTACCTAGGAAGCGCAAGGCCCTGGGTTCGGTCCCCAGCTCCGAAAAAAAGAACCAAAAAAAAAAAAAAGGGGGAAAGTGCTGGTATATTGGCATGCTGGTGGTAATCCCTATGGATTCTGAGTTCCAGGCCAGCCAGAGATACATGGTGAAGCCCTGTTTTCAGAGAGAGATGGGGAGGGGGTTCAGAGAAAGTCAACTAGTTAATAAATAGTACAGAGCTATCGCTTTCCTTGTGATTCAGTCACAGCACCAAGTCTGTTACTCACTACGGGCATTGCTATTTCAGTCTCCTCCTCTTGGCATGGTAAGGGTAAATGGCTTTACTCAAAACCCTGGTCTCATTCTCTACCTTGGATTTGTTACAGCTTCCACACCAGTCTCTCTCCCTGACATCTTTCCCCAAAGGAACCATTGAGAACATTTTGGACAGTGACCCAAGAGACCTTATAGGGGATTTCTCCAAGGTAACTGCAAGCAGAGCTCCTCCAGTTG
Organism: Rattus norvegicus; assembly: GCF_021556685.1. NCBI lineage: Eukaryota > Metazoa > Chordata > Mammalia > Rodentia > Muridae > Rattus > Rattus norvegicus. The sequence continues at coordinate 117,618,274 of NC_141541.1, forward strand.
GGTGGTGCTGACAAGGGGTGCTGGACCCCCACTTAGCCCTTCTCCTTCCTCACAGTGGCCCCTGGGGTGCCTCCAAGGTTTAAGAGGAAAAAATAAGGAACAAGTTGAACTTGTTGGGATGAGGTACATGTTGGTCATCAGATGCTGGCTCAATGGTTTCTTACATGGTTGGCCACCTTTACTCTGACCCATATTGCAGACTTTCTGGGCACTGGGCTTCTGCCTATAAATACAATATGCATGAGTAGCTGCACTCTGAGTGCTTGTGTGGATACCGTGTCTTAGAAGGTCCAGATTTGACCCTAAATTGTTGCAGATATTCAGAGGCATGGCCAGAGAGGGATTAGGCTTTAAAGGAAGTCATGGTGACCTAACATGAAGTAAGAGCAGCAGGCTGTAAGAAGTAGTGGGATCTTTGAACCTGTTGCTGCCTGGCTGGTTTCCTGTATGGTTACCCACCTTTAACCTTAGCGCTTGTAAGGCAGAGGCAGACAGACTGAAACCAGCCCGGTCTGTATAATAACTTCAAGGACAGTGGGGCTATATATAGAGACCCTGTCTTTTGGGGGAGACAGAGGAGGGGGGTTGGGAACATGGAGTTTAAGGGGGAGAAACAAGCAAAGCCCTGTGTAAGCTTCGACTTGAGTCAGAGCTATTGGTCAGTGGCAGGTAAGCTATAATTCATCCAGTTCTTCTCTAAGTAGCACTGAGGCTTTCGTCTTTGTTAAGCCTGGGCCAAGATGGTCCTTCCATTCTCACTACCTGTACCATACTGGGCAATCAGGTACTCATCAGATGAGCAAGTTGGTTTACTTTCCAAGGCTTGCTCTCACCACCTCACCCAAACTGACCCAACTGTGCAGTTCTCCTGCCGCAGCCTCTCAGTGCTGGGGTTGTAGCACACAGCACCATGCCCATTCTCTCTGCTTTTATTTGTTACAGAGACTCATAAGTTGGCCTCAAAGCTATACTCAGGCTGGGGATGATCTTGAACTCCTATCCTCCTCCCAAAGGCTGTTGTTACAGATCTGAGTCACACTTGCTCTCCTCCATGTAGCCCTCGCTGTCCTGGAACTCATGTTGTAGCCCCTACCAGCTTTGAACTCCAAGATCCACCTGCCTCTGCCTCTTCCCACACCCCAGTGTTGGGACTAAACTTGTGTGCCACTGCAACTGAGCCTTCCTCACTGCATTTAAACGATTTTTTTTTCATACTCTAGCCATTGAGATGAGAGTTCCTGGTAAAAACAGAAGGAAAAAATGCCAGGTGGTGGTGCTGCTACTGCGCACCTTTAAGATCAGCACTGCAAAGGCAGGCAGGTCTGAGTCTGGGACAGCCTAGTTCACAGACTTGAGTTCAGGATGGCCAGGGCTACATCAAGAAACCCTGTCTTGAAAAACAGAGCAAAACAATAACAAAAGAGCCAGAGGACGAAGGAAATCACCTGTGATTTCTGTGTTCAAATCTAAAGTCAGGATTTCTAGTTCTAAGCCAGCCTGGTCTATGTGTGTAATAAGACTGCCTCAGACTATAAGCATAGTGACTTACTTTAATTGCAGAAGCTAAACTGACCTATGTAATGAAAACACGTCTCCTTAAACAATAATAATTAAATATCTAGATTTTGGGTGCATAGAAAGGTAGTTAGCATATACTATTTGCTTATGTTTGTTTCTGGTTTGTTTTTTGTGCTGCTTCCTACCAGCCAGGCAGCAGGATAAAGTTTGGATAAAGCAGGATAATATTTGGAAACTTTCACATTACCCTAAATGTCTTCTGTCTCCTTTTCTAAAGGGTTACCTCTTTCATACGGTCTCTGGGAAGCATCAGGATTTGAAATATATTTCTCCAGAAATTGTAAGTCGGGCTTGTGGAACCCATTGCACTTGGGGAGCTGGAAACTTGTTATCTGATAGCCAATAAATGACACCCTCCTCCCTTTCTTCTCTTCATAGATGGCATCTGTTTTGAATGGCAAGTTTGCCAATCTCATTAAAGAGTTTGTTATCATTGACTGCCGATACCCATATGAATATGAAGGAGGGCACATCAAGGTTTGAATTCTTGAGATGTTTTCTCTTGGGAGTCTTAGATGGTGGGATATGACATCTCTTACCTGACAGTGATAATTTAAAACAAGCCAATGAACATGAACTGAATGAATGTTCCCACCAGTTCCACTTCACTCCCTCATACTGTCCTGTTTCAGGACATTTCCAAGTGGCATCCCTGATGTCTAAGCTCCTCAGTGGGCCGCAGTGTCTGCTGTCTTCACAGGGTGCCGTGAACTTGCACATGGAAGAAGAGGTTGAGGAGTTCTTACTCAAGAAACCTATCGTGCCCGCTGACGGCAAGCGTGTCATTGTCGTGTTCCACTGTGAGTTCTCCTCTGAGAGAGGCCCTCGGATGTGAGTACCACAAAGAACCAGGCTTTGGGCGGAGGCTCCGTGACAGTGAAGTCACTGCAGTGCCTCAGTCTACACATTATGTGTATTTATAACATAGTTTCCCTCAGTAGTACTTCCTATCCACTGGCTTGTCTTTCAAACAGCCCTCCTCCTCCTCCTCCTCCTCCTCCTCCTCCTCTTCTTCTTCCTCTTCCTCCTCTTCCTCCTCCTCCTCTTCTCCTCCTTCTCCATCTCCTTCTTCCTCTTCCTCTTCTCTTCCTTCTCCATCTCCTTCTTCTCCCTCCTCCTACCCCTCCCCCTCCTCAAAAAAAGGGTTTCACTGCATAACCCTGGGTATCCCTGGAACTCACTCTGAAGAACAGACTAGCCTCAAACTCACAGAGATCCACCTGCTTCTTTCTGCCTCTTGAGTGCTGGGATTTAGACACCCAGCCAAAAAGGGTTTTTTTATGATTACTATTTATATTTTGTGTAAGTGCCACACCATAGTGTGTGTGTGTCGAGTACAGAGGACAAATTAAATGTGCTCTACCATGTGCATTTCAGAGTTGTCGAGTAACTTTTACTCATCTTGCTATCCCAATCTTTTTTTTTCCCTTTTTTGGTGGGGAGGGGTTCAAGGTATGGGTTTCTCTGTTGGGCGCTAGATGTCTTGGAACTCACTCTGTAGGCCATGCTAGTCTCCAACTCAGATCCGCTGTCCTTTGCCTCTGGAGTGGGGGGTGAAGGCCTTCAACACCTTTGTAATATCAGCAGGGGTTCAGCCTCTTACCAAGTGGCTCACTATTGGTCCTTTATATTTTTACTTCCGCTCTCTAGTTCCCCACTGTACTGAGTTCTACTTACTAGTCTCATAACATCCTTTAAATCCAAGCAGTTCTTCCTTAAGCAAAAGACAGAAAAGTCTGAAGGTTCTACTCTCAATTGTTGATAATGGTGGCACATGCCTTATTCCAGCCCCGGGAAGCTAAAGCTAGAGGGTCAGGAGTGTAAGGCCAGCCTGAGCTTCATGAGACCTGTAACAAAAAAGCAAACTAACTTCCTGTCAGGTTAGGAGTGTGGTTCTCTAGTATCTGAGGACCTGGGTTCAAGAGCAGGTATGATGGCACATGGCTTTAATTCCAGCACTCAGATTCAAAGTCAGTCTGGACTACACAGGGATATAGTGAGATCCTGTCACCAAAAACAACGAACAAAAAAGCCAAAACCAAAAACAACGAAACACCCCAAATTTAGCACATGAAAGGTAACACCTGAGCAGGGCCTGAATATTCACACATGAATGGAGATATGGGGATCTGCATCCTCTCAGGTTTTTATTTGTTATTTTAGCAATAACAATATAATAACCAAAACTATCTTTGTGGAGGTCACATTTCAGAGTAGATAGGAGGCAGACAAGCATTAAAAAAAAAAAAAAAAAAAAACGGGTTGGGGATTTGGCTCAGTGGTAGAGCGCTTGCCTAGGAGGCGCAAGACCCTGGGTTCGGTCCCCAGCTCCGAAAAAAAAAAAAAAAAAAACACCTTAGAATTATATAAAATGTTCAGAAGTCTTTCAGAATGAGGTGGAAGCTCCTGGGCAGAGGGCAAGGAGACTAGGGAAGGGTGAATGAGATGTGAGGCAGCACACATTGTAGGACACTAAACCACAGCTTGCACACCACACTGCTTGGGCGAAGTACAAAGAGACAGGACAGCACAGGGTTCTAGTAGCTCCTGGGGAAGTAGAAGGCCTAGGCACAAGAAGGAAGAATTATATTAGGTGAAAGGAATTGAATGGAGGGACCATAGGACAGAGTGGAGAGCAAGCTGGCTCAGAGCTACTGCTGCAGATGGGAGGCAGGCGGAAGGAGTACCTGGACACCACCTGTGTTTCCCACTCCCTAAACTGAAGGAGGTGACCCAACTGTGCCCTTTGTTCCTCTTCCCTAGGTGCCGATATGTACGGGAACGAGATAGGCTTGGCAATGAATACCCCAAACTCCATTACCCTGAGCTGTATGTCCTGAAGGGGGGATACAAGGAGTTCTTTTTGAAATGCCAGGTGAGATGTCTGTGAGCATGTCTCTACACGCCCAGCTGGACCAATGGGTCGTTTGTGGCTGCTGCCTGCTGGGGTCTGGTCTGGGGATACAATATGCATCTATTACACACCAGACTCCTGTGGAACTCACTGGCACTTGCAGCTGTAGGCAGAGGGTGTCAGTAGGCGTGTCTTGACTGTCCTCTCCTATTCCTGTAGTCTCACTGTGAACCCCCCAGCTACCGACCGATGCACCATGAAGACTTTAAAGAAGACCTAAAGAAGTTCCGCACCAAGAGCCGGACCTGGGCAGGGGAGAAGAGCAAAAGGGAGATGTACAGTCGCCTGAAGAAGCTTTGAGGCCAAATGGCAGTGACCTGAGCTTCCCTCCGCCCTGTCCCTTTGTCCCTTTGCTGTAGAGCAGTAAGCAAAGGGGCCAGCTATACGGCACCTGGACCCTGGAGAAAAACCTGGGCCTTCCATGCCTTGAACCTCCTACACTCCCAGGTTGGAGCCCAGGGCATCCTGCCGTCACACTCTTCTGTGAGAGTCCTTCCCTGTCAGGACTGTCTGCCAAAGCTGGACAAGCTCGGCACAGGCTGGCACAGGCTCGAGTCTAGTCTGGAACGCCACGTCAGGCTACTCCGACTAAGCATCCCCTGAAGAAGTGCCCAGGCCTCTCATGAGGGGAGAGAAGCCACTGAAGTGCTGCTGGCCAAATACCAAAGATAGGCTGGAAGGGAGAGGTCCTCATGGATGACTCTTTAATTTATTCAGCCTCATCAATTATTTTATTATTGTTTTAATTCCTTTTACTTTTACTTTACTGCTTCAAAGTCAAAATACTGCCATTCTAGGTAGAGTTTTATCATCCTAGGAACTACCTCTACTTTTAATTTAAAAAAAAAAAAATGGGGCAGGGATAAGAAAAAAGGCAAACCTGTTAAGTGTGGGCAGCGCAAGGAACTCAGTCACCCCTAGGAGGCGCTGTAGACTGGTATTGCTGCTATTCAAAGTCAAGGACTGAGATGCTGGTCAGAGCCTGCACCAACCAGATCCAGGCTTGGCTACAGGACATAAGCTAACCTTCCCAGACCTACTTCTGCCCTTTGTGATGTCCTTTGGGGAGAGTCTTGTCTGTACTCCTGGTCCCAGGTCCCCGTGACAGTGACTGGTGTGGGAGTTGCAGGAAGGCACATCAAGCCACCCCCAGGCCAGTACTGGAATGTTGAAGTGTACCCCAAGGTGGGAGTGGGGAGGCATGGAAAAGTGGAGTCCACAGAGTAAGGGAGGAGCATGCCCACTGAATGTCCTTTAGAAAAAAAAAAGTCATTTTATGAGTCAGAGTATCCAATCAGTGTTGGGTGGGCACCTAAGCGTGAGCAGGGGGCGGGAAGCCCGGGCTGTTACAGACGACTGTAGAATTTCTCAGGAGGGCGTAGTAAATTTTGAAGTCAAAAGTTCTGGGTTTATCATGTTTTAATTGAGGGACAGAGTGGTGAAACACATCAGTTACCCCCTAATCTAACCCCGTGGAAGTGAGGCTCTGGGGAATGCCTCCCATCTAAGGAGCTGGCCCGTTTTGATTCTGTCAGTGTCCTCGGGCACCAGCCTCCCTGCCATCTGTGCTCCATTGGGGTCTAGCCAGGTTTTTCTTAGGAAGAGTCTCCCCTCTTAACCTCTGCTTTCTATTCTGGGGGTGGGGAGGGAATCAATGATATTGAAGATGGCTAGTTGCTTTGTTAAGGGTTTGAGTTTGCATTTGGCTATAAAACAAATCTTGTTAAAAATATGTGGAGAGCAAGGGAATGAGCAGCCTCTTCCCTGGTGTGTTGAAGTATGTCCTAGTTGGCCCCTGGTCTGGTTTGTAGAGATTCTGTTAGTTGAATGCCTTCAAGGAGAATGAATGGCTTTCAGATTGTACCAGCTTAGCTAGCATTGTTAACCAGCTGCTGCAGGCTCTGCAAATAAAAGTGAACTTGAACCCATGATCTCTGCCTAGTTCCTACTGTATTCAAATGGGAGTTTGATTTGCCTTCGGGGTTCCAGGGTCATATAACTAAACTAAGCCAGCCATATTTCTTCCAGAGTTAAAAAAAGATTCTATCTGCCATTAGATATTGCTGAAACAAACCCCCAAAACAGGTATGAGATGATGGCCTTGCTTATCTTAGGGGGAGCAGTGTGCACTTTTATTCCTGTAGACTCTGAGCTCTAGGCCAGCCAGAGTCATGATGAGACCTATCAGAATTTCCTTTGACTGCTCCATGTGGTCTTATAGCCTAGTCCTTGGAGATAAAGGCCCAAGGATTTGAGTTCAAGGCCAGCCCCACATGATGGAGAAGCAACTCCACATATGGCATATGTGTTCACACCAAGTAAGTTAACTTTTTATATAAATTCCTTCAACTTTAGCACTTATGGGTGAAGGGAGGAGGGTACCCAGTTCAAGGCCAGCCTGATCATTTTAGTAAGACTTGGTGTAACTCTGGTAGAGTATTGTCTGGCTTCTTCAGTCACACATGCCAGTCCCTGAACAATGGCAGGCGTTGGGAAAAGGGGTGGAGAGAACCTCAGTAAGGACTGGAAAGGCGGTCTTTATTCTGACAACTTTTTTGTTTGATATTTCAAAAGGAAATATTGGGGGTAAATGAGGGCTATGACAGCAGATGGGCGGGGAGCCTTCTCAGCTGTATGTGTTAAAACCTAAGAGCTTGGGCAAGCAGAGACTCCTAGAAGTGCAGAGTGCTTGGCTGAACTAGGGCTCCCAGAACAGCACAAACAGTCCCCCCTGTTACCCGGAGAAGCTTCCCCAGCTGTCCAGTCCGACTCTGCTCACAGGTCTCCCCTTTGTCTTCTCAGATTTCAGTCAGCACTTCAGGCTATGACTGCTGCCATAGCTACACTGTGGCCACCAGATGGTGATGGTGTCATCTGGTTAGTTCTCTCAGAGCTGTCTTGCAACTCCCAGAAAGGCAGCTGACATGAAGCCTGGGCCTTTGCTGTAGCTCAAGATGATTTGGTTGTTATTCCCCAGCCCCTTATGGGGTATTCGAATGACACAATGGTGGGATCCACCTCAGTCTTCTCCTGTTTAATCAACTTAGTATTTCTAGTTTATGAGTGGTGGTGTTTTGCATGCATGCATGTCTGTGATGGTGTCAGATTCCCTGGAGCTGGAGTCAGACAGTGTGAGCGGCCATGGAGGAGTTGGGAATTGAATCTCAGTCCTCTGTAAGAGCAGCCTGTGTGTTCCTAACCACTGAGAGCTATCCAGTACTACTTCAGCCTTTTTGATGTCTAATTCCACAAACTACCTGGGAAGCTAAGACAGATAGAATTTGGAATTTGGGGCAAGAATTTATTTGAGATATATAGATGCTGCTTTCTTTAAAGCATTTGCCTTTCTTTCTTTCTTAGAATAAAATATATTCTTAAAAAGAGAATCACTAGTCCAGATAAGTTGGAAATGCCCACATTAAACAACTTACTTGGGGTTTGGTCTGTCTCCAAGGCCTCTTAGAGAGCCACTATGTGTTGGTTTGGTTTCATGCTGATGCTGACTGCCCACGTTTTATGAATGGGAACACCCAGGCTCCATTAGTTCTTGAGTTCCTCGTTACTCATTAACAAACGGTGTGAGTGGGAGTAGGGCCTTTGCTCTTCAGTTCCAAGTCCCAGACTCTCTCTCGCCTTCAAGTCGCCTTCCACAGAACTCCGCTAGCGAGCTTGCTTCCTGCCTGACTGGAACGATATGGGACGGGACTCTAGGGAGTCACTGATGGATGGCTTTGCAGCTGGTTACTGGGACAGAGCCCTGTGTCAGAGTGACTCAGCTTCAGCCTGGGGACTTGTGCAGCCTGGGTCAAATTGAGAGACCCTTACTCAAAGAATACGATGGAGAAAGGTTTTGAATCTGTTTTTTTTCTTGTTTGCTAAAATACTTGCACAATGAATGTTTTGTCACAGAACATACAACAGTGCAGTCTGGAGGACAGGTCAAAAAATTAGGGTGGGGAAGGTATGCTGGGGATTGGGGCAAGTACCATTTACCGCGCATGCGTAGTGCGTGCGTGCGTGCGTGCGTGCGTGTGTGTATGTATATGTATGTGTCTGGCCTCGAACACACAAAGGTCCGTCTGCCTCCAGAGTGCAGGGAGGAAAGGGGAAGGTATGTACCATCAAGTTCAGCTTGGGTTTCAGTTTTTTGTTTTTTGGGTTTTTTTTTTTTTTTTTTTTTTTTTTTTTTAATTTACAATGACCGTCTCTGGGCAACGGCAGCCAGGAATTCCCATGGGGCTTAATTTTCTAACTCGTGGCTGGAAGACCTTGCTTTCCTTTCTTCTCCTTCCTGCTGGGTCATCATAGGAGAGTTCTGAATCCAGAAAGAGGCTGGACACTTGATCCCAAGTTTGACATGGGAGAGAAATGATCTGGGCAAAGCCTACCTCCTGGCTACTCATGCCCCCTGAATGTCATGTCTATTTCCAGACCCAACTGGTCATGCCCCAGCATTCTGTTGTCCTGAGTCCCAGTCCTGGCTAGGTTTATGCCGTCATTCAGCTGAAGTCCATGATCTGCCCTCTTGATCTTGGGACACACCCTGCTTCTCCCCTGCTATATACCCCATACCTACCCTGGCCAGAGGGTAAAAAGGGTAATGCTGGTGGAAACCAAGTCGCGTCACCTGCCTGGCATTTGTCAATGCCCAAACAACTGGGTGTGCAGGAAGCAGAATGACAAGCCTTAACAGCCAAGCTACATACCTAGCGTGGTAGGGAAGCTGGTCAGGCTGGGTTGAAGTAGGGTGCGGTGTCTGGCGTGGAAGTTTCGTAGCCTGCCTAGACATCTGGTTGGCTCAGAAGGTCCAGATGTGCTGACAGGTGGTAGATAGCCCAAAACACAGGCTGCTGAATATCTCATGGCCCCAGGATTTGGTGAGCGTGGAGGGATGGGAACTTGAGGCTTATGACCCCTAATAGGCAGATAAATAAATAATGGGGTGACTAGAGAATTAAATGACGTATTTCGAGCCACTCCATTAAGTCCTCAAAAAATCTCAAGCGGTTGATCTGAGCCCAGCAGCCAGGGTAGAATCAGTGTCTGATTCAACTTTTATCTTCCACCTATCTGCAAAACAACAAGCAAAAAAATCAAGATAACTATAAAGAAATATTTCAGTGAGTCCTCCTCGTGGAGTCTTTCCATTTGCAAATAAACAAGCAGGCCCTGAGGAGAGGCTGTGATTCAGCACACCTGGCCAGCCCAGGCTGAGGCATGCAGTGACCGCCCGGCCTGCAGCCTGGTCTATATTCTGGTTTACCAAGCTGACTTTCCACTGGGCTTTCCTCCCTCCACCCTCTGCCACCCACCACCTAGTCATAGAAACCTGCTGAGACAGGACTAAGAACCACCTACTTTTACTTGATAGTTTTAAATATATTATACTGAGTAACACAATGCCGTCTCCCTTTCAGTTTTGCCTTGAGATGGTTATCACAGAGCCTACTTGGCCTCCACCTTACCTTGGATTTCTGGTCCTGTCTCTCCTTCCTGAGTGCCGGTATTGCAGGCGTTTACCACCACACCTGACTAGTGTAAGGTTCCAGGGATGGGACCCAGGATTTCCTGCATTCTAAGCCAGGGCTCTGCCAAGTGTCCTACATCTCCAGACCCGTGTTTTTGTTCGGTTTTCTGAATCAGGGTCTTACTATGTAGCCCAGTCCAGCCTGAAACTAACGGCGATCCTCCTGCCTTTGTTTTCTAAGCACTGGGATTGCAAGCACACACCACCACATCTCCAAGACCCTGGGAGGTAACAGGCAGAGCACAGAGCAAACTGATGTTCCTCCCAGACCATGGCCTCATTCCATCCCTCCTCCCTCCCTCCCCGAATCATCCAGATGTCTATTCTAGCAGGAGTTCTCTGAGGCTTAGTGACTGGGAAGAGCTCTAAAGAACTCGCCCGAAGGGGAAGTGGATGGAACCCTTTCTTTTCTAAATAACCTTGGTGAGCCAGAGACAAGGGGTTGATATTTCCTGCAGATGTTGGTGAAAGTCAGAGCACAGCTGGACACGGTGTTGCATGCCAGTAGCTCCATCAGCAGAGAGGCGGAAGCCAAAGGCTCATTGCCGCTCCGAGGCGATCCTGGCCTGTAGTGGGAGACTTCATCTCCCAGGAACGAAAGAAGGCTGAGAGAGTGCATGAAGCCTTGGGTTTGCCCCCAGTGCCGCTGAAGCCCACTGTGGTGGTGCATTCCTGAAATATCAGTACTAGGTGAGGCAAGAGGATCAGAAGTTCAAGGCAAGCCTCGGTTCTACAGAGAAATTGAGGCCAACCTGAGACACATGATGAGACCATGTCTCAAGATAAAAAGGGAGGGGTTGTTCTTAGGTGTCCTACAGCTAGGGTTTTTTTTTTTTTTTGTTGTTCATTAGGATTTTGTTTCCTTAAGTTCTCAAGTGGGAGAGATAACTCAGCGGTTAAGAGCACGGACTGCTCTTCCAGAGGTCCTGAGTTCAAATCCCAGCAACCACATCTGATGCCCTCTTCTGGTGTGTCTGAGGACAGCTGCAGTATACTCATACATATAAATCTTTAAAAAAAAAAAAGAAAGAAAATTCTCCAGGTAGTGGGGGCACATACCTTTGATCTCAGCACTCTGTCCCCTTCCGAAATAATAACGGTACAACTAATAGTATTTTTCTTGGAATGTGCCTGTATGTTTATATATCCACCGTGTGGTTCAGAGGTATTCAGTCTACTGGAACTAGAGTTACATGTAGTTCTAAACTGCCTGATGTGGGTGCTGGGAAATGAACCCGGGTCCTCTGGAAGAACAGTGCTCAGTCCTAACTGCTGAGCCATCTCTCCAGCCCATTGTTTTCTGTGTGTGTGTGTGTGTGTGTGTGTGTGTGTGTGTGTGTGTGTGTGTGTGTGCATAGCTGTGTACTTGGCCCTGATTGGGTTAATGAAAGGATATAAATGGGACAGACAGACAGACAGACAGACAGACAGACAGAAAAATGCCAGAAAGCTGGGCTCGGGTGGGCCATGCACTCTAATGGAGATGAGCCAGCAGCAGCCTGGAAAGTCAGTGCATTGATTTTATGAATCTGGATCCAGGAGGCAGATTCACTGAACAAGGAGGCAGGTTTGATTCATCTCAGTAAGAGGTCTCTGTAGGGAGTGGTCTCTGGTGTAAACATCTGGAGGAAGCTGTGGTTGAGACATCCACTCACTGTCAACACAGACCAGAGGGCTTTGCCATTGCCATGGATCTGGGGCACTGGAGTCCTTGACATGGCCTTGTTCATGTCAACAACACACTCACTCAGGACGTGTGTGTGTGTGTGTGTGTGTGTGTGTGTGTAGACAGAGACAGAGAGACAGAGAGGGGAAGCCTGAGTGAGCACATGGGTTCATGACATATATACGAAGGTCAGAGAAGGGTCAGCCTCTCCTGTTGGTCCTCACTTCTACCTCGAGCTTCCTGGCTCCACCTCCCAGCTTGACTCAGGTGTTCTGGGATTGCAGACACACAGAGCGACTTCTGGCTCTGTGCATTCTGGGGATCCAAACTCAGGTCCTTGTGCTTTTGGGGCCCATGCTCTATCTACAGAGCCATCTCCTCAGCCTGAAAAGCTTTGCTTTCCTTCAGTGCTGCCTGTGGAATCTAGGGCCTTGCTCGTGTTGGGCGAGTCCTGTGCCACCCAGCAGTGTTCTCATCCCAAATGCTGATCTCTCCCCCCTTTCAAAGCTTCCTCAGGCTCCCAAGCTGTTTAGTCTCTGCCCGAAGGTCACGGCAAGGTCTCCTCTTCCGTTTTGCCCTGCTGGCCGTTCCTGCCTCACTTCCTGTCTCCTTGTCCATCCTCTGGTCCAGCCAGATTTCCCAGCATTCCTCAGCCACTTGCTTGTTGACAGCTCTGTACCCTCGAACATGCTGTTCCCTTCATGGGACACACCTTTCCCTCTTGGCAGGGCAAACTTGCCAGACTTTTCTGCCCAGCTCAGTTCTCCTCCAGAGACACTCTGGGTGGCATCATGGACCCTAACCTTTGCCCTCTCAACAGATTAGCCATACAATTATTTACTTACTTAGTCTAACCAATCGCTTCTACTTTTTTTTTTTTTCCTTTTCTTTTTTTTCGGAGCTGGGGACCGAACTCAGGGCCTTGCGCTTGCTAGGCAAGCGCTCTACCACTGAGCTAAATCCCCAACTCCCGCTTCTACATTTTTTTTTTTTTTGGTTCTTTTTTTTTTTTCGGAGCTGGGGACCGAACCCAGGGCCTTGCGCTTCCTAGGTAAGCGCTCTACCACTGAGCCAAATCCCCAGCCCCCCGCTTCTACATTTTTAAATTAAGATCATTGAAGTATTTAGTTAGTTAGTTTGGAGACAAGGTTTTGGTATGCAGACTAGGCTGACCTCGAACCCAGGATTCCCTTGCCTTGGTCTCTTGCTAGGATTGCAGGTCGTATGACTTGCCATGTATACAATTATTATATATTCTTCTTTCTCTCCTGTCTGTCTGTCCATCTGTCCGTCTGTCTGTCCATCCATCTGTCTGTCTGTCTGTCTATCCATCTATCTATCCATCCATCCATCATCTCTCCATCTCTGTCTATCCATCTGTCTCTTCATCTCTGTCTTTCTCCCTCCCACCACTATCTTTCCTATCCAAGGGCTTCATCTAGTTTAGCCTGGCCTAGAGCTCCCTAGGTAGTGGAAGATGGCCTTGAACTCCTGTTCCTGCTGTATCCACCTCCCAAATGAGGAGACTACAGGTTGGTGCTGCCAGACCTGGTTTTCCCCATGCTTTGTACAAAATCTACCTCAGAGGAACAGTGGTTGGTAGAGAAGTTGTACACTTTCTCGGGTATCAGAGTTTGGGGGCAGCACTATCCCACAGAACCGGCAGCTCTGCTGGCCCTATTTGTTAGAATGCTCACCCTCAGGCTTGAGGACCCTCCCAAACTTGAAGTCTCCTACCCTACCCGACCACAGCCTGCCTCTGGGCACAGAGGCTCCTGGGTGCCTGGGAGTGGTTGGCTCGAAGTGAGTCCTGCCCACACACTCAGACAGGGCAGGGCCACAAACTCCATGCCTGTGCAGGGTGAGGCCATTGACCAGGGACAGCTCAATGTCTTCTCTTTATTAAAAGAAAACAATTGTAAGGGCAGGGAGAGTAGTGCATACCTTGCCTTTAACTGCAGTGCTCAGGATGCTGAGGCGGGTGGATTTCTGTGAATTCGAGGCCAGTCTGGTCTACAGAACGAGTTCCAGGACAGACAGGGCTTGTTACACAGAGAAACCCTGTCTTGAAAACCAAAAACCAAAACCAAAAAGAACCCCAGTCCCCTTTCCCCATACCCCATAAAACCCCAAACCGAACCAAAGCAAACTGATTTCTTTAGCTGGGTAATGGGGGTACATGCCTTATTCCCAGCGCTCAGGAGACAGAGGCAGGCAGCTCTCTGTGAGTTCGAGGCTAGCAGAGTCTGCAGCTAGACCCAGCTTCTGTCTTTTGTGAATGAGGATTTTTGCCTGTGTACTCTACCTGTACCCTCCAAGTGTTGGGGTTAAAGGCCTGTGCCACTGCATCCAGCTAAATACATTTTTTTTCAAAGTCTTACACTTATTTATTTATTTATTTATTTATCGAAGGGCATGCCACAGTGGAGGTCAGAGGACAGCTTATAGGAGTCAGCTCTCCTACCATATGGGGTCTCAAGAATCACTTGGGGGCAAGCGCCTTTACCCACTGAGCCGTCTTGTTGACCTTCCTGACCAGGAATTTGTCTGGGCAGCTTCACCCTTCAGAAGTCTCAGAACCTGGCTCTGAGTCCACTAAGGACAGGGACTGTCCTAGATGAGTTGCCTACTCTTGCCTTTATATTGGGATCAAGGCAACTGCTCCCCCTGCCCAAGCACACTTAGGGCTCCGCTTAGCTCCTGTGCTACAGTCACTCCTCCCATGGTCACTTCCTCCAGACAGAAGCTAAACTTTGTTTCCTGGCCTATTCACAGTTGGAGTTCTACCAATGTTCTTGACCCTCCCAGCTCTGCTACTGGCGACTCCGGTCCTTGATGGATTTCAGCACTGCCGAAGTACGTTTTCTGGGCTGACTCCTGGAATACAGACCTCTGCCTCACAGGACCCTGTGAGGAGAGGATTGCTTGCTTTTGAGTAAGCATCTCTAATGGAGTGCTTAGGGACAAGCTACAATGAGGAGAGGTGTTCAGTGTCCCCAGAGCCTCAATTATGGGGCCTCCCAGGGAGGGACCCGAGCTTACTCATTTATTAATTACCCTATTCTCTAGCAGGAGGCGTCCTGTAAAATGAACTGGATTCGGTGTCGTAGGGCCTGAGGCACTCTTTACTTGGTACTGTGAATGAATCACCACATCCGAGGACCCTGTTTTCTTCTTCCTGTCTTGAAGGATGTGGGGAGCCCAGCAAGGCCATGCTTATGAAAGCTTCAAGAAGGTGACACATCACACACATCTTCACTTCTGTTTTCTCCTGATGCATTTTCTAGGTTCTGGCAGACAACACTCGGAAGTTTCTGTTGTGGGCAAAGGAACAAATGAATGGGCAAAGAGAATGTGAAGCAGAGGGAAATGGTACCGGGCACACGGGACACTTGTAATCCTAGTGGCTGGGAAGGGGAGGCAATAGGATCAAGAATTCAAGGCTAGCCCTTGTCCACGTAGTAAATTTAAAGGGAAGCTAGCCAGAGCTACTTGGGACCCTATCTGAAAACCCAAACTACACACAAACAAAAAACCCCACCAGTGGAAATTGTTAAAAATAAAAATGAAGCTGGGGCTGGAGAGATAGCTCAGCGGTTAAGAGCACTGACTGCTCTTCCAGAGGTCCTGAGTTCAATTCCCAGCAACCACATGGTGGCTCACAACCATCTGTAAAGAGATCTGATGCCCTCTTCTGTACTCACATATATGAAATAAATAAGTAAATTTAAAAAGGGGGGGGGGGCTGGAGAGATGGCTCAGCGGTTAAGAGCACTGACTGCTCTTCCAGAGGTCCTGAGTTCAAGTCCCAACAACCACATGGTGGCTCACAACCATCTGTAATGGGATCCGATGCCTGGTGTGTCTGAAGACAGTGACAATGCATACATAAAATAAATACATCTTTAAAAAAAAAAAAAGAAAAATGAAGCTGAAAGGTGGTGGTGATACAGGCCTTTGATCCCAGCATTTGGGAGGGAGAGGCAGGAGGGTCTCTGAGTCTGAGGCCAGCCTGGTGTACAGAGTTCTGGGACAGCCAGGGCTACAGAGAGAAACTGTGTTTCCAGAATAAGCCTAAACAAGTAAGTAAGTGTGAATAGCATCTGTTCTTACCAGTTCACTACTGGTGGGCCCTCTGTCTGAAAACGCTATAATAAATGGAATTTTAGGACGAGTCGGTGGAGTAGAAGAGACTGCCCAGTGGCTAGGAGTACTTGCTGCTCTTGCAGAGGACTCGAGTTCAAGTCCCAGGTCCTGGTCCATAGCAAGTGGTTCACCTTTAACTCCAGCTCCGGGAGATTCAACGCCTCTGGGCTTCATGGGCACCTGCATTCACACAAGCACACACAGACATGATTAAAAAAAATAATACACATAATTTAAAATAATAAAATTTGACACACATAATTAAAAAATAACAATGTGCCACCTTGAGATTTTGAAGAAATAATAAGTAGGTTGGGGACCGTACTTCAGTGACAGGTCCTGTGCTCATCAGACGTGAGGCCCAAAGTTTGACACACAGCGAGACAAATAACTACTTAATCAGCCCGCGTGCCTTTAACTCTAGCACTCGGGAGGTAGAGGCCAGTGTTCCAAGCCAACCTGATCTACAGAGCAAGTTCCAGGACAGCCAAGGCTACACAGAGAAGCTTTTCTCAAGAACAGCGCCCCACAACACCCCCCAAAAAGTTGAGCATAGTGTTCTACATCATTAATCCCAGCACTCAGGAGCCAGAGGGAGGCCGATCTCTGAGCTCGAGGCTAGGTCTACATAATAAGTTCCAGGACAGCCAGATCTGTGTAGTCAAATCCCGTTTCAGAAAACAAAGCAAAGCAAAGCAACATGAAAATGGTCTGGTTGGGGATTTAGCTCAGTGGTAGAGCGCTTGCCTAGCAAGCGCAAGGCCCTGGGTTCGGTCCCCAGCTCCGGAAAAAAAAAAAAAAAAAAAAGAAAAGAAAATGGTCTGTCACTTTGGATGTGTTATCAACTAATGAGCGGCTGTTTCCCTCTGTCTTTACAGTAGCATGAAATGGTGGCACTTGTTCTGTGAATGAGAGACACTGAGATTCAAGATGCTAAGTAACTTGCCAAGAGCCGGCAGAAGTCTGCACACTCCCAATCTTTAATCTTCTGTGTCTGTTTTCTGAAAAGGTTTCTCTGTGTAGCCTTGGCTGTCCTGGAACTCACTCTGTAGACCAGGCTGGCCCTCCAACTCACAGAGATCCTCCTGCCTCTGCCTCTGTACTGCTGGGATTAAAGGCACACAATCTTTTCCATACCAAATATATGGGTATTGAGGTTTTGGTGCTGGGCCTTGAACCCAGGATCTTGAGCATGCTAAACATTCACTCTACCACTGAGCCAGGCTTCTGGTCCCGAAGAGATAATTTTGGATGACTTTAGCTGTTGTTGCTATAAGAACTGAAGCTTGCACTCTAGCATAGGGCCAGTGTCTGACCCTCTTATCAGGGAGCCAATGAAGAGTGGTTGTTTCCCTAGAACACCCTTTATCGTCACCCGACTGAAAAGCTTAATTGCAGTTTCAAGTAATTGGAAGGCAGCAGATTTTGGTGGCACTTGTGTGTAACCCCAGTATTGGGAAGTGAAGGCGAGGGGACTAAGAGTTTAAAGTTATTCTCAGCTATAGGTTGAGTTCCAGGCTAGGCTATGTTAAGATACTGTTTCGAGGCAAATAAGGCTGGCAAGGTGGCAAGTAAAGGTGTCTGCTGTCCAGGAACCACAGTGTGGCAGGAGAGAAGTGACTTCCAAAATTGCATGAGCATGCACATGCACAGGAAAGGTTTCTCTGTGTAGTCTTGGCTGTCCTGGAACTCACTCTGTAGATCAGGCTGGCCCTCCAACTCGCAGAGATCCTCCTGCCTCTGCCTCTGGACTGCTGAGATTAAAGGCATACAATCACACACACACACACACACACACACACACACACACACACACACACACACACATATACACACACACAAATAAAATATAATTTTTTCTTTTATTTATGAAGTCATTTGTTTGTTTGTTTAAAGATAGAGTCTCCGTGTTTACCCTGGAACTCATTATGTAGATAGGTAGATCAGGCTGGTCTCAAACTCACAGAGACCCTCCCTCCTGCCTCTACCTGTGAGTGCTAGGATTATGTGTATGCCCTTGTTGGGCCCATTAAAATATAATTAAAAAAAAAAAAAAAAAAAAAAAAAGGGCTGGGGATTTAGCTCAGTGGTAGAGCGCTTACCTAGGAAGCACAAGGCCCTGGGTTCGGTCCCCCAGCTCCGAAAAAAAGAACCAAAAAAAAACCAAAAAAAAAAAAACCCAAAGGCAATATTTCCTCCTCACCAGCTTAAGTCGAAGCACAGCATCTGGCTAACAGGAGCAGTGCTGAGGGAGGGCAGCCTGGGGGGGGTCTGCATTTGCTCTTACAGGCCGAGCTGCCGGGTGGGTCTTCCTGTTATCCCAATCAGAGCAGGCGCATTGGAGAACATCACTCCAAACTTACCTCAGGATTCGTAGGACATGGCTCACTGCAGTCTGCGTGGGACCATGACCCAGACCTTGATTAGGAGACCAGAACCTTCTCTATGAAGTAGCACAGGGTATGGTCATGGGAGAAGGCCACTGCGTTGAAGGACAGAGGTGGTCCTGGCTGGGAGCAAGGACATTTGTTTCCGTGGTTTCTTCGAGCCCTTACAGAGGAATGTGTTTGTATACAGACTCTCCTTAAGCGGCCCTGTCCTGTGTCCTTCCGCAACCCTGTGAAGAAGACCTCAAAGTAGAATAGAGGTCGTTCACACCTGTATCCCCAGCAGTCAGGAAACTGAGGCAGGAGGATCACAAGCCTGAGGCCAGTCTAACATGTTTTTTGAGAAAAAGAATATATTCTTCCAGATTCTGGATTATTATTTTATATATGTCCAATAATAAAATACAGGAGCTCTGTGAGTTTGAGGCCAGCCTGTTCTACACATCAAGTGTCAGGTTAGCTAGGGCCACATAGAGCGTGTCTAAAGGGCCTCCCCCAACACACACAAAAATCCAGTGAATGAACAAGAACACTCTCTCCCACAGCCCCAGGATGTGCCTGCAACCCAAGCAACAGAGGCCAGGTATGTGAGACACCAAGTCATCCCAGTCAGGGAAGCAAAGAACCAGTAGTGAGGCAGAGCGCTGTGGAAGAGAGCTGTGTTTCGGGTCCTGGATTTGTTGCTGGCCATGCTCGTAGACAGGATGCTATTTCTGGAGCAGAGAAACCTTGCCAACCTAGGGATGTTCAGAGGGATGAGAAGCTCATGTGGGTCAATCCTGTAGCCACTCGCATCCTGGCCACTTTGAGAAATTTCATCTAACTGAGAGGCAAAAAAATCTCTAATCAGAGATTTAAATCCCAGGCTTACACTTCCTCAGTGAGAATGGAGTGAGTGAAGAGCCGGCAGTTTCCAGGTTAGTTACTGATGGACAAGCCAGGGGTAGCCTAGGCCTTGAACCCCTGATCTACCTCGTTCCAAATGCCAGCATTGCCGGGCTTTCTCTCTAGCTCTATGGAATTCGCTTTAGAGAAACCGAGGTCAGTTTAGGAGCTGTGCAGTGATTTGTTTGTTTGTTTTCTTTGAGACAGAGTTCCACGTGGCCCAGGCTGTTCTTGAACTCATTCTCCAGCTGAAGAGGCCCTTGAACCCCCAATCTTCCTGCTTCCACATCGCTAATGTTTGGATTGCAGGTTAGTACCATCACATCCAGTTCAACCATAGGAGTTTTATTCATAAAGAACAAAAACCGGAAACACAAATGTCTGTCACTGGCCGGTGGATAAAACGGTCACGTTGGTGCCATGCTGTGGAGTAGCACACAATGGTAAAGAGAAATGCTTTCCTAGGCGTGCTCTGACGCAGGGGAACCTCAGAGGCACCATGATGAGAGGAGGAGGCTGGATACAAGCCTTTTAGGGAACGGGTTCAAGGGCTTCTCTGTGTAGCCTTGGGTGTCCTGGAACTCACTCTGTAGACCAAGCTGGTCTGGAACTCACAGAGATCCCCCTGTCTCTGCCTCCCGAGTGCTGGGATTAAAGGTGTGTGCCATCATTGCCCAGCTCACCAAAAAAATGTACATGTTTATTATTGTTTTAAATGCATGAGTGTTTTGCCTGCATATATGACTGTGTACCATTTACATGCTTGGTGCCCAAAGAGGCTAGAAGAGAGTGCTGGGTCCCCTGGACCTGGAATTACAGATGGTTGCGAAGGACCACGAGGGTGGCAAGCACTGAACCTGGGTCCTCTGCAAGAGCAACAAGTGCTCTTAACCACTGAGTCATCTCCAGCCCCGACACGAAACTCCATGTGATATGTGTGACTCTAGGTAGATGACATGTTTTAGAACTGGCAAATCTCAGAGGCAGGACACAGCAGGTGCTGCTGGAGTTTAGAACAGGCTCTGTGCTGGTTACAGGTGAGCTCAACGAAAGTCTGAGAGCATTGTGGGGTTATGGTTGTACACGTTTATAACTTTATTAAAACTCATCCCAGTTGGCACCTAGAGAGATTGTACAATGGTTAAGAACACCGACTGCTCTTCCAAAAGGCCCAGGTTCAAATCCCAGCATCCACATGGTGGATGTTACCATCTGTAACTCCAGTTTCAAGAGAATCAATATCCTTTTCTGGCCTCTGAAGGCACATGTAGTTGCAGACATAAATGTAGGCAAAACATCTATGTATAGAAAATAAATAAGAATATGTGAAGTCCTTCCACATAACCCATATATCACAGGGCCCCGTTGAGCACCCATGTTGGGAGTAGATGGCACATTAGACAGCCTTTCCACTTCCTGTCTACAGTGAAGGCTCAGGACAGTCCATATTCCTAACCCAGTGGTCAGGATAGTCCACATTCCTAACCCAGTGGTCAGGCCAGGCAGTGGTGGCACACACTTTTAATCCTAGTACTTGGGAGGCAGAAGCAAGCACATATCTGAATAGAGGCCAGCCTGGTTTATAGTGAAGTTCCAGGACAGCCAGAGTGATATAGAAAAAACCCTGTCTCAAAAAACAAACAAACAGGGTTGGGGATTTAGCTCAGTGGTAGAGCGCTTGCCTAGGAAGCGCAAGGCCCTGGGTTCGGTCCCCAGCTCCCAAAAAAAGAACCAAAAAAACCCCAAAACAAACAAACAAACAAACAAACAAACAAGCCCAACACAGTGGTCTCTAAGTGCAGAGCCTGGACCAGTACTTAAGCGTTCATTAGAAATAAAAACTTCAGGCTGGAGAGTTGGCTCAGTGGTTAAGATAACTTGTTGCTTTTGCAGAGGATCTGAGTTCACTTCCCAGCATCCACATGGTTGGTGGCTAACAACCATCTGTAACTCCAGTTCCAGAGGATCTGTCACTCTCTCCAAAAGAAGGAATAGAGTAAAGAGCACCTACTGACAGGATGACTTGCCATCCTCATAGGGGCACTTGCTCGTTTTACTGGCACATTTTATAGACAAGGAAACAGAGGTTCTGAGAGGTCAACAGGCTCTCCAGCTAAGAGACAAAGATTGGAGCCTGGTGTGGTGACCTATGACTGCATACACGGCTGAGGAGTAGGAGTTCAAGCCCAATGTAGTCTACATAGTAAGTTCAAGAACAGCCTGAGCTATATGAGACTGTGCCTCAAACAAAGAAACAGTCTTTCAAAACAACAGCAAATGCTCTGTATTCTGCTGACTCGTACCTGTAATCCTAGCATTTGAGACACCAAGCTAAAGCCTAGATGTTTGAGGCCAGCCTCGGAGCTGCAAAGTGACAAAAGGCCAAAAACTAAAAAGAGGGTTACAAAGGGGCCAAGATGGATTCTCCACATTTCTTTGAAGCATGCATGCTTTACTACCCCCATGCAAGCCACATCCTCAATACCGGACGGAGGCACAGGGAGGGCCAGGAGAATTACAGTAAATACTGCTCCTTCAGGTTTTATCTGGGAAAAAAGTGTGGGCATAAAGAATAAACAGGCACAGCACCCTCACCATAGCTCAGTGTTTTCCTCAAGGCTCAGGCTCAGCTCTTTGTTTAAGGTTATGTTGTTTACTCCCAAGGGACGGAGGAGTGGGGGAAATTAGAAGTAGCACTTGGACAGAAGCCCAAGAGGTTTCGACTCAGTTCCTAGGGAGCCTGATTGGGGACACACAGAGCTCAGGACTCAGGGATACTGGCCAGGGATAAGGAAGGCCTCTGGGGACCCAGGAGGGCGGGACTGTGGTTTCCAGATGCATGATGACATAATGTCTGCCTGGCCTGCAGACGCCAGTTCTGCTAGAGTGGCTCTTCTAAGTAGCAGGGCCCTAGGTCTTGCCCTGGGTTTGCCCTGATGCTCAGAGGGCAGGTTTTCTCCCTCACAAAGCTGCTTGGGAAATTGAACCCATCAGCTTGGGATTTCCTGCTTAAACCCGAGGCTGCCCAAAATCCTGTCTGCTCCAGGCAACGTCACCTTCATCAGTCAGCACAGGTGGTTTGCCTGGTCTTCTGTTCTCCATAGACTGCTGGTTCTGCCTTTGTCGTGTATTTGTTTTATTGTTTGTTTGTTTTACATGTATTTTTTACTGTGTGTGTGTATGTGGCAAGAACCTTAACATGCTGAGCTATTCTGATAGGGTGTGTGTGTGTGCATGCATGAGCACAGGTGCCAGAGGTCAGAGAACAACCTACCAGAGTTGGTTCTGTCTATCACCAATAAGGTGATAGCAAATTCAAGAGACCAGCAAGCGGTTTTTAATACAGATTCTGCAGAGCGTAGAAAAGAAGTGAGAACAGTTGGTGTGCTCATTTGACTGGCACAAGACTGGTTTTCAAAGTCCTCCCTTTATGAGGAAGTCCCATCCTCTCTTGCTATAGGCCAAGACTCACTGCCTTCTCAACTCCCCCATCCTATTGGTTCAGGACAGAGTCTGAGCCAATGAATCATTTGGGGCTTAAGATCGCACACTTTTCTTATCCTGGGTTCAGTCTTGTAGCATCCTGCCTGTAGTCTCCTGTCCATCAGACCTCTGCTGAACTCTAAGCACACAAGAGGGCCAAGAGGTAGCTTAGTGGTTAAGTCAGTTCCGGCTCTTACAAGAGGCCCAGAGTTATATCCCTAATCCCTACATCAGGCAGTTCACAACTCCCTGTAACTTCAGTTCCAGGAAATCTAACAGCCCTCTGACTTACCCTTGTCCGCATGCACACACACACACACACACACACACACACACACACACACACACAAAGTAAATAAATAATAATTAAAATCAAGGAAAATGGCTTTAAAAGAAAGGAAAGGAAGAAAATAGACCTTTACAATCTATTTTTACATCTCCTTCTAACACATGGCTAAGAGAATTGAACTCGGGTTGTTGAGCTAGGTGGCAAGTCCCTTTACTTGCAAAGTTATCTCACCAGCTGGGCACTGTTGATCGTCACCCTTGATCCATCAAGTGAAGACCTTCCAGGCAAGAAGAAGGGACATGCTCTGGCTAAGGACAAGGCTGTAACCAGAACCATGAGCCTGGCCACAGTGCTATTTAATAAGAAGTGTCTTTCATGCACTGTCTTACAGAAGACTTACATGTGCTTTTCTCCCTCCACCAGTGAGAGAGAAGGGTTATGACCTCTTCTTTTATACACGAGCAACTGGGACTTTAACCAGCTTGCTCAAAGTCACCCACTAGGAAGTCACAAAGCCAGGGCTCATGGCCAAATGCTCTGCTCCAAACTGCTTGATTCATGCTGTGCTCCAGACCAAGTCAACAATACCTCAGTGCCCTGAAGCCCAGAGAGGGGCTCAGTGCAGTCCAGGAAAGTGCATGCTCTTGGGTAGTGCCTGAGAGCAAACAATGAATCTTTGTCTAATTCTTCCTCTTCTTCTCTTCCTCCTGCTTCCTTTTCTCCTCCTCCTCTTCTTTCCCCTTCCTCTTTCCCCTTCTCTTCTTCCTCTTTATTCTCCTCTTCTTTAGTTTGTTTGTATTGAAACAGGGTCTCTTTTTTCTGGCCTCAAACTCCCTGTGTATCAGAAGATGACATTGAACTCCTGAGCCTCCTGCCCCAGCTCCCACCTGGATTGCTCTTTAGATGAGCAGAGTCCTCTCTAATGACTTTGTGTCCCAAATTTAACCTAGGAAAAAACTGCTGTGACCTGAGGTCTGTGGACAATCTAGACTTTATCTTCCATTTCTGAGCACTTCTCTGTCCCCTTACTCTCTTAGGTCTCTTTATAACAACAGACTCCATAACTGACACATGGTGGCAAACCTTTGACTCTGACACTGGGTAGGCAGAGGCAGGCAGTGCTAGGCCAGCCTGGTCTACAAAGTGCATTCCAGGACAGCTATGGCTACACACAGAGGAAACCCTGCCTGGAAAACCCAACCCAAACTAAACTAAACAAGCCTCTCGCTGCAGGCATGGGAGCCCCATGTGATCCCAGTATTCTAGAGATATAGGCAGACCTCTCACTCTCTCAAAAACAAATGGACAGATAAACCCCACAACACACTATTTCACACCTGTTCTCCCTTCTATAGGACTTGTATATAACTGGGGCTGGTTGAGAGCACTGACTGCTCTTCCAGAGGTCCTGAGTTCAAATCCCAGCAACCACATGGTGGCTCACAACCATCTGTAATGGGATCTGGTCCCTTCTTCTGGTAAGTCTGAAGACAGTGTACATATATATAATGAATTAATTAATTAAAAATAAATGAATAAATAAATTGTCCACAGCAATGACAAGGATGATCTTGGTTCCACTTAACAAGGGCACATGCAATTCTGGTGCCTTTCACATGTTTCCTACAGGCTTCAGAGTCCATCTTCGAGGAATCCTGGAGTGAGACTCAAGTACAGGTTAACTCTGGACCACACGGCATCCCCACCCCCACACTGTTGGTTGGGTTGGGTTTGTTCTGTTATGTATGGGAATGTTGTATTTGGATGTATGTGTGCCACACGCATGCCTGCTGCTGAAGGAGGTCAGAAGCGGGTGTCAAGTTCCCCGAGACTGGAGTCTGTAGAGATGTTTGTTAACTGCCATGTTGATGCTGACCTGGGTCCTCTGAGCCATCTCGTCAACCGGATCTATTTATTTATTTTTATTTACTTATTTATTTGAAATAGGGTTAAAAAGGGAAAAAGAAGGGTTGGGGATTTAGCTCAGTGGTAGAGCACTTGCCTAGCAAACGCAAGGCCCTGGGTTCAGTCCCCAGTTCCGGAAAAAAGAACCAAAAAAAAAAGGAAAAAGAAAGAAATGTCATAAGAATTAAATAATAGGACTGGAGAGTTGGCTCAGCTGTTGAGAGCACTGACTGCTCTCCCAGAGGTCCTGAGTTCAAATCCCAGCAACCACATGGTGGCTCAAGGCCATCTGCAATTGGATCCCATGCCCATTTCTGGTGTGTCTGAAGATATTGACAGTGTACCAACATATATAAAATAAATAAATAATTCTTAAAAAATGTTATTATGTAGATCTAGCTGGCCTACAGTTCCCTATGTAGATCAGGATGAATGTACATGTATGTATACACATGTATTTATTTGTGTGTATGTGTGTGTGTGTGTGTGTGTGTGTGTGTGTGTGTGCATTTGAGCCTGAGAGTATGTGCATATGTATGTGTAGATGCAGGAGCCTGTGCACACTCAGGAGCTAGAAGAAGGTGTTAGAGCTCTTGAAACCAGAGTGTCTCAGTCAGGGTTTCTACTCCTGCACAAACATCACCATTTGCACCAAGAAGCAAATTGGAGAGGAAAGGGTTTATTCAGCTTACACTTCCACATTGCTGTTCATCACCAAAGGAAGTCAGGACTGGAACTCACACAGGGCAGGAACCTGGAGGCAGGAGCTGATGCAGAGGCCATGGAGGGACGTTACTAACTAGCTTGCTTCCCCTGGCTTGCTCAGTTTGCTTTCTTATAGAACCCAAGACTACCAGCCCAGGGATGGGGATGGCACCACCCACAATGGGCTGGGCCCTTCCCCCTTGATCACTAATTGAGAAAATGCCTTACAGCTGGATCTCATGGAGGCATTTCCTCAAAGGGAGGCTCTTTTCTCTGTGATAACTCCAGCTTGTGTCAAGTTGACACATAAGCCCAGTACAGAGTTGCAGGTGTTTGTGGGGAATGCAAGGCTTGTTCTGAATGCTGGAACCTCAACTCCAGTCCTCATGGTAATGAAGTCAGCTCTCTCCGTCCACCATGTGGGTCCCAGGAAGTCAATTCAAGTTGTCAAGCTTGAGGGCAAACACCTTTACCCCGAGAGCCATCTCAACTGCCTCAGCTATACGTCTTTAATGAAGAATGCTGAACACACACACCTATGGGTCTCAGGCGTGAGCCAGGCAGGTATAAAGTTTGACTGCATGGTGCCAAGTTCTCTGCGACAGGAGCTTGCTGCGCAAACCAGTTAAACAAGCCCCTGGGCACTATTTTTCTCACCTGGGTGACCTGGGGAGCCAAACGAGGCTGTTCATCTCTGCAGGCTGAGTCCAGGACCTGAGTGCTGAGTGTCTGGCATTTCCCACTGATATCAGTGTTCATCTCTGGCTGGCTTCTAAAGTGACGTGTGCCTGGGAAAATGCCCAGAGGTGGCTTTAACCCAGCTGGCTTGGGCAGAGAGGGGAGTGGCCTATCTCGATGCAGGAGTGTCTAGCAGTAGTGGCCACCATTCTTCATGAATCTTCATTCAGTTCTAGCCTACTTGTGGCAGTCTGCTTAGGCCGGACAAGGAGTGCTCAGGCCTCCTACAGGAGCTGGTTGCTGGGGGAGGGGAAGTCCTCTGTTGACAACACTTTGGTGAAGCAGCACCCCCACCCAAGCTCTCTACAAGTAACCTCAATTAAACTCAATAGGTCACAGTTAAAACAAAACCCAAAGGTGTGAGGAGGATTTGCAATGAAAAAAAAAAATAAACAAAGCAAGATGACCTGGGTGTGGTGGAGCGTGCACCAAAACCAGGATCTCTGGCAGCCACAAAGGACAAAGTGTCTGACAGAGCCTGGCTTCAGGAATGGGTTAAAGATTCTGCAGGTATTACTCTAAGGACAAAAACAAACTTAGAGAGTGATTGGAGTCGCTCACTACCTTAGAGAGGCTGAGACAGAAGGATTGAAATAGGGGGCCAGTCTGGGCTGGATAGCAAGACCCTGTCTCAAAACATCAGACCACCCCGTGATGGCGCACACCTTGAGATCCAGTATTCCAAAGGCAGAGGCAGGCAGATCACTGAGTCCGGCGATGCCTACACTTCCAGGCTAGTGAGGGCTATACAGTGAGACCCTGTCTTAAAACAAAGGAAACCCCAACCAAACAAAGAGAAAACCAAACCAAACAACAACAAAACCAATGAAACAAATCCCAAAACACCCATCAGCCAAGTACGGTGTTGAGAGGTAGAAGGGAGAGAGCGACAGTTCCCAGGCCAGCCAGGGCTAGACAGCAAGCCACTTTTGAAAAGCTGGAAAAACAAACAAACAAACAAACAAACAAATAAATGTCTTGAGGAACTGAGGCTGTAGCTCAGTGAAGTACTTGAAAAAGCTGAATTTGGTCTCAGCATCTTGAAAACAGCAAAACCGAAGGCCAACAAATAAAAGCCAGGGCCGGTGGGATGAGTCAGTGGACAAAGGGTGCTTGCAACCAAAGATGATAACCAGAGTTCGGGTCCTGGGAACTGCACTGTGGGATAGCTAGAACCGACTCCTGCAAATTCCTCTGCCTTCGCAGCAGGCGTGCCACGGCATACAGAGCCTCCCACACAGCCACATGAATAGGTGCATTTTTTTTTAAAGATTTATTTATTTATTATATGTGAGTACACTGTAGCTATCTTCAGACACACCAGAGGAGGGCATCAGATTCCATTACAGATGGTTGTGAGCCACCATGTGGTTGCTGGGATTTGAACTCAGGACCTCTGGAAGAGCAGTCCGTGCTCTTAACCGCTGAGCCATCTCTCCAACCCGAATAGGTGCATTTTAAAAAACCCAAACCACCAGGCAATGGTGGCACACACTCCCTCCCCCTGTCCCCCAACACTCCCAGAAAGGGTTTCTCTGTGTAGCTCTGGCTGTCCTGGAATTCTCTCTGTAGACTAGGCTGGCCTTGAACTCAGAGATCGGCCTGCCTCTGCCTCCCGAGGAGTAAATGGGGCAAAGGCGCCAAACAGAATGAAGTGGATTTTTCGTTGAGACAGGAAGAACTTGTTCTGTCCAACGTGAGTCTTCCCTGTGTGTGGTGAGTAGCAGGCATGTGACTGCTGAACTCCTCATGTTTGGTAACGATATAATCCCTATGCAGTAAAAGGCAATATATATCTGTGTGTAGATAAACAGACCCGGGAAGCTCTACTAACACTATGTAACTGCATTGGTTTTAAATGTTATCTAATCAAGGAAGGTCAGTGTTCCAGGAAACTCTCCCTTGTTCCTCCGCCGTAGGGAATATATGCTGTCCTACACTTTGTGCTCCTGGATTGCTCTGCTTGTCTTGAATGCTGTGTGAGTCAAGCAACTCATGTTTAGAAACCCTGTGTATTTGCTTTCCCACACAACTTAAGCCCCCCCACTTTTGGTTTGTTTTTTTTTTCTTTCCTTGTCTTGTTTTGTTTATGTTTTTGTTTTTCAATACAGGGTTTTTCTCTATAGCCCTGGCTGTTCTGAAACTATTTAAACCAGGTTAGCCTGGAACTCAGATCTGCCTGCGTCTGCCCCTGAGATTTTAGGTGTGTGACATCACTGCCCCAGGCTTGCCCTTCCTTCCTTCCTTTCTTAAAAAAAAATATTTAAAAGAGCCCAGTCGGGGGCTGGAGAGATGGCTCAGCGGTTAAGGGCACCGACTGCTCTTCCAGAGGTCCTGAGTTCAATTCCCAGCAACCACATGGTGGCTCACAACCATCTGTAAAGAGACCTGATGCCCTCTTCTGGTGTATCTGAAGACAGCTACAGTGTACTTATATATAATAAATGAATAAAAAAAAAAAAAAAAAAAAAAGAGCCCAGTCTAGCCTCAAACTCACTATGTAGTCAAGGATGACCTAGGATTTTTAGTCCTCCTGCCGCCACCTCCTGAGCGCTGAGATTACTGGTGTAATCAAATCTAGGAGGGTGGTGGAGGTTGGGGATTTAGCTCAGTGGTAGAGCGCTTGCCTAGGAAGGGCAAGGCCCTTGGGGATTTAGCTCAGTGGTAGAGCGCTTGCCTAGGAAGGGCAAGGCCCTGGGTTCAGTCCCCAGCTCCAGAAAAGAAGAAAAGAAAAGAAAAAAAAAAATCTAGGAGCCAGGCATGCTAAGTAAGAACTCACTGACAACTAAGTTACATCCCCAGTCCACGAGTCTTTTAAAATATTTGTACTAATTTCTCTTAAGTATATACAAAGAAGAATCTTCTCTTTTTCTTTTTTCTTTTTTCCGGAGCTGGGGACCGAACCCAGGGCCTTGCACTTGCTAGGCAAGCGCTCTACCACTGAGCTAAATCCCCAACCCCACAAAGAAGAATCTTATATGGTTGATATTATCAGATTCTAAGATGGTCAGGGCATCACACACCTGTAATTATGACACTTGGAAAGTAGCAGGAGGGAATGTAGCCTCAGCTACAGTAAGCGCAGCACACAGGAAGAGAAAGAGGAAGAAAAGAGAAAAGTCCGGGTGGCGCAGATGCAAGACTTGAATCCCAGCACTCAGGAGACAAAGGTAGGAGGATCTCTGAGTTTGAGGCCAGCCAGGGTTACACGAAGAAATCCTGTATTGAGAGAGAGAGAGAGAGAGAGAGAGAGAGAGAGAGAGAGAGAGAGGAAGGACAAAGGAGAAAGAGAAGATAGCTCAGTGGGAAGACACAATTTCTGCCAAGCCTGATAGTCTGCAGCATTTGATCCCAAGACTCGCAAGATGGACAGAGCGGACCAACTCTTGCCAGTTGTCCTTTAGCCTCTACACAAGTCATGGCATATATGCCCCCCCACATAAAATAAATTATTGTAATAAATATTTTAAAGAGAAAGACAGAACAGCACAACAAAGACCACAAAGGCACAAAAAAGGAAGGAATCAATCATGTGTTGTCTGGGGCTGTAAGATTTGAAGGCTTGACCAAGTCTGGGGGAATCCCCTTTCCAGGAGGTCCCTCACGACTTCCTCCTCACAGGGACTCCTCCACACAGCTGGGGAAGGATCCTTATGACACAAAGACTGACTTCCCCAAGAGTGAGCCCACAGAAAGAGAATGAAACCAGAAGGATGCTGTAATTCTTTTTTTTTTTTTTAAGATTTATTTATTATGTATATGTCTGCCTGAAGGCCAGAAGAGGGCATTGGATCTCATTACAGATGGTTGTGAGCCACCATGTGGTTGCTGGGAATTGAACTCAGGACCTCTGGAAGAGCAGTCAGTGCTCTTAATCTCTGAGCCACCTCTCCAGCCCCTGTAATTCTTTTTATGGACAAACATCCAAAGTTGTCCACCTTCACTTTTGTCATAGGCTACATATCCATTCAACGGTGGGAAAAACTGCTCTCTCCCTGCTTAGAGGGCAGAACTTGACAAAGAATTTGTAGATTTTTTTTTAATGTATATGGGCATTTTGCCTGGGGTCCTCTGAGACCAGGAGAGGGCATCAGATCCCCTGGAACTAGAGTTACACATGGTTGTAAACTGCCATGCAGGTGCTGGGAATTGAACTTAGTATCTCTGGATGAGCAGCCAGTGCCCTTAATCACTGAGCCATCTTTCCACTCCTGGGGGCTGATTTCAAAATGCACAGTTCTCCCAACTAGACGGAATGAAAAGGTGAGGAGCTGATGTTGCAAAGTAAAACACTGTTTCTATGTGGAGCCTGACAGAAAGAGATTCTGCCACACAGACTAGGACAGAATGCCAGATGGTGACCTGGGAAAGGCAGGCAGAGAAAAAGCTTGGTGGCACATGCCTGTAGACCCAACACTTGGAAAGCATGGCAGGAGGATATCACGTTTGGGGCCAGCCTGGGCTACATAGAACCCTGCCTCAACAAACAAACAAACAAATAAACAAAAAACAAAAAACCAACCACCACAAAAAATCAGAACTGGAGAAATGGCTCACTGTATAAGAGTGCTTGCTGTTCTTATGAGGACATGAGTTCAATTCCCAGTACCCATGCCAGGGAGCTATCAACTTTCCATAACTTCAGCTCCAGGGAATCTGATGCCTTTTAGCCTCTACGGGCACCCAAACATGCGTAATGTCTTAGAAAGAAATAATGGATAATCTTAGTCCTCACACAAGGGAACACATGAACAAAACCCAAACACCTGAGTCAGGCAATTGTTTTTTGGAAAAAGATGCACCAAGACTCAAACCAGGCTAGTAAGCACAGTAAGGTCAAATGTTCCCTGTCTTCTGTATCCTGGAAAGTAGACCGCATCTCATCCCATTGGTGAGAGGCTCTCTTCAGAGTCTCAGAGACTGACTAAGCTTCACAAAGGGGAAGGTTGGGGAATGTGAGTCATAGCTGGGATAGCTACCTTTGATTTAGGAAAAGAAGGTTTCTTATACAAGCACATACATGCAAGTAAAAATTAAATAAAATAACTATTTAAAATTCACAAATTCTGGGGGACCTGACACCCTCTTCTGACCTCCAAGGGCACCAGGCATGCACATTACCATGTAGGCAAAACATTTCGGCATATAAAATGAAGTAAATAAAAATTTAAAAGGAGGATGGGTGTGGTGGCGCGTGCCTTTCGTTCCTGTACTCTGGAGACACAGGCAAATGGATATCTGTGAGTTCCAGGCTAGCCTGGTCTGCAAAGAGAGTCCAGGACAGCTGGGGCTCCATTACACAGAGAAACCAATTAATTAATTAATTAAATTTAAGCTGGGTGTTGTTATTGTTGCATGCCTTTAATCCCAGCATTTGGGAGGCAGAGACAGGCAGATATCTGGGTTCAAGGCCATCTAGTCTACATGAGTTCCATGTCATCTGGAGAAAACCTGCCTCAAAAACAAAACAACAACAAAAACAACCTACCAAACAAACAAACAAACAAAAAAACAAGAACAAAAACTGTAGTAGAAAGTAATAAAATCAGGCTTGAGAAAACACTGTTACTGAGTTTCTTGGCTCTAACTGCGTGACCTTGGAGAAGTTGAATAACCTCTCTGAGCTCCTGGTTTCTTTTTTTTTTTGGTTATTCCCCCCCCCCCCCCCCCCCAGCTGGGGACCGAACCCAGGGCCTTGCGCTTCCTAGGCAAGCGCTGTACCACTGAGCTAAATCCCCAACCCCGAGCTCCTGGTTTCTTATCTGTCAGAGGAGGAATAAATACTACCTTTTGG
The DNA here is from genome assembly GCF_021556685.1 of Rattus norvegicus. Lineage (NCBI taxonomy): Eukaryota > Metazoa > Chordata > Mammalia > Rodentia > Muridae > Rattus > Rattus norvegicus. The sequence goes on from NC_141541.1 coordinate 117,650,291, forward strand.
TGCAGATGAAAGGTACTGATGTGTGTGTAAAACTTTTGAGTTCTCCTTTGAGCTCAAGAGTTCAGATAATGGGACCTTTCTGTCCTCCCTTTCTACATAAGAGCTTGTGGGAGGACCAGAATGGAGATGTTGCAGCTTCTGGATAAAGGAGGGCCGAGACTATTCTCCCATCTTTTCAGAAAAGTTCTTTGGGGAGGCAGAGAGCAGAGAGATGGCTCAGCAGGTAAAGGTGTTTGCTGCTAAGCACAACAACCTGAATTCAATCCCTGGGAGACCCCCTAAACACACACACACACACACACACACACACACACACACACACACACCATAAATAAGTACAAGCTTTTTGGAAAGTGGAAGGTAGGTTACGTGACAGGAACCAAATCCCCCAGACCATGTACTTTCCAAGTTCAAGTTCTTTGTGGGGGCCCTGACCTCCCTCTTTTGACACCGAGTCTCACCAACCCTTTGTTTCAGACTCCCAAGTACTAGAGTTGTGGCTGTGAGTCACAAAATCTGGCTAGTCCAAGTTCTTGTTCATAGACATAACCTGGGGAGGGACAGGTATCATCCCTTTCACTCACTCATCCCCCTGGGGCTCAGAACCTGTGACCTTTCATGCCCTTGCCAGGGACTATAGCTGGACACACAGTGGTGCTTGATGGGAGAGGGAGGGAGGAAGAGGTGTGGTGATCCATGCTTGTAACCCAGTACCTGGGAGTCAAAACATTCATGGGCTTCAAGGCCAGCTTGGGATACATAGCAGATTCAGATACTTTGTTTCTTTTTCTTTCCTTTTTTTTTTTTCTTTCTTTTTTTCTCCTCCCACCCCCACCTCTCCCTGGAGACTTTGTTTCAAAACCTGGAATTCAGGTACTGGAGAAGCAGGTCAGCTGGTGGACCACTTGCCTGGCCTGCAGCACTGCCCCCAGACCCCAGCACTTCCCAAAAACAGACATGGTGGCACACACCTGTAACCCCAGTAACCCATGGTGACTCACGACCATCCATAAACTCTAGTGCCACAGGATTCAACCCTCTTTTCTGGCCTTCATAGATGCTAGGCAAACATGAGGAACACAGACACACAGGCAGAAAAACATTCATCACGTAAAATAATAACTTTGAATTGTTTTGGTTTTCTTTGAGGCAGGGTCTCACTATGTGGCTCTGGCTGTCTTGGAATTTACTACGTAAACCAGCTGACCTCAGACTCACAGAGACACACCTGCCTTTGCTTCCCAAGTGCTGGAATTCAAGGGGTGTGCCGCTGTACTCAGCTTTAATTTTTCTATTTTATTTTATTTCATTTTATTTTATGTGCACTGTTTTGCTTGCATGTATGTCTATGTGTGTCTGTGTGAGAGTGTCAGATCCCCAGGAACTGGAGTTACAGACAGTTGTAAGCTGCCAGGTGGGCTCTGGAAATTGAACCTGGGTCCTCTGGGAGAGTAGCCAGTGCTGGTAACCACTGAGCCATCTCTCCAGTCCCTGTCCATCCCATCCCCCCACCCCACCCCCGCCTTCACATTTAGTTATTTTATTTTATTTATTTTTTTTTTGGTTCTTTTTTTTCGGAGCTGGGGACCGAACCCAGGGCCTTGCGCTTCCTAGGTAAGCGCTCTACCACTGAGCTAAATCCCCAGCTCCCAGTTATTTTATTTTTTATTATTTTTAATTTAAGAAAGAAGTTGGGATGAAGCCTAGAGAATGGTCAGGCCAACAATTTCAATTTACTCCTGAGAATCTTGGGCTGCATCTACAGAAGTTGGGGGGGAAGCTGGGTGCAGTTAGGGAAAGTAGTAAGAACAGGCATGGAAAACAGGCTTCTAGGCTCCTTGAGGGGTTCTTTGGAGGCTGAAGGCCAGAGGGACAATCCAAGGCCAGCCTAGAGCTACACAAGGGAACAGGGTGTGTTGGGAGAGGGCCAGAGATTAGAACACAAAGACTTATCTTGCCGATTTGCCTCTGGGAAGATCACACTGAATGATTCAGTGTTACAGTGTACTTGTTCTAGAACCAGAGCTGGGAGTGGTTGGGCACACTGTGAGCCCAGCTTCTAGGAGGCTGGAGCATGAGGGTTTTCTGAGCCCAGGAGTTCTGAGCCCAGGAGTTCATAGTCACTTGGACAATATAGAGAGACTATCTCAATTAAAACAAAATTACTGGGGCGTGGTGATGAATGCCTTAAATTCTGACAGAGGCAGGTGGATCCCTGAGAGTTTACTGTTGGCCTGGTGAACATGGTGAATTTCAGGACAGCTAGGACTATTTATGGAGACCGTGCCTCAAACAAACAGACGAACAAAATCTATCTGGCTCACTGTCCTCTTGATGTTTTCTTTTTTTTTCTTTTCTTCTTTTTTTTTTTCTTTTCTTTTTTTCTGAGCTGGGGACCGAACCCAGGGCCTTGCGCTTGCTAGGCAAGCGCTCTACCACTGAGCTAAATCCCCAACCCCTCCTCCTGATGTTTTCTAGTCTTTTCTTTCTCTCTCTCTTTTTCCTTTGTGTGTACATATATACACATATATACATGTGGTGTGTGTGTGTGTGTGTGTGTGTGTGTGTGTGTGTGTGTTTATGTACTGGCTTCACCTCTCCAGTACTAGAATTATATACCACCAAACTCAGGTTTTTTGTTTGTTTGTTTTGCTTTTTTAGTGTGGGTTCTGAAGATTGACCTCCTAGCTTAGAAGCTGTTGGGAGGCAGTTGTCGGCTGCTAGAGGAAGGGGAGCCATTTTTTGGGGGGAATGTGGTCACTGGTAGGTCCCTTAACTTCCTGTGTATGGCTCTACACTTATGTGTATGCACTGATAGCTCTGATGCACTTAGTGAGCTGTTTAAAAAAAGAAGGAAGGGGTGTTGTGGATTTAGCTCAGTGGTAGAGCTCTTGCCTAGCAAGGACAAGGCCCTGGGTTCAGTCCCCAGCTCCGAAAAAAAAAAGAAAAAAGAAAATAAAAAATAAAAATAAAAAAAGAACGAAGGAAAGAAAGAAAGAGAGAGAGAGAGAGAAAGCAAGCAAGCAAGCAAGCAGGCTGGTGGTGGGGCAAACCTTGAATCCCAGCACCCAGAAGTTAGAGGCAGATGGAGTTCTAGACCAGCCTGAGTCTACAGAGTTCCAGGACGGCCAGGGATACATAGAAAACCCGTTTTGAAAAAGAAAAAACAACAATGCCCTCCCCCAACCAACAACAAAAAAGGACATGAAAATGAAGCGAGTCTGTTTGGGGAGCAGGAGAGCGGAGCTGGGAGTAGATATGATCAAGATACCTAGCCAGACTTGGAGACATCATTTAATCCCAGCACTCCAGAGGTATCAAGCTCCAGGTCAACCAAGGCTACATAGCAGACTCCGCCTCAAACAAACAAACAAACAACAACAACAACAACAACCCTGGCACTCATAAAATAAAAAAAAATCTTAAAGAATAGTTAGTTGTCATTGCTGACTGTGTTTTCCAGGTACTTCTCCAGTATCCAAGAAAGGAAAGGCATTTATTTAATCCTTGACTAGAGCAACAACAAAGCATACAGACACATACAGAGGAAGAACGGGTTCTTAACTACAAGCAACCCTCCATTGTTAGATTTTTTTTTTTTCCGGAGCTGGGGACCAAACCCAGGGTAGCTAGGCAAGCGCTCTACCACTGAGCTAAATCCCCAACCCCCATTGTTAGATTATTATTTTTTGTATTTTATTTATTATTCTTGTGTGAGTAGGGGTGTACTGCGGTGTGTATGGTGTGGTGTATGAGTGGGACAGAGAGAGAGAGAGAGAGAGAGAGAGAGAGAGAGAGAGAGAGAGAGAGGAGAGATCGATCAGAGGACAAGTTTGTGGGACCTGTTCTTTCCTTCCTTCTGGGATTGAACTCCAGTCCTCAGCTGGAGTTTTTTTATTTATTTATTTATTTATTTATTTTTTTTTTTGGTTCTTTTTTTCGGAGCTGGGGACCGAACCCAGGGCCTTGCGCTTCCTAGGTAAGCGCTCTACCACTGAGCTAAATCCCCAGCCCCGAGTTTTTTTATTTTTTTAACCAACCGAGCTGAGCCGTCACTGGAGGAGGAGGGGGAGATGGGAGCCTTGTGACTTTATTGTTATGAAACTTCCAAGCCCTGTGTTCTTCCAAAGGACTATAGTGTCTGATAGTTTCATATTTATACTTTCAAAGCCATTAATATTTCCATTTCATGAATAGAGTGTCTAGGGTGCCTGTAACATTCACAATCTGCCCTAGTTCAAGAGATAGCCACCTTGATCCCTAATCCCTGGCTGTAGCAAAAAGCTGCAGGTTATGGGGACCTTGTTCCTGTACTCTGGAGCAGAAGTTTCATCTTCCAGAGGCTGCATTTGAGGTGTTACCATTGCCCCCAAACTGGTTGTGAGGACCGCAAACCTACACACCCTGGAGAAAGGAGTTCCTTGAAGATATTTTATTTTATTTTATTTTGATAGAGTTTCATGTAGTTCAGGTTAGTCTCACTACGTTGCCAAGGACAAATCTTGAACTCTTTTTTTTTTTTTGGTTCTTTTTTTCGGAGCTGGGGACCAAACTCAGGGCCTTGCGCTTCCTAGGCAAGCGCTCTACCACTGAGCTAAATCCCCAACCCCCAAATCTTGAACTCTTAATCTCCCTACCTCTACCTCCCAAGGGCTGGGATTAAAAGTGTGTACCACCGGGGCTGGGGATTTAGCTCAGTGGTAGAGCGCTTACCTAGGAAGCGCAAGGCCCTGGGTTCGGTCCCCAGCTCCGAAAAAAAGAACCAAAAAAAAAAAAAAAAGTGTGTACCACCAACCATCGTTGGCTCTCTTTTTTTTTTCTTAATCATTTGTTAATTTATTGTATGTATATGTGTGGACACTCACATACCGTAACACGTGTGTAGAAGTTGGATGAAACATTTGGAAGCTGGATCTCTGCACGTGCATCCTGGCGGTTGAACTCTTCAAACTTGGCACCCACTGAGTCATTTAGTGGCCCTTTGTCTGTTTTTCATTTTAAGACAGGGTCAAGCTGGGCAGTGGTGGCACTCGCCCTTGATCCTAGCACTCAGGCCTGGTGACCTGGGTTGCTTGCTGAGAACCCACGTGAAGGTGGATTGGAGGACTGACTCTACAAGGTATTGCCTCGCCTGCCCGCATGCATGCTGCGGTCTGCTCACAGCCCCACATCTCACATACATAAACAACCACAATAATAAATAAGATTAAAGCACAAGACGGAAGAAAAGCTGGGAGAAGATGTCAGTTGACAAAGCGAAGACACAGTGGAAAGAGCAAACCAAGGATGGGGGCTGGGGCGATGGCTCACTGGTCGACGGTGTTTGCTAGGGAAGCTTGGAGATCTTTCTGAGATTCCCCAGCACTCAAGCAAACACCATGACCCTGTGTGGTAGTAGGAGGCTGCTGCTAAGCCAATCTGCTGGAAACAGTAAGTTTTGGGGTCAGTGAGAGGCCATCCCTCAAAGAACTAAGGTAAGATAGACAGGAAGAGGAAGATACCACATGTCCTCTTCTGGCCTTCAAATGTGTGTGAACTGCTCTCACACACATACATGACACATATATACTTAAAAAAAAAAAAATAGTTAAGGGGCTGGAGAGATGGCTCAGCGGTTAAGAGCACCCGACTACTCTTCCAGAGGTTCTGAGTTCAATTCCCAGCAACCACATGGTGGCTCACAACCATCTGTAAAGAGATCATATGCCCTCTTCTGGTGTGTCTGAAGACAGTGACAGTGTACTTATATATAATAAATGAATAAAATATTAAAAAAAAATAGTTAAAATACAAAAGTCAGTCAGAGTAACACATACCTGTAATTCAACTCCAGGGAGGTTTCGACAGGCCAAGCTCTGAATTATGTTCAGGAAGTTGAATAGATGATTTGTGATGGAAGGAAGGCTCCTGCTGTTGACCTCTGGTCTTCATGTGCACATACATCCTTGTGTACGAATACCACACCTACAGGAACACACACACACACACACACACATACACAGAATGAAACCAAAACAGAACAAGACATTCCCCACAAAAAAAAAAAAAACCCCGGAAAAAAAAACCACTTTCATTATCATAAAAGATACACACATGCACACATGCACATATGTAAAAGAAGGTTTAAGAAATGCTCCCTGGGGGGTTGGGGATTTAGCTCAGTGGTAGAGCACTTGCCTAGCAAACACAAAGCCCTGGGTTCGGTCCCCAGCTTGGGGGGGGGGGGAGAACCAAAAAAGAAATGCTCCCTGGTAGCTGAACCTAAAGAGACACGGCAGGGGGCTGGAGAGATGGCTCAGTGGTTAAGAACACTACCTGCTCTTCCGGAGGTCCTGAGTTCAATTCCCAGCAACCACATGGTGGCTCACAACCATCCGTATTGAGATCTGATGCCTTCTTCTGACCTGCAGGCCTACATGTAGGCAGAAAGCTGTATGATGTATACATAATAAATAAATATTCAAAAAAAGAGAAAATTAAAAAAAAAAAAAAGAGACACGGCAGGGGCTGGAGACATGGCTCGGTGTTTAAGAGCCTTTGCTGTTCTTCCAAAGGACCTGGGTTCTAATCCTAGCACCCACATGGCAGCTAATAAGCATCAGACATGTATGTGATACACAGATATACATGTAAGCAAAACACACAGGAAGGCATGTGTGTACACACACACACACACACACACACACACACACACACACGGCAGACATACATATAAAATTAAAATAAATATTTAAAAGCATATAATTACTAAGTATCTGGAGGAAAAGAAATGCTATTATATTTTAGGGTTCAACTGACAAAATTAGATATAGATGATTAATTAGACAGAACTTTTTTTCTTCACTCTGTAGTCTAGATTGACCTGGAACCCTAAGTTAAACAGGCTGGCTTCAAACCTTCACTGATGTTCCTGGCTCTGCCTCATGAGTGCTAGGATTACAGGCATGTACCAGTCTACCAGCCTGTGATCCAGCTCTGGTCAGGTAGAACTCTTGTTTATTTTCTGAGACGGGGTCTCAACTATGCAGTTTTGGCTGGCCTTAACTCTCTGTGTAGACCAGGCTGGCCTCAAGCTCCACCTGCTTCTTCCTCTCTCAGGTTGGAATTAAAGGTGTGCGCCATCACCCTTAGCTAGATAGAATCTTGAGTCTGCATCAGTTTTAAATGTCATAGGGATTGATGTGTGTATTGTTACTACTAAGAAGTGTACCTTGGAACATTTAGGGGTTAAAAGCCTGAAATATGTGAACTCTCTTTAAGGTGAAGAAACTCTGTAGAACGTACATGTGCAACACGGTTACGCAAATGGGCACGGTGTTTAAAATAGCTGAAGCTTGGTAAAGAATATATGGGAGTCTTCCATGCTTGTGACTTTTTCAAATAAGTTTGAAACAATTTCCAAATAAGAAGTTTTAGTAATGCTCTCCTGCTAAGTTCCCCGAATTTTAACCGAGTCAGCATGGACTGTGCCCGCAGGAATTCCATGAATATGTGTAGCTCTTTCCTAAATATAAGTTATAAGTTGCCCGAGCTGCCAAGTGTTTGATTCCAAGCTAAGTGAGCAGTGCCAAGGCAAGCATCTCTGAAAAGACTCCCTTCCATTTTCGTCCCTTCTTAGAGCTTCTCTACAGAGTCGTCAGCTCTCCTCAGAGACTTACTGAATTGGCAAGAGTTGCCTTTTGGTTTCCAAGTGACTCACTCAAGGTCTGAACAAAGGGTCTGAGGTTTGGGTCCTCCCCGCATCTACCCTCCTGATAGACTTTGTGATGTTAGTCTCCTCAGCTGGGGGAAGGGTGCAATCTCAGCAGAGATGACGATTGGCAGACCAAGAGCTGCCAGCCCACAGACATGCTCAGCTGTATAGTGTTCTTGGTTTGGTTTTTTTTTTTTTTTTCAGGCATGAGCTCCCTGTGTAGCCTTGGCTGGCCTGGAACTTACTTTATAGACCAGGCTGGCTTCATAGCACAAAAATCTGCCTAAGCCTGAGTCTGAAACTAACAGTACTCACTTAAAAAATATTTTTTTTAAATAACAGTCTTCAGGCATGGTAATGTACACCTGTAGTCCCAGCAGAATGCAGGGTTTTACACACACACACACACACACACACACACACACACACACACACACACACACACGGACATGGTATAAGCAGGTTCACATGCCTGTGCAGGATGCGGAGGCTGGAGAAGGGTGTGTTCTGCTCCATCAGTCCACCTTGGTTTCTTTGAGACTAGGTCTGGATCTCAGTGAACCTGGAGCTGGGCTGTCAGTTAGCAAACCCAGTGGTCTTCCTGTCTCTAGCTACCATAATACTGAGGTTACTTACATGACTGGATTTTTTTCATGGGTTCTCTTACCCACCCAAGTGGTGTGTTTTGTCTTGTTTTTCTTGGGTTTCCAGACACGACTTCTTTATGAAGTCCTGTCTGTCCTGGAACTTGCTCCATAGATCAGGCTGGCCTCAAACTTGGAGATCTGTATGCCTCTGCCCTGAGTGCTGGAATTAAAGGTGTGTCCCACTGCCACCTGGCCCAAGGGGTTTTTTTTTTGTTTTTTTGTTTTTTTTAATACTGGATTGTTACTCACAGTCAACATTTGCAACATTTCATGGAGAACCTTGACTGTCTTCTCTGAGCATGTTGTGTCCATGTACTTAGTGACTGGCAGCAGTTGGGCGGGAGTCGGTCATGGCCTCCTGCTCCAAAGAGTCCCCACCTTGCACCTCTGTATTTTTTTTTTTTTTTGGTTCTTTTTTTTTTTTTCCGGAGCTGGGGACCGAACCCAGGGCCTTGCGCTTCCTAGGCAAGCGCTCTACCACTGAGCTAAATCCCCAACCCCGCACCTCTGTAGTATAACCAGAGATCTTGCTTACTTTCAGTTTCTTCTTGGTGTCTGGACTAGAACAGGATTGCAAAGTCTTCCAGTTCACGCTATCCCTGATATGAAAATACTCGTATATCTCAGGTTAGACCCCAGGTTAGAAGTGGAACCCAACACTTCCTGCATGATGACAGGCTGAACTATATCCCCACTTCCATGGCTCATTTCTTTTCTTCCCTCCCTCCCTCCTTCTATTCCTCCTTCCCTCCCTCTTCTATTCCTCCTTCCCTCCCTCCTTCTATCCCTCCCTTCCTCCTCCCCTCCCTCTCTCTTTTTTGTGTGTGTGCCCAGTTTTTGTGGTTTTATTTAATCTCAAATACAACACACATTCAAGCCATCTACTCATGCTCTTCACTGTATGGCCTGGCGTTGGGATGGTGACTCTGATGACCCGATGTGCTTGATGCTCTTTCTATGATGGCTTTTTGGTTCTTGGAGGAAACATAAGCAGTTTCAGCACAGTAAGGTTTGATGTATATCAGCAGTGGTTCCAGCTCCTTGACACTGTGGACCAGAAATGCCCAGGAGCTGCTAGGCAGCATGGGTTTGGTTTTCTTGTTGCTTCTATAACCAATGTTGGTAGGCCTCAGGGTCTGGCCCTTGAATCGTCTCCACACCCTGCTGTTGATACCTCTGGGTTTCTGCCAGTTTCACTTAATATTGACATATCAGTCTGACTGGTACCTGATGAATTTCTTGGTCCTCTTTTTTTTTTTCTTTTTTTTTTTTCCAGAGCTGAGGACCAAACCCATCTTGGTCCTCTTTTTGACAATCTTGGGCTTCATCTGGGGCCAGAGGGCAGCCATGATGGTGCAAAAGATAGGGCAGATACCTTATAGATAGCACCAAAGAAGAAGAGTGATTCATTTCTTTAATGGTTACAGATATTGGGCAAGAAAGAGGTTAGATGGAGCTCAAGAGTGAGATACAGAATAACAATTATTGTCCTGTATCCATTTCAAGGATACTGATGGAAGAGAGGATGGACTTGGGCTTAAGAGACCAATAGACCCAAGTGGCAATCTGGAGGGTTTGACAGTTGAAGTCAGAATTGAAAAAACAAAACAAAACAGGAAATCTTATTGGAGTTAAGAATGGAACACAGAAGAAGAACCCGAAGGAAGCCAGGTGTCTATCGAGCGTGCCAAAGACCTGAGAACACTGTCTGAGCAGTCTTGGAGTCATAGCTTAGCAGTTATGTTCTGTAACTAGGACATAGATCCTGGAAAGAAAAAGGAAAAATCAACAAGACAAAACAACCACAAAAACCTGGCCAGATACGGTGGCTGTCTTAGTTAGGTTAGGATTTTATTGCTGTAAAGAGACACCATGACCACAATAACTCATAAAGGCAAACGTATAATTGGGGCTGGCTTATAATTTCAGAGGTTTAGTCCATTATCGTCATGGCAGGAGCCATTGGCAGTGTGCAGGCAGACCTGGTGCTGGAGGAGGAGCTGAGAGTTCTGCATCTTGATCCGCAGGCAGCAGGAGGAGATTGTGAGCCACATTGGGTGTACATAGCTTGAGTATATAGGACCTTGAAGCTCAAATCCACAGTGACACACTTTCTCCAACAAGGCTGCACCTACTCCAACAAGACCACACCTACTAGTAGTGCCACTCCCTGTGGGCCAAGCATTCAAACACATGAGTCAGTCTATGGGGGCCATTCCTATTCAAACCACCATAGTGGCACATGCTTATAATCCCAACATCTGAGCACTTTAGGAGTCTAAGGCAGGAGGATACTGTATTTGAGGCCAATCTAGGTTCTGGGGAGGTAGGAAGATCAAGAATTAATGGTTGGGGGCGGTTAAGAGCACTGAACGTTCTTCCAGAGGTCCTGAGTTCAAATCCCAGCAACCACATGGTGGCTCACAACCATCTGTAATGAGATCTGATGCCCTCTTCTGGTGTGTCTGAAGACAGCTACAGTGTACTCACATACATTAAATAAATAAATTAAAAAAAAAAGAATTAATGGTTGGGGGATTGGGGATTTAGCTCAGTGGTAGAGCGCTTGCCTAGTAAGCGCAAGGCCCTGGGTTTGGTCCCCAGCTCTGAAAAAAAGAAAAGAAAAAAACCCCCCAGATAAATGAATGAATGAATGAATGAATGAGCAAGCAAACAAACAAATAAATAACACACACGCAAGCAAACAGATAAGTAAAATGAAGAAAAAGTAATTTGGAGCTAGAGACTAACGGCCAGTGCGTCTAGTTTTTGGAAAGGAACTGAGTTTGGTTCCAGGCACTCATATCAGGTGGGTCACAACCTTCTATAACTCCAGCTGCAGGGAATTTGATTGATCGCCTTGTCGGACTCCTTGGGTTGTTGTAAGCACAGCTACCCACACACATAAATAAAAATAATATTCTAAAAATACCAGTCTTAGACTACCATCCTGGGGAGGGTTGAGGGTCCACAACCCTCTTGTTTAAGGATTTATGAGGGAAAATCACATAGCAAGTTCAGGAGCAGTACCGGATGTACTGGATGCAGTGTGCACCATCATGTTAAAATCAGAAACCGCTTTCTCTGCCTCTGACCACTCTAGTAGAAGACAAACGAAAAGGAAGACAGAACTACAACCCGACTAGGGTGACATGCTGGTCGTGCAATGCTCCAAAAGTATGTGCTTCCCAATACCTACTGAGGGGATTCAGGCTTCTCAAGTCAAAGGAACCAGAGTGCCCAGGCAGCCTTGAGAGAGGCGTCTTCATTTTAAGAGGAAGTCCCAGTGCAGTGATCAGTAAGACACAGACAACAAGAAGTAGAAGTAGTCTGTTCTGCTTCCTCAGATACACATGAGGAACTGGAGGCTCAGGGGTGGGAATAGCTTACCCAAGGCTGCACAGACTTTTCTGGTGCATGTCAATCTGTAATTGAGATTGAGTTTCTAATCTTATAGTCCAGGGCTCGCACTCCAAGCACATCAGCTGGGATTACGGTTGCCGTGGATGGCTGTGGGTCTCACCAATAGATGGAGGAGGATCTGTCTACTTGGTTTGTTGCTGTTGTTGTTGTCAGTTTTTGAGACAGGGTTTTACTATGTAGCTCTGGATGGCCTAGAACTCACAGAGATCCACCTACCTCTGTTTTAAAGCTGGGGTCAAGGGCATGTACCACCAAAATTGAATTGGTAATCCTCCTGCCTTGACCTGGTGAATAGTTATAATTATAGGTCTGTACCATTAGGTTCAGCAAGAGGTTTTCTACTTTACAGGAAATCTAGAGAACACCTTAGGGACCTAGCTTCTTCTCAGACTTCTTCCTTACCCCTGTCTGTAGCTTCTGGTCTGTTTTAAAATGGCTTTTCTTCCTCCAGGCATTGTAATGTTATTTCATTTCAGGCATGTGGAGGAAGGGTAACTGAATTACCTTTTTGTTTTGGTCTCTTGATACAAGTTCACTGTTCTGTGTAGTCAGGGTTGCCCTTAAACATTTTCTTCTCTTACCTGCATCTACCAAGTGCTGGGTTATATGTTTGCTTTATAAGATTTATTTATTTTGGGGTTGGGGATTTAGCTCAGTGGTAGAGAGCGCTTGCCTAGCAAGCACAAGGCCCTGAGTTCAGTCCCCAGCTCCGAAAAAAAGAAAAAAGAAAAAAAATTTTATTTATTTTATGTATATGAGTACACTGTCACTCTCTTCAGACATACCAGAAGAGGCGTCAGATCCCGTTACAGATGGTTGTGAGCCACCATGTGGTTGCTGGGAATTGAACTCAGGACCTCTGGAAGAATATTCAATGCTCTCAACCTCTGAGCCATCTCTCCAGTCCTAGGTTATAGGTTTTAACTACTATACTCCCCACCCCCTTTAAAACTGCTTATTCTGGGCAGTGGTGGTGTACACCTTCAACTCCAGCACTTGGGAGGTAGAGGCAGTTGGGTGTCTGAGTCTCACCTGAACACTCTCTCTTCCTGCCTCAGACTGCCGAGCTCCCAGATCCTGGGGGTGAACCACAATGCTAGGCTTATTGTGAAATTTTTTTCTACTTTTTTGTTGTTGTTTAGAGACAGGGTTTCTCTGTGTAGCTTCTGGCTGCCCTAGACTTGTCTCAAATGTACAGTTATTTTGAAGTGGGATAGCATCTAGCAAAGGCTGGCCTGAAACTCCTCATACTTCAGCTTCCTGAGAGCTGAGATTACTAAAGCTGGCTGTTGCTGCAATTTCTGGGGCAGGTCCACCTGGCAGGCCTGAGGGGAAGGAAGAAAGAATAACTCAGAATGACTTAGCCTGTCCCTGGTGGTGTACGCTTTTAATTCTAGCATTTAGGAGGCAGAGGCAGGCAGATCTCTATAAATTCAAGGCTATCCTGGTCTGCAGAGCAAGTTCTAGAATGGCCAAGGCTACACAGAGAAGCACTGTATCCAAAAGCCAAAAACCAAACCAAACCAAACCAAAAAAAAAGAATGACTTCTAGAGGCTGGAGAGATGGTTTAGTGGTGAAAGGCATTTGCTCCATTTCCAGAGAACACAGATTCACTTTCAGCACCCCTCCCCATGTCTCACAACTGTTTTTCATTCCATTTCCGGAGAAGGCTTTGGCCTTCCTTATGCATGTGATACATAGACAAATATGCAGTTAAAACACCCATACGCATTAAAATATTAATAAAAATAAAGTGAAAGAGTGACTGCTGGGCTGGGCACGATGGCACACACAGACCTTAATTCCAGCACTCAGGATAAGAGGCAGGCTTATCTGTTTGACAATGGCCTGCTCTAAGTACAGAGCAAACCTAGAACTACATGGTGAGATCTTGTCTTACCAAAGAAACAGATGGAAAGTAAAAAGGTTTCCTAGGCTCCAGCTTAGGCATACATATGCATACCACAGGGAATCTATTAGAGAGTACAGGATTCTAACACTGAGTTATCCTACACGTCTGATTTTGAAGGGGCTAAAAAACAAATGCCATGGGGTCTAGGACAGGCCTTGGGACTTAATTCAGGCTCTAAGAAGAATCAAAGTAACATTTTAAGACCTACTTCTGTGTTTTTTTGGACAGTAAATTCAGCATTAGGGGTTGGGGATTTAGCTCAGTGGTAGAACGCTTGCCTAGGAAGCACAAGGCCCCAGCTCCGAAAAAAAGAACCAAAAAAAAAAAAAAAAAAAAATTCAGCATTAGACAAAATCCAGGGCCTTGATGTGAAAATGTTTAACTGGGTCTTGTTGTGCAGTACAGACTGAAATTAAACTTGTCATGAATATGATCTGAAACCTTCAGTAGTTTCTGTCTCTGCCTTCGGAGTGCTGGATCACAAGTGTGTACTCCTTTTTTTTTTTTTTTTTTTTTTGGGTTCTTTTTTTTTTTTTCGGAGCTGGGGACTGAACCCAGGGCCCTGTGCTTCCTAGGTAAGCGCTCTACCACTGAGCTAAATCCCCAGCCCACAAGTGTGTACTCCTTTACTCGCTCAGGAAATCTGTCTAATGCATCTCTGTGAAAGTGCTTCTCACTGTGTGGCTTATCTCCACAGGGAAGTATACCATGTATGTTGGAAACATGACTGTGGCACTTTCCCTTATTTTCTCCTTGGAGGGGTGTGTGTGTGTGTGTGTGTGTGTGTGTGTGTGTGCAAGTGTGCGCATATGAGAGAGAGAGAGAGGAGAGAGGAGAGAGAGAGAGAGAGAGGAGAGAGAGAGAGAGAGAGAGAGAGAGAGGGGAGAGAAGAGAGAGAGGAGAGAGAAGAGAGAAGAGAGAGAGAAGAGAGAGAGAAGAGAGAAGAGGAGAAGAGGGGTGGAGGAAAAGAGAGAGAAGGGGGAGATAGAAGATATGACTGATATCTGGGCTTCTGCTCAAGATTTCTGGTTCATTAAACAACAGGTATGCAATCTACAACAGATATTTTGCTTTTCTGGGTTGCATTAATAGTCTTTCTATGGTTATCTATTTATAGTTCTGTATCTTTCCCTCAAAACCTTTACTTTTTTGTTTATTTGATACAGGGTTTCATGTATCCCAAGCTGGCCTTGAACTCCTGATCGTCCAGCTCCCAATACCAAATAATGGAATTACAAGCATGGACCACTGGACTATTATTGTTGTTGTTGTTGTTTTGTTTCTTTGAGACAGGGTTTTTTGTGTAGTCCTGGCTATCCTGGAAATTACTTTGTAGAGTGCCTGCTGCTGCCTTCTGAGTGCTGGTATTAAGGTCCTACACCATCACCACCCAGCTTATTATTATTTAAAAAAAACATTCTCAGCTGGGTTCATCCAGCAAGCAGAAGCAGGTGGATCTCTGTGAGTTTGAGGCCAGCATGGTTTACAAAGAGTTCTAAAGTCAAAGCTGTAACACAGAGAAACCCTGTGTTAAAAAGCAAAACATACAACAAAAAAGACAGTCTCATTATATGCTCAGGCTGGTCTTGAACTTAGGCAGCCCAGCTGACCTTAGATTTGATTTCCAATTGCCCCAGCACACACCAGGGCATCCTTTTGCTCTCTTCAGTTTTTTTTTTTAATTTAATTTTTTTACTTTTTTGAGACATGATCTCACCATCTATCTGGCTGGAATGGAACAAGTTATGTAAACATGGCTGAACTTGAGTTCCCAGGGATCTGTCTGCCTCTGCCTCCCAAGTGCTGGGATTAAAGGTGTGCATTGTTACATTAGGTTAGTTACTATGATTTAAAAAGTATATATTATTTAATGTATATGAGTACATTGTAGCTGTCTCCAGACATACCAGAAGAGGGCATCAGATCCCATTACAGATGGTTTTGAGCCACCATGTAGCTGCTGGGAATTGAACTCAGGACCTTTAGAAGACCAGTCAGTGCTCTTAACCACTGAGCCATCTCTCCAGTTACTATGGCTTCAGTAGTAAACTATGTCTACTAAATGCTAAGCAATGATGCACATACTTTAGGACAGTTATTAACATGAATCTCATGTGCATTATCATCTACACTTACTGTTCAAATCAAGGAGTATTGTGTGTCAAAACTTCCTGGGGACATTACGGAGACCCACTCACCCCAGAGAGGAAACTCATGACAAATCAAAACCCAATTTGGTGAACCAATTAGTTTTATTGGGGGCTGCCTTCAGAAATATGAAGACATATGAGGGGTTACTTACAGTAGCAGAAATGACTCAAAGACAGCTGCATCACCAAGGCCCACCCCAACACTGGTGACAACTCATAAAATCTGGGAAACTTGGGGCATACTGCATCACCTGCAGATCACTCAATAGGTTGGAGAGCATCCTTTCCAAGCAAGTCTGGTCTAAAGCTCTTCCAGGTAGCTTGGCTGGTTTCTGCTTCTTTTCAGCTGGTCTGGTCTGCAACATTTGAGAGTTTTCGTTGCAGTTTAGCTCTGCTCTTCTGAGAGGGACTATAGGCAGAAAGGAGCTTAGTAAATCTGGTCTGTTTCAGGGACTTCCTGAAGCTATTTTGAGTTGTTTGCCTTCCTGCTTAATGGAAAGTTCCAGTCTTGGAGGAAACTGTTACACAATATTGATACAGAAAAGTTTAGAAGTCTTCCACAAGTTTACACAACTTGTTTAGTCATGCTGAGACTTTACAGGGAATATGGTATTTTACCACTGGCCCCTTATTAGTAACTTTATTGAGAGTGACTATTATCTAGTTTTCATAAATGAGGAAACTGAAGCTTACCTTTCCTTTTTTTTTTTTTTTTTTTTTCTTTTTTTCGGAGCTGGGGACCGAACCCAGGGCCTTGCGCTTCGCTGGGCAAGCACTCTACCACTGAGCTAAATCCCCAACCCCGAAGCTTACCTTTCCTAAGGCTACAAAAAGCACAGCTGTACTTCCTAACCAAGTCTTCCTGATAACCCCTATATGCCTGAATTTACAATCCTAGCACCTGACTACTGAAGTTAAAGCCCAACTAGCCACATACTGGCTTGTTTAATTTATGGTGTTACTAAACTTGTCTTAATATGAGAATGAGGGCTGGAGAGACAGTGAAACTGTTAAAGGTGAGGTTCACAACTAAAATTACAAAGAGAATGAGGATATATTTATTAACTATGTAGGGCTCTTATGATGATTAAGTGTTACATATGTGGATCATGGAGTAAGCACTCAAAGGGGTTGGATATCACTATTTCTTCTGGACCGGCACTACACACAAGCAGTATAATGTGAATGGTAGTGATCCCCTGAGGGATGGGGGTGGGGTTGGGAGGAGAGAGGAGAGTAGGAGGTTGTTATTTTAGCTGGTTATGGAGGTTCAAATTTGTAATCTCAGCATTCGGGAGGCTGGGGGACTGGCATCACTCTGAGGCAGGTGTGTGATACAAAGTGAATTTCAGGCCAGCCTGCGCTATGGTGTGAGACACTTTGTCAAAACCCCCAAACTGAACAAAGGTGATCTTTAAGTTTTCAAGTAACTACGTTGAAAAAAACTAAAAGAAACACGAAATTATTTAAGTTATTAAACACACGCCCAACAACATAATCAGTTTTGCAATCAACAATATCCCTTCTCAACTTGGTCCAGCCACGTTTCAGGCAGCGGCTCGGAGTTGCACCCTCCGCTGTGTCAGGGTTGCTCGCAGTTAGCAGCGAGCCCAAGACTCCGCCCCGCGCCCCTCCCAGATTACATCATAGAGCCCACCAGTCAGGGCCGGCGGGGCCCACTCAGGCCCACCCGCACGCAGGCCGCGTGCGCCTGACACTACCATCCTCTCTGCTGGAAAAGGAAGCGGCGGCCATCTCAGAACGGCGGAGGCGGCCTGAGGCTCGCCATTCGCTGAGACATCCGCGGGCGGGAGGCCGTGGTCTAGACCCCCGACGCGCGCCTCGCCAACGGTCCACCGCTCGTGCCGCTTTCACGGAGAGGTCGAGGAGCAGGGGTCGGCGTGGATTGGTTCGTGACGCCTCGGCCCGCCCTTCCCTGGCGCCCATTGGCTGAGGCGGCACCCGCTGACGGCGAGGACGCTCCGCCTTCGTGCGGGCCTTCAAGAGGGCGACGAGGAAGCGGCCACCTCCCTGTGCCCCGCCCCTCCGGCTAGCTCTGTGGCTTCTGCGGCTCCTCCCGGCTGCTCCGGGCTCCTCTCTGCCCTCTCCCGGCTTTCTGCGGCTCCAGCTTGGGCTCGGCGGCGGCGGGTAGGTGCGGGTGAAATTGGGATCCTAAGGTCGGGCTCCTCACTATACCCCGAGACTCTTGGCCAGCTTTTCGCACGGGCCGCCGGGGACCCCTCAGGTCGCGCCTGAGGCGGGGAAGGGCGGTGGCTGTCCGCCTACGGGACGCCGGAGTAGCTGCGGGAGGGGGCCTGGTGGGGGGCCTACGGGCTTGACCTTCGGAGTCTCCGAGGGGCCTTCTGAGGCGACAGTAGGGGCGAGGCCGGCCGAGAGATTGTTTCAGGGCTTCTGGGGTTGTGGAGCCGAGGGGCTTGCCTCAGGCTGGGCATGTGCTGAGTCCGGGTACGGAGGGTGGACTGCAGCCTGGGCCCTTGGGTGGGGTTCGGGATGCAAAAGGACGCCGGGGTCGTTTCTCTTTAAGCTTCAGGAGGAGCGTCAGTGAGTGTGGGAACTGAGGCGAGCTCCGCGTGTCCTGTCTGGGGGTTATGGGTGGGGCCGAGGGGTGGTCTGGAGAACCCAACTCGAGCCCTTGTGTGCGTGGGCCCCGCACAGTTTGGAGACTGAGGCGCATCTAGTGTCTCTGACTTTAGGAATGCGGAGTCCGGAAACATAGGGACCAGGGCTAGCTGTGGCGGTCGGAAACGTTACTCGGAGCCGAGATTGTGGTTTATTTAGTACATGGGACGAGCTCTTTTGGACTGTTAGAGCCGGAACTCAACTTTACTTGAGATTGCCTCCTGGGCGTATTTGAGAGGTTTTGCTTATCTCTTGGATTGTGTAGATTAAATGCATTTGGTGCTTTAGGGGAAGAGACTGATTTCCCCACAGGTTTGTGTTTTAGGAATTCAGAACTCGGCCCCTCCCGGAGCGGGGTTGTAGCTTGTACTTCTCGGGAAAGATTAGTGTTACCCGGCTTTTTGCTGGAATCCCCCTTTCTCCTTTCTCTCCGCTGGTCCAGTTACAGAATTTCTCCCCAGGGCCTCTGCAGTGTTTCTTGCTCCCTGTGAGTGTCTCCCGCCCATTTTCCTACTGCTGCGCTTTTGGCAACTGCCTCTGCTCTTTCCCAGGGATGGTTGTGGCATTGCATCAGGGGATATTTGTGCTTGTAATTTGCTCACTCAGCCCAGGAGGAGGGAGAATAGTATGGTGCAGAGATGGGGGGGCGGGGGGAGGGTGACAAGCAGCGGGAGGGGGGCCGTTGCCGGCAGCTTGGCTGGGTAGGCAGAGCGATGGGTGTGGTGAGGGAAATACAGCTGCTCTAGGCCTATAGGGTAACGCTGCCCAGTCATCAGCGCAGAGATTCAAAGACCAGCAACAGCAGCAGCTATTTTTATAAATCAGTCCTGAATCCAAGCTGAGCACATGGATTTAGGGTGAACAGTTGTCATGCCCTAACTATGACAGGCTGAGTGTTTTTAGACAACACTGCAGTTGCTAAGCAAGAGACTCGATCTGTCTGTACCAGGCTGCAGGTACTTGCAACTTTGTAACTTTTTCCCCACTTTGGGCGTGTTCATGGCTTTTCAATTGATGGAGTCTGATGGCCCATACCACTTCCTTTCAAAGGTGATTTTTTTTTTTATACTTCAGTCATAATCTTCTTTTACACTTAGCTTAAAGTCATTAAAATTATTGCTGTTTTGGGCTAGTACCTTCGGTCTTCCAGGGGCTTTTTAAACGAAAGCGAGTACACCGATGGAAAGAAACCTCAGCAGAGATTTATGAGTCAAGGTCCAGTACGTGGTCAAAGTATTGATGCCTTGGACACAATTGAACTTAATTATCCACTGGCCCAAAACGCCTCCATTGTTCTTGGTAGCCTAATCAGTAAAGCAGTTGAGTATAGTATTGGAATGAGGGCAAGAAAGTTCTCAGGGATATTTTAATCAAGCTATTGAAGCTTAAGTGAATTGAACTTTTCATATGTAATGTTAACCCGTGCACTAAAGTTGGAAAATGCAAGGGTGTGTCTCACTGTGTTTTATTTACTTATTTTTTACATTTACTTTGAGTGTGTGTGTGTGTGTGTGTGTGTGTGTGTGTGTGCAGAGTGAGTGTGGAGGTCAGAGGACAACTTTGGGAGTCAGTCTCTATTTACCATGTGGGGTTTGGGTATTGAACTGAGGCTTGGCAGCAAGTGCTTTTATCTGTGGACCTTGGTTTTTTTTTTTTTTTTGTTTTTTTGTTTTTTTGTTTTTTTTGTTTTGTTTGTTTTGTTTTTGAGTCTGAGACAGGGTTTCTCTAGCTGTCCTTGAACAGAAACGCCTCCGCCTCTAGAGACTTGTATTATTTTTTAAAATTTTATTTTAGGTTTATTTATTTTATGCCTGAGTGTTTTGCCTCTGTGACTATGTGCACATGTGTTTAGTGCCCATGGAAGTAAGGAGAAGCATGGGTAGGATCCCTTAAGACAGGAATGGCTTTGAGCTATGTTAGTGTTGGGAACCAACCTGGACCCTCTGTTAGAGCAAACAATTGCTCTTAAACTCTGAGCCATTTCCCATGTTCCTGTTTTGTAGACTTTTTGAGACGAGGTTTATTCTGTAACCCAGAATAAACTGGAACTGGCCTGGAACTTTACTATGTAGTCTAGACAGGCCTCAATTGAGCTCATAGCAATCCTCATCACCCTTATTCCTTTTTCTGTTTTTGTTTTTGAGACAGGGTTTCTGTGTAACAGAACCTGGCTGTTGTTCTAGAATTCCAGCTGTAGATCAGACTGGCATTGAGTTCAGAGACTTACCTGCTGCTTTAGATTAAAGGCATTCATCACCAATGTGTGTCCATGTACACTGCTCCCTTTGCCCCCACCAGACAGGGTTTGTCTGTGTAGCCCTGGCTGTCCTAGAACTAGACAAGGTTAGCCTACAACTCAGAGATCCACCTGCTTCTGCCTCCTGAGTGCTAGGATTAAAAGGCCTGATCCGCCACTGCCTGACTGAGCTTCAGTTTTTCAAATGCTAGGATTATAGGCATATAAAACCGTACCCAGCTTGGAGTGTGTTCCCTTTTCCAAGTTTAAAAAAAAAATCTATTCATATGTTTAACAGTGGGCCTGTGCTGAAATCTCAAATATACAAATAAGGTTACATTTTATATTAAAGTCATTTTCCATTGTTTGCTGACAACCGAAGGAAGCACCTGGATTTTCTCTTTTCCGATGGGGTTGGGGTCTTGTGATGCCCAGGCTGGACTCAAGCCCTCTTCTTGCCTGGGAACATCACAGTTATATCTCAGCTTTCAATTTGGTATCATAGCTTGTTTTAGGTTTCGGTGGGCAGCTTAGCTTTAGTTAGAGAACTGGTTCTTAACTTTGCTTTCCAATTTGGTGCTTCAGTTTTCACTGTAGACTTTTGCAGTTGACAATTTCAGAAGTTGTGGCTTATTATTTTCAAGACACAGGGTCTTCTTACGTACCACTGGCTGGCTTTGAATGCATGTAGAATTCATGGAACACCGTACCAGCTCAGCTCAAGGCTGAAACTTTGCACAGTGTAGGGGAGATTTCTGCTGCTCAGCTGTATTCACAGTCTCTTTTTTAGAACAGGTAATGTATAAGTTTTAGTTTTCCATTAAATGCAAGAAAATCAGAAATGAGAGGTAGATATGTAGTCTTTCCCCATCTTTTTTTCTGAGGCAATATTCACTGTAGCTTAAACTGGCCTCATGATGAACCTGCCTCTGCTTCCCAGGTGCTGACAATAGAGAGGCATATGCCACCAAGCCTGCCAGCCCTCCCCCCCCCCCCCCCCCCCCCCCGAGCTGGGGATCGAACCCAGGGCCTTGCGATTGCTAGGCAAGTGCTCTACCACTGAGCTAAATCCCCAACCCCAACTTGGGTGTTTCTTATTTACATTTCGATTGTTATTCCCGGTTTCTGGGCCAACATCCCCCTAACCCCTCACCTTCTATATGGGTGTTCCCCTCCCCATCCTCCCTTCCCCTCAACAATCACGTTCACTGGCAGGACCAAGGGCTTCCTCTTCCACTGGTGCTCTTACTAGGCTATTCATTGTTACCTATGCGGTTGGAGCCCAGGGTCAGTCCATGTATAGTATTTGGCTTAGTCCCTGGAAGCTGGCTGATTGTGTGTTGTTCCCCCCCCCCCCCCCCTTTCTTTTTTTCGGAGCTGAGGATCGAACCTAGGGCCTTGCGCTTGCTAGGCAAGCGCTCTACCACTGAGCTAAATCCCCAACTGGCTGGCTGATTATGTATTTAATATGGGCTTATTGGGGTTGGAAATTACTGTGACACAGCACCCCCAAAACAAAACAGAAACCCAAAGACAATGGACCCTGTCTCAAACAAGATAGAAGGCATACCTGAAGTTCTCTAATATACTCAAATCTTTGCATCCCTGTGCTCATATTCACACACACACACACACACACACCCCAGAGAGAAAAGATAGAACTCTGTGCACTTTTAACTTCTCAACCATTTCCAACCTTCTTCCTTCCCCTCTTTTTCCTGAGATAGGTAGCATCTGATCAACCTTAGTTAATCTGGAAATTCCTAGGTTCAGGTGACTCCACTCCGTTTCTTTGTCTCTATAAGATGTTGCTTTCAATTGTAGATGTTTTTGGGTTGAACAGTTTTATGCAGGTATTTCTCAAGATAGTAACTTCTCAGCTGCTGGCTCCAATTCAGTCCTTTTATATTGTTAAGATCTCTTTTTTTGTGTATGTGTATGTATGTAAGCACTCAAGTGTCATAAGGTTCATGTCCAGGTCAGAGGATAACTTAGGGATGTTGGTCTTTTCTTTCTAGCATATATATCCCTGGGATTGAACTAAGGTCATGAGGCCTCAAGGGCCTTTACTTGCTAAGGCATTTCACCAGCCCTAGATCTGTCATTTTGAAAAGTTTTTTTTTTTCTGATAATCCTTCCCTTCCCTTCCCCTACCTCCCTCTTTTCCTCCCTCCCTTCCTTTCTGGTTTTTTGTTTTTTGTTTTGTTTTTTTTATTTCTCCATGTAGCCCTGGCTGTCCTGGAACTTGTTCTATAGACCAGGCTAGCCTCCTGCCTCTTCCTCCCAAGTGCTAGCATTAAAGGTGTGCTGTGCACCACTGTGCTTCTGTGCCTGTCCCTGAACTGGCTTTCTTTCAATTTTAACTTAGTGGGTCTGACTTATTTTTCAGTCTGCAGTTATTTTTATTTTGTGTAGCTCCAGTATTTACTCAATGACACTTATTTTATCCTACCACTTATTTTATCCTACTTAAAAGTTTTGTTTTTTTTTTTTTTTTTAAAGCCAGGCCATAGTGGTGCATGCCTTTAGTAGTGGCGCTTGGGAGGCAGAGGCAGTCAGATTCTGAGTTTGAGGAAAGCCTGGGCTACAGAATGAAGAGTGAGATCCAGGATAGCCAGGGCTACACTGAGAAACCCTATCTTGAAAATACAAACAAAAGTTTTCTTTTCCAGACCAAACAGCCGACCTCTACCTTTCTTCAAATACAATTTCAAACTGTTTGCTCTGTTGAACATCATCCTGTGCATGCTACATTTTGTCAGTTTTTTAGATATTGTTTGATCCAGATGTTTTGTTAATTATTTGATAAGGAAATGCTGAATTATTGTACGGTATTGTGTGGTTCCAGACATTGGAGGCTGAGGTGGGAGAATTGCTTGAGGTCAGGATTTGAAGGCCAATTTGGTAACATAAAAGTCTGTGTCCCCCTACTTTTCAGAGTTGTTTGTTCTTTTACTTGTTTATTCGTGTACTGGGGATTGAACCTGGGGCTTTGGGCAAGCATTTTACCACTGAAATATAATCAACCCACAGTCTGCATTTCTGTTTTTCTTGCTATTTTCTTTTCCTTTTCTTCTTCATTTTAGTTTTATTATTATGTGTTTAAGTGTTTTTGCCTGCATGTGTGGGGCTACTGGAAGATGTTGGATCCCCTGGGACTGGAGTTACAGGTAGTTCCTGAGCTGCCTTGTGGGTCCTGAGAATCAAACCCAGGTCTTCTGCAAGAACAACAGTGCTCTTCTTAATGCGGACCCACCTCTCAGCCTTCTTTCTACTTTTCAATGCTAGTTTACACTTGTCTGGTAGTTACCTCTTTTCTTTTTTTGTTTTGTTGTTTAGAAATTGTCCTTTTGTTGGTTTTCTGTATTTGTATTTTGATTTCTCCTACTCCACTGAAACATTTTATTTATATAGATGCTTTACATTTTTAGAGAAAGAGTGAGTGTAACTCAGTAGAGTCCTTGCCTACTATACAGGGATAAATTTGCAGCACTCAATAAATCTGGCATGATGGGACACATCTATGATCCTAGCAAGAGGATCTTATGTTCACTGGGGTACATTACAGGCCAACCTGGAATGTATGAAACCTGTTCTCTATCAAAACAACAAAACCCAAAAGGGTTTAGAGAAATGTCTCAGTGGATAAGAGCATTTGCTGTTCCAGCATTTGAGAGGTCAGGGTGGGAATGTGGGTACAACGTTGAGGTCAGCTTGAACCAGCTGGTAAGCCCCACATTGACTTCAACTAGAGTAACACTCAACTCAGTCTCAGAAAAACTAGAAAATAATGTGTGGTATGGTGTGGCACACCTTTAATCCCAAAATGGGGGGACAGAGGTAGCCAGATCCCTTGAGTTCAAGGTTCTATATCTGGAGTTCTTAGGCCAGCAAGGGCTATGTAGTGAGACTCAGTCTCAGAAGAAAAGGAAGAAACAGATAAGTCCTGACCTTTGCCTCCTTTTTCAGAGTTGCTGTTGCTCAGAGTTTCTGATGTTTCCGATACCACCAGCCCAGACAGACAGCTGAACCATTCTGTTGGACACTGAGCTGTTTGATTGACTTTTTTTTTTTAATTTATTTTATGTACCTTCAGACACACCAGAAGAGGGCATCGGATCCCATTACAGATGGTTGTGAGCCACCATGTGGTTGCTGGGAATTGAACTCAGGACCTCTGGAAGAGCAGTCAGTGCTCTTAACCTCTGAGCCATCTCTCCAGCCCTTGATTAACTTTTTATACTCTTACATTCTTGACTACTTTGTGTTCGTTGTCCTAAGGAATTAAATCATACTTTTTAGTTTTAATTTTTTTGAGAATTTCATATATGAGTTCTTATATTGGAATAATATCTATCCCTCTTCCTCCCACCCCAACTCTTCTCATGCCAATTGTGTGCTCAGGGGCACACACACATGCACACAGAACACCCTGCTAAGTCCATTTAAGGTTGCTCATAAATAACATTTGTTTAAGGTTGGATTCTTGTGATTTAGTTTAGGGCTTATTTTCCTACAGAAAACTGATCTCAGGAACCATTGATTGCTTATAGCTCTTCATCTAGGTGTAGGCACTTGTGACATTTCCTCATCCAGGTTGGAATGTGTTGTCACTATGCAGGCCTTGTCTAGGCAACCATGTGGTTGCATTTAGTTGATACAGCTTCCCTGTCATGTCCAGAAGATATTTGGCAGCAGGCATCTTGATCTTCTGGCTTTATTTATCTTTAACCTCTTCTTCCTTGGTTTTCCTGAGCCTCAGGAGTAGGGGTTGCACTGTAGATGTAGTAACTGGGATTTTTTACTTTTTTTTTTTTTTTTCTTTTTTTTCCAGAGCTGGGGACAGAACCCAGGGCCTTGAGCTTGCTAGGCAAGTGCTCTACCACTGAGCTAAATCCCCAACCCCCGATTATTTACTTTCTATATTTGGCCAGTCCAGCATCTCTGTAATAGTCTCCATTGATAACAGACAGCTTATTTGATGAGAGATAAGAGCTATACTTATCTAGCTGACTTGGTCCACAGTGGGATTTTTCAGATTTTTGTTTCTTTTTGTTTTTGTTTTTCAAGGCTGGGTTTCTTTGTGTATCTAACTAGGCTGGCCTAGAACTCTTGAGAGATCCACTGGTCTCTGCTTCCTGAGTTCTGGTATTAAAGGTGTATGCCGTCACTGCCCCACATAGCTAGTTCTTTTAATGGTAGATATGAATTTTGTGTATGTGTATTTGTAGTATTTTGAAACAGAGTTTTGGTATTTAGCTTAAACTAGTCTTGAACTTTTAATTTTTCCCTCAGACTCCAAGCAGATTTACAAGTATGTACCACCATACCTGTTTTGATTCTTTACTGTGACAAGATGTGGATAATAGTTAAATCTTCTACCTAACTAATGCCCTTCCCCCATTTTTAAAGAGAGTATGTATATTCTAGAGCAAGAAAAGCTTAGAAGAAGTTGGTTATAAGTGATATGGGCAAGGGTGGAGGGTAGACACCCTTAAGAAAAGGTGTCTTCGGGGTTGGGGATTTAGCTCAGTGGTAGAGCGCTTGCCTAGCAAGCACAAGGCCCTGGGTTCGGTCCCCAGCTCCCAAAAAAAAAAAAAAAAAAAAAAAAAAAAAAAAAAAAAAAAAAGAAAAAAGAAAAAAGGTGTCTTCTCATGGTGATTCCTGAACTCTACTTTTTTAAACTATTTGAAATTCTTGGTCAAACAGGTCATGGTTTAACCTATTTTTTTCCTTCAGGAATAGAATTTAATCACCTTGAAAGAATATAGGAGAGCCCTGAATTTTTTTTTTTTTTTTTTGGTTCTTTTTTTCGGAGCTGGGGACCGAACCCAGGGCCTTGCACTTGCTAAGCAAGCGCTCTACCACTGAGCTAAATCCCCAACCCCTGAATTATTTTCTTATAGGAAGAATGTTTAATCAGGCCAGTTAGTATTGTTTTGGGTGGCAGGTAAGTGATTTTTGAGTTTAAGGAAGGAGGTCCAGGTAAAGAGGACTTAATATGAGGGGTGTGTGTGTGTGTGTGTGTGTGTGTGTGTGTGTGTGTGTGTGTGTGTGAAAGGGAAGTGGAGTGAGGGTGGGGGAGGAGAGGAGAGGAGAAGGGAGAGAAAGCATGCACATCAAGTACCGATTTCCCCTTCTGTCACAGGTTCTGGGGATTAAATTCAGTTGTCAGGTTTGTGTGGCAAGCACCTTTATCTGCTGAAGTGTGCTGGTCTTTAGGAAACATTTTTATGTTGATGTTACATTTTTTTTTTTTAAAGATTTATTTTATTTATATGAGTACACTGTAGCTGTCTTCAGACACACAGAAGAGAGCATCAGATCCCATTTCAGATGGTTGTGAGCCACCATGCGGTTGCTGGGAATTGAACTCAGGATCTCTGGAAGAGCAGACAGTGCTCTTAACTGCTGAGCCATCT
Organism: Rattus norvegicus; assembly: GCF_021556685.1. NCBI lineage: Eukaryota > Metazoa > Chordata > Mammalia > Rodentia > Muridae > Rattus > Rattus norvegicus. Next base: position 117,677,415 of record NC_141541.1, read on the forward strand.
CTCCAGCCCCTGATGTTACATTTTTTAAAAAGATTCAACATGCATGACTGGTTTTGCTGTATGTATGTATGTATGTGCACCATGTGTATGAATCTGGTGCTCAGGGAGTACTGAAGAAGGTGTTAGATCCCTTGGAACTGGGGTTCTGGGTGATTGAGAGGTACCTGTGTGTGTTCCATTACTGTGTCTTCACAGATTTGTCATTTGACTTTTAAAAAATGGAGATGCAGTGCAGATAGATATAAAGCTCACCATTTAACCCACAGAATCGGCTGACTCGCAGAGATGAGGGAGCCTGGAGGAGTCTGCCCTAGCTGGGTCTCTGCATGATGTTATGGCTGAGTGGCTTAGTGTTCTTTAGTGGTATCCTAACAATTGGGGTGGATTTTCCTGGCCCCCCCCCCGGGGGGGGGGCTGGGGACCGAACCCAGGACCTTGCGCTTCCTAGGTAAGTGCTCTACCACTGAGCCAAATCCCCAACCCTTTCCTGGCATTTTTGCCTACTACTTGTGGAACCCTCTTCCTCCTCCTACTGGATTGCCTTGTTCATTCAGCCTTGATGTGATCTGGTCTTATTATGCTTGTTATGCAGTGTTTGGTTGATGTCCCTGAGAGGGCATGTGGGAGATTGAGAGGGGGTGGATCTGGGGAAAGAGGAGAGGAGGGGGGGACTTCAGAGGGGATGTAATATATGAGAGAAGAATAAAAATAGTATATTATTTAAAATCATATAATTTGGGGGTTTGGGAATATTCACAATGTTCTGTAACCATCACTATTATCTAATTCCAGAACATTTTCATCATCCCACAGAGAAAAGCCCATACCCATTAGCAAGCAGTCCTCCATTCACTCCACCCCTAGTCTTCCAGCTGGTATTCTGCATGTATTATTATATAAATAAATCCATACAGTAAGTGGCATTTTGTGTCAAGTAGTGCAATGCTTTCTGGCTTATCCATGCTGTATGTATAGCATGTGTTCATTTTATGCCCAAATAATACTACATTATGTGGCTATTTTTTGTTCTGTTAATCCATTTGTTCATAAATAGACATAAGATTGTTTCTACTTTAAGTTTTTTTTTTTTAAAAAACTTTTTACTTTTTAGCTATTATGAATGGTGATGTTATTGGATATTTTATATGCTTATGTTTTTGTATAAAGTGTTCTTCCCCTCATCCCCCAAGTATGTTCTTGCTTACAAAGCCCAGTCTTTAATTTGGTATTCTGTTACTTTAGCCTCAATGAGAAACTGGGGTTACGGGTGTGAACAACAGCCTTGGCTTTCATTTCGGTCACCATGTTTAACCTTTTGAGAAAATGCCATGCTTTCCTTGTACAAGTGCCCTTTGTCACCCTATAACAGAGCATGAAGGTGCCATTTCTCCCATGTCTCTCACAGAACCTTGTCTTCCTGATTACAGCCATCCAAGTTAGGTATAAAGTGGTATCTCAGGATTTTGGTTTTGATTTTCCTTATGTAAACTGCTTATCAACCATTTGTATATAATCTTTGGAGAAATGTATTCAGATTAAAAACCACATTTTGTTTGTGTGCCTGTTTATATGCACTTGAGCCTGCATGGCTGCTTTTCATGGTGTGCATGGCTGCTTATCATGGTGTGTGTCACTTGTGTCTTTATGGCTGCTTATCATGGTGTGTGTCTAGAGTCTGCAGAGCACTTGCAGGGTGTAGTTCTTTCTTCACCACGTGGATCTCAGGGGTCTACAGTCTTGGTGGGAGTCTTTACCCAGCTGAAGCATCTTGCCAATTCTATATTATTAAAAAATTCACCCCTCCCCCTTTGCCGTTCCAAGAATCAAGTCTGGAACTGTTGCACATGTTAGATTAAGAGCTGTACTACTTGACATACAACCATCCATAACTCCAGTTCCAGGGGATTGGATGCCCTGTCTATCGCTGACTAGCCTGGAACTTACTTTAGATCAGGCTGGCCTAGAGCTCAGAGATCTACCTGTGTTGAATCTGCCTCGGGAGTGTTGGGAATAATAAGGGTGGTATGCCACCTCACCTAGCAACCAATATTTATTTTTTGTGCTTTGTTTTTCCTTTCCTGTTGCCTAATGTATGTTTAATTAATGCCAAAGTAATTGTGCCATTGTGGAATTTAGTGGAGCATATTAATAGTTTGGAAAATAGTACTGAAGGGAAGACTCAAGCCAAAGTTATTGATTTTTTTTTTTTTTTCTTTTAACACAGAGAAATCTGAGACAGGGTTTCTCTCTGTAGCCCTGGCTGTCTTGGAACTAGCTGTGTAGATCAGGCTGGCCTCAAATGCAGAGCTCCACTTGCTTCTGCCTCCTGTGTACTGGGTTTAAAGGTGTAAGCCACTACTGCCCTGCTAGATTTGATTTTTTTTTTTTAAAGATTTATTTATTTATTTATTTATTTATTTATTTATTTATTTATTTATTTATTTATTATATATAAGTACACTGTAGCTGTCTTCAGATACACCAGAAGAGGGCATCGGATCTCTTTACAGATGGTTGTGAGCCACCATGTGGTTGCTGGGAATTGAACTCATGACCTCTGGAAGAGCAGTCGGGTGCTCTTAACTGCTGAGCCATCTCTCCAGCCCCCTGATTTTTTTTTTTTTAAGATTTATTCATTATATACAAGTGCACTGTAGCTGTCTTCAGACACAGCAGAAGAGGGCATCAGATCCCATTACAGATGGTTGTGAGCCACCATGTGGTTGCTGGGATTTAAACTCAGGACCTCTGGAAGAGCAGTCAGTGCTCTTAACCACTGAGCCATCTCTCCAGCCCTACAGATTTGATTTTTTTTTTTTTAATTAGAGAATATATGTGCACTTGAGTGTTAGAGGTCAGGTCAGAGGTCAACTTTTCAGAATTGATTTTCTTTTCCCTGGGTTCAGGTCCTCAGGCTTTCGCAGCCATGATTTTTGCCTGCCATCTTTCCTTCCTATCCCCCCTCCTTTGTTTTTCTATTTATTCTTTCACAAGGTCTTACTATATGTCCCAGGGTAGTCTTTGAGCTCATTTATGTAGCGTAAGTGACATGGCACTCCTCTGATGATTCTGCTCTCAGCCTCCAGGTGCTGGATTACAGGCAAGCACCATCCTGCCTAGCTAACTAAGCGTATTCTTTCCTATTGTGAAATGTTTCCTGAAGTCCAGGAAAGGTAATTCTCCCAAATTCCGCCATTGTTTATATGTCTTCCTCTTAGTTATCCATTGTTTCTGAGATTTGGAACACTAAGTATCAGAGACTTCAGAGAGTTACAGTAGGAACCATAAATCTATTTTATGTATTATTTCTTAGGGAAATATGTTCTGATCTCATTCTTTTTTTTTAAAAATATTTATTTATTATATATATGAGTACACTGTCGCTGTCTTCAGACATACCAGAAGAGGGCATCAGATTTCATTACAGATGGTTGTCAGCCACCATGTGGTTGCTGGGAATTGAACTCAGGACCTCTGGGAGAGCAGTCAGTGCTCCTAACCACTGAGCCATCTCTCCAGACCCCTGATCTCATTCTTAAAGTACTTTTATGGACTTAGACATACAATTGTAATGTGATTGGCTATGTTGGCTGTTCATCCTGTGTTAAAGAATTGATAAGTTTTAGGCAAATCTGCACTACATGAGATCCCATCTCAAAAAAACAAAACAAGGTGGGCAGTGTGGACATACTCCTTTAATCCCAGCATTTGGGAGGCAGAAGCAGAGGCAGGTCCATCTGTCTACAGAGGCTAGTTCCAGGAAAGCCAAAGCTATGCAGAGAAACCCTGTCTTAAAAACAGCAACAACAATCAAGCTACCAGTGTATACTGCTCATGTTGAGTTCCTTGCACCAATATTGGGCCCATAACCACCACTAATGCCATCCACAGGGGGATCCAAAGCTTTGGTTTCTGGGCACCTGCATTCACATATGTGTGCATAGACACACATACATACTTAAAAGCAATAAGTAGATATCAAGACAAAGAAACCAACAGACTGTCATTTCGTTACTCTTGGACCTGTAAAGTCTTTCTCTCTCCATTTTCCAAAATGTTTTCCCATCCCTTTTGTCTTCTGCACTTCCTCCTGTCTGTTCTCTCCCTTTCTTTCCCCTCTGACAGGATCTGTAGTAGTTCAGGTGGCCTCAACTTACTATGTAGTAGAGAATGGTTTAGAATTCTTATCTTCCTACGGCCACTCACTCTCAGAGTTCTAGGGTTACAGGCTTGAACCACCACACCTAGTTTTATGAGGTGTTATATTAGTCAAGCACTCCACCAGTTGGAGTTATATCTCCAGTCTCCAGCAGCTGACTATGATTTACCTCCTGCTCTAGCAGAGGCGTGCTTTTGCCAGCTGCAGATAGTTTTTGGGATTGTGTGACTTTTGGAATTCTAGGAAACTATATAAATGCTAGGACCCTGAAGGATTCAGTTGTGTTTAAAGAAGAAACAAAAGAAATCAGATCTAGGGATTTCTCTCTCTCTCTGTCCTCCCCCCCACCCCCAACCCTCATCCCCTCTATCCTCCTTCCTTTTCTGGCTGGTGTTAGCTAGTGAAACCTGGGGGATAAAGAGTGGGAAAAGAACAACTCACAAAGTAGTCAAGACCAGGCTGTAGTCAAGACCAGGCTACAGTCAATACCAGGTATGATGTCATAGTGGTGATGGCCGTCCACATTACAGCCTGTAGACGGTAAGACTCAGGATTTGCTTACTTTTAGAAAGACCTCTGGCTAAAGATAGGTGCTCAATCTGTTGGGCAATGTTGATAGTCTCATCAAAATTTCCACTATGTTTCATGGTTGTTTTTCTTTTTCCTTCTTTCACTCTTCATGACTCATTGAGAACTCTGATGGTGGTGGTCAGGGCAGAGGTAGAGGGCAACTAATCTGGGCTGCTCTGAGTGATCAGTTTCACTGTCATTCTTAGACCTTCCTCATCAGTTGTCTAGATACTATCACCATCGTCCGTCTGTCCATCATTTTGTCCTTCCTTCCATCAAACTAACTTCCTTCCTTCCTTCCTTCCTTCCTTCCTTCCTTCCTTCCTTCCTTCCTTCCTTTCTTTCTATAGTCTCAAGGTACCCATCGTGGGGGTCAAGGTGGATGTGGCACTGACCTCACCTCTGGTGTACTTTGATATCACTGGGATTCAGCTTGTGGTGTTGTTTCAACTGGAATGAATTGGGATTTGGGCTGACCAAAGAAAGTTGCACCTTGATCTTCTGAGCTGAGAGCCAAAAGTTGCTACCTATTTTTAACCTGAAATTGCTGGAATTGCTAGACTTTTACAAAGTGACTGTACAATTCTACACTAAAACCACAAATGTGTGAAAATTAAAATTTCTTTCACATTCTCATTATTTATTGAGTCAGGGTTTTGTTTTGTAGTAGCCCAGGCTGGCCTCAAATTCTCTCTGCTCAGCCTACCTAGTTACTAGATCATAATACTAGATTACAGATTTGCTTTATCTAGCTCCCAAACTTCTTTACATTGTAAGATAAATATGTTTGCATATAATAATAATAATAATAGTAATAATAATAATACTGTGTCTTATATAGTCAGAGCTGCTTTTTTTAACTCTTTGATTTTTTTTTTCCTCCATCTCTGAAGTACGGGGATTGTAGGCATGCACCAATACCAGGCACAGTATGCTAAGAGTCTTCAGTATGTATGTAATTTACTGAGTCAAAAGATTTATAAATTTAAAACATTTGATATATTTATACAATTGCTTTCTGAAAGTTTGTATTTTCTTACCATAGTTTATTTCACCATACCCTTGAATTGTCAAAAAAAAAAAAGTTTTTGTCATTGAGCTGGGTGTATAGTGTGGAAGGGCACTTGCTTGTGGAGGCTCTAGGTTAAAAATTTGGTAGCCTTATAGTGTTTTTTTTTTTTTTTTTTTTTTTTTTTTTTGGTTCTTTTTTTCAGAGCTGGGGACCGAACCCAGGGCCTTGCGCTTCCTAGGCAAGCGCTCTACCACTGAGCTAAATCCCCAACCCCGCCTTATAGTGTTTTAATCATATCTGATTTTCTTAAACCACGACATTTGTATTGTATGTAGTCATATGGCTAAAATAAAAGGTCAGTTTGAATGACCAAGAATGAGTCTCATAGACAATTACCTAGTACTCAGCCAACTTAGCAAGTTCTCTTTTAGCAGGCTGCTTGGGCTGGGCGTATTTTAAGAGTGTCAGCAGGCTACTCAGACAGCTGTTCATTAGCACGCTAAAGTGAGATAACATTTATAATTGGGACAAAGGACATATTTGAAGGACATTCAGAACAACTTTATGTGCTCAGTATAAGGGAGGCTTCCTGAGATGCCTCAGAAATTAAACGAAGCAGTTTAATTCAGGGATACCAATCAAGGACACTGGTGTTTTTCAACAGTGGATTGGTTTAAGAGCCAGAGGCTAATTTACTAAAATAATATTGCAGTTACCATAGCAAACAATATAGTGTCAATAGGTAGGTAGGTAGGTTACTATAAGGCTAAGTACAGAAGACTCGGATATCTTCTTGTTTTACCACAAAATAGCTATGAGTTCTGGGATGAGCTGAGAATCTCTCTCCTTATTTACAAAATCAGGAGTGTTGTTACTAATTGACATGATTAGAAAATTAAGGAGATAACCTTTAATTAAAATTCTGGGAAGGTACTACTTAGAGATCCAAATTAAAGAATTTTCTTTTTTGCATATGTAGAATTGGTGTCAGGTTAGTGTTTTCTGTGGAAACTGCATTCCCTGTAAAAGTACTATGGTACTAGAGAGGGCAGAGGCAGGTAAATCTCCATGAGTTCCAGGCCAGCCATGAGGTCTTAGTAAGACTGTCTCAAAACAACAACACAGTTTTTAGGCTGGAGAGGTGACTAATGGGTTAAGAGCATTAGTTGCTTTTCCAGAGACCCAGAGTCCCAGCACCCACCCATATGGTGGCTTACAACTATCAGAAACTATATAGTTCCAGGGGATTCAATTCCTCCAAAGGTGCTGAATGCACATGGTACAAAGACATACATGCAGACAAAAGGTCCATGCATGTATACTTTTTAAATGCTTTTCTGTTTTAAGATATGGCCTCACTGTAGTCTAGGAGGGCTTCAAGCTTGCGGTAGTGCTGGAATTATAGATGTTGGCCTATACTCCCACCACATAGCCCAGGAGAGCTTTGAATTTACTATATAAGACTTGAATTCCTGCTCCTACTACCTCTCTCTGTCCTCTTAGAGCTGACTGTAGGCATGTGCTTCTGTAAAGCCTGGCTCAAATGCTTTGTTGACAAAATTTTGCTCTTATTTTTCATAATATTTGAAAAGGGGTCATTATATTCTTCATAAGAGATAATAATAGCTTTCTTCAGTCTTGGAGGAAATAGGAGATACTAATAGTTTGTTTCAGAGAGCCCTATCATTAATTTTTTTTGCTAGAATTTGCAAGAACACAAGCCAGAATTATTTAAATCTTTTCCATAGTAGTTTTCCTGTATTTTCAGAAGTTCAGGTTTGTTAGGAAATACATATTTTATATTTTGGATTTTTAGTATTACCTATCTAGTTTCATGTAGCAGGCACAGGAACACACACCCACCTAGACAATAGACAGATGAATGGAGGACTGAGGTCAGAGAAGAATATCTCTTTTCTCCATTTGAGGCCCGGGAATGAACTCATGTTCACTAGTTCCTTGTGTGCTTAAAGTTATAAAATTTAAAGTATATTACATTTTATTTTGTATGTACTATGGCATGGGTGTGTGTAGTAAGAAGACAACTTACTGTAGTCCGTTCTCCTTCACCATGAAGGTTCCAGGGAGCAAACGCAAGCTGTCCGGCTTGATGGCAAGCAAGCACCTTTACTTGATGAACTCTCTCAACTGCCCTCAAAAGATTATTTTTAGGGCTGGAGAGATGGCTCAGCGGTTAAGAGCACCCGACTGCTCTTCCAGAGGTCCTGAGTTCAATTCCCAGCAACCACATGGTGGCTCACAACCATCTGTAAAGAGATCCGATGCCCTCTGTATCTGAAGACAGCTACAGTGTACTTATATATAATAAATAAAATAAATCTTAAAAAAAAAAAAGATTATTTTTAGAAAGACTATCTCATGTAGCCCAACCTGGCCTTGAACTGATCTTCTAGTCTTCACTTTCAGGTCTTTTTTTTTTTAAAGATTTATTTTATGTATATGAGTACACGGTAGTTGTCTTCAGACACGCCAGAAGAGGGCATCAGATCTCATTACAGATGGTTGTGAGCCGCCACCATGTGGTTGCTGGGATTTAAACTCAGGACCTCTGGAAGAGCAGTCAGTGCTCTTAACCGCTGAGCCATCTCTCCAGCCCCTAGTCTTCACTTTCAAACAATTGGCAACACCACTCCATCTTCATAGTCATTTTGATTCTTGAGCTGAAATCAGAATTAAACTTGTTTTGGATAAAATCCTTCTGTATTCTAGGATAATCACTCAGCTTTCCATTGTCTGAAGGGTTGTGACCTATAATAATTTCATAATTGCTAGAAGGCTTACCATTACTGATGTGACTTTTTTTTTAAATTTTATTTATTTTATGTATGTGAGTATACTACAGTTGTCTTTAGACACACCAGAAGAGGGTACCAGATCTCATTATAGATGGTTAAAAGCCACCATTTGGTTGCTGGGAATTGAACTCAGGACCTCTGGAAGAGCAGCCAATTCTCTTAACCACTGAGGCATCTCTTCAGCTCCTGATGTGATATTTTTTTTTGGTTCCTTTTTTCGGAGCTGGGGACCGAACCCAGGGCCTTGCGCTTCCTAGGCAAGCGCTCTGCCACTGAGCCAAATCCCCAACCCCTCTGATGTGATATTTTTAATCCTTATTCATTCACCTCTTGCTTCTGAATAAGGATGATTCCACAGTTGGTTGACTCATGTAGTAAAGTCAGAAATCACAAATAGGACTTGTAGCTGAATGTTGTGTATAGCTTTAATCTCAGAGGCAGAAGCAGATGGATCTCTGAATGAAAGGTCAGACTGGGCTATAGAGTGAGTTTCAGGCCAGCCAGGGACATAGAGTGGGGGACCCTACCTCAAAAAACCACAAACAAAAACCAAGTGCTTGCTATTCACACTTTTCTCTTAGTTGCCCAATTCCTTTTAAAAATATACCCCATTAGAGTTAATTTGAGAATGTGCTTGAATGAGATCTCTTTCATTAAGTATAATGTAATCAGTATATACTAGGGTTTCACATAAGACAGACAAGTATTAGGAAGTACTTTTTATATTCCAAATGTAATTTATCCTTTTTTTTTTTTTTTTTTTTTTTTTTAGTGACTTGAGATTAACATTTTGACTAGAAAATACAATAGACCATGCTCTGGTTTCATGTCCTTGAGACTGGCTGAAGGATGTATGTAGGTTTTAACCCCGAGATTCTCAAACGGTCTGACTAGAATTGCTGTGGTTAAGGCATTTTAGAATAAGCTGGGTTGAAGGGTTATTTTGTTCATTTTTAATCAACGTTTTCTTGGATAAAGATTTATTTTGTATATTTAGAGATTTACAATTTATTCATAGCTTTTTAATAATAATTTTTATTTTATGTGCATTGCCTGAATATATGTTTGTGTGAGAGTGTTGGATCCCTGGGAAGATAAAAGTTATGTTCAGGGGTTGGGGATTTAGCTCAGTGGTAGAGCGCTTGCCTAGGAAGCGCAAGGCCCTGGGTTCGGTCCCCAGCTCCGGAAAAAAAAAAAAAAAAAGAACAAAAAAAAAAAAAAGTTGTGTTCACAGATAGTTGTGAGCTGCCGTCTGGGTGCTCGGAATTGAATTCAGGTCTGCTGGAAGAACAGCCAGTGCTCTCTAGAGCCCTATTTATAGGTTTTATGATATACTTTTGGATCGATCTAAGTCATGTTTTTCTTCCTTTCCTTTCCCCTCTCTTTTCTTTTTTTTTGGAGACATCGTTTCTGTGTAGCTCTGGCTATTGTGAACTTGCTCTGTAGACCAGGCTGGCCTGGAGCTCAGAAATCTGCCTGCCTCTGCCTCCTGAGTGCTGGGATTAAAGAAATGTTCCACCTTTTCTGACCCAGTTTCTTTCTTTATTGACAAGATCAACAAAAGTTCAAGAGACCAGTATTGAAAATGAAATTTTGTTTTGAAAGTGACTACACTGGAAATCAGCCATAGGGAAATAGCAAAATGAGTGAACATTAATGTCTTTCCAAGGAATCATGTTTATTTATTGAGTTTAACTGAGGCCACCTAGCATGCACAGACCCTACCTAGCTAGATCCCCGCTCTAGCTCCAGCTGCCATCTCAGAAAGCTAATCTGTATGCTAGATACTTACTGTCCTTGGGTCAATTTGCCACAAGTTTAGCTTTTTTCAAGATTTATCAATTATGTATGTGTGTGTATATGCATGTGTGTGTATGGATGTAGTTTTCATGTAGGCCAAATGTGTTGGACCCCTGACATGGGTGCTGGGAACAGAATCAGAGTCTTTAGCTCTTGCCTCTTTTCATCTCTGAGAGAATTGTTTATGCTTTCTCACTTGATAGTTTCTCAATTTCCTTCATCCTTCCCTTTCTTTCCTTCTCTCCTATGCCTCCCTTCCAGCCTCCATTCTAACCTTCCTCCTCTGGCCTGAAATTTGTTTGCTTGTGGACCTCGCTGTCCTCAGATTTGTAGTAGAGTGCTGGGACTAAAAGCATGAGCCATCACATCTGCCTCTTGGCTTCTAGGTCAGGAGCGGTGGCACACACTCACAATTCCCGCACTTGGGAAGTGGATGCAAAATGCTCTAAATTTTAAAGCCAGTCACTGCTATAAGGTTTAGCTTCAGAAAAACAGAGCTGGGGTCAGAGCTTATTTGGTAAAGTACTCGCTATGTAGGTATTGAGACCTGTCATCAGTCCTTGGGACTCATGTGAAAACCAGGAACATGTAATGTCTCAAGTTTGTAAAACCAGGGCTGGAGAAATGGCTGAGTTCGTAAGAGCACTGACTAGGGACTGGAGAGATGACTCAGTGGTTAAGAGCACTGACTGCTCTTCCAGAGGTCCTGAGTTCAGTCCCTAACAACCGCATGGTGGCTCACAACCATCTGTAGTGATGCCCTCTTCTGGTGTGTCTGAATACATAAATACATTTTTAAAAAAAAGTTTGTAGAACCAGTACTGGGGGGAGGGGGGCTGGATGTTGGCATTTAGTCTAGGCACTGCTCCACAGTTACCTGGCAACAGCCAGGTGTGCCTGACTCACTATAAAAGGGGCTGCCCCTCCGTGCTCTCTTGGCTCTCCTGCCCTCGCTCCCTTACTCTCCTCCTCCTCTCTTCTCATTCTTCTCTCTCTCTTTTTTTTTTTTTGGTTCTTTTTTTCGGAGCTGGGGACCGAACCCAGGGCCTTGCGCTTGCTAGGCAAGTGCTCTACCACTGAGCTAAATCCCCAACCCACCCATTCCTCTCTTTGCTCATGACTGGCTTCTACTCCTCCACTCTCTTCCTCCTCTCTCTCCCCTTCTCTCAACTCCCCTCCCCATGCTCTGAGTAAACTCTATACTATACCATCGAGTGTCTGGTACCTCACAGGGGTAAGGGATGCCTCAGCATGGGCCCACAGAGGCACCCCCTTCTCCCTCACCATACAGCGTTTCCACCAAACATACCCTGCCTTTCCAACACTGGAGACAGATGATCGTTGAAGCATACTGGGTAGCCAACCTAATCTAGTAAGGGACCCTGTCTCAAAAAACAAGCTTGACACTGCTTGAACAACACTTGAAATGGCTTCTGACCTCCCACATAGGTGCACTCAAACATATATACACACATATCCCTGAAAAATGTCCCTCTTACAAAATATTGTTGCCTTCTTTAAATAGGTTGGACAAAGCCACATCTTCTATTAGTTTCTTCCTCATCCTCCTGACTTTTCATACCTTGTTCTGGGCCACCATGGTGCCCTCTCTAACCTTGAAAAAGGACTCTGTCATGTCTGTAATACCGTTCTTGGCTTTAAGCAGGATTGTTTGGGAGGAATCACATTTTTTTTTTTTTTTTTTAGGACGGCGATTCTGGTGACTAGAATATGGATTACGAAATTACAGGCTTGATTGAGAGACTCAGTTCTGTACACCTAGCTCAGTGACGTTCAGCTATAATCTTAGGTTATGGGAGGAGGTGAAGGCAGGAGGATTGGCAATTCGAGATCATCCTCATAGTGAGCTTGAGGCTAGGCTGGACTTCATGAAGAGACCCTGTGTTGCCATAACAATTAAAAAAGGATCATTTGCTATTAGTTCCCGTGAGTCGAATCCACTCACTCAGACTGATATTCTGCCACGTGGTTTGCAAGCTCCCGTCCACGTCCCAATATCTCCCTTTTAGCAGCCCATTCCTCAAGGTCCCCTAGGTAGTAATTAATATACCCCCCCGCCCCACACACCCCTCTCATTTTGTGGACCCTGCGTGTTCTCACTCCACATGGGCAACAGAAATAGATCTGCATTCTCCAACTGCCTCTCAGCCATTTCTTTCACACACTGTCCTCTTTAGTAAAATCAAAGTTCCAGAGACTTGTTACATGTCTCACAGTTCACAATTTAGCCACACAATAAGTTCACTGCTATGCTAATTGATAAAGATATAAACTGCCCTCCTAGGCAAGGTAAAATAGATCTAGTTCACCTAAATCTGAACCTGAACCGTCCTCCTCTGAAGACTCCATCTTGATCCCCCGACTTCCTCCTCTCTCCTGCCTTACAGAATCTTTCTTCCCATCCCACTCTCTACTGTCCAATCATGTATCGTCTTGACATCAACCTACAATCCTGTCTCAATGAGTTGAGGGTGCTGGTGCAGGTGAAGGAAGGACATGTGAACCAGGACAGAGGTGGATAAAGGAGCTAAGCTAAGCACAGCTGGGGAGTGGTGGCACAGGCCTTTCATCCCAGCACTAGGGAGGCAGAGGCAATGGGATCTCTTGATTTAAAAGACCAGCCTGGTCTACAGAGTGAGTTCTAGGACAGCCAGAACTACACAAAGAAGCCCTGTCTGAAAAACCAAACTAAACTAAAATGAACAAACAAAAATCCTTAAGCATTTTACATACAGATAGTGGTGATGCTATTTACTGAGCACCTGGTTATGCTGGAGATCTCTCCTGTGTCAGTGTCAGGGCGTGCATCTGTTGCTCAGGTCAGCAGCAAAGCATACAGATGTGGGTTTAACACTGGAATGTGGGAATAACATTACAAAAATGGGTAAATTGAAAGAAGGAATTACAAAGATAAAGATACAACTAAGAGCTGTAACAACTTTGGAAATAAGATTCAAATAAGCATTATAACACACACACACACACACACACACACACACACACACACACACACTTGATTCATAACCTAGTGAGCCAAAAGAATTTAGTGAGGGTAAGCCTGTCTCTGTAGGTGTAGCTTGTTGAAAAGATGTTCCAGAAGAAGTAATGTCAGCAGTTTTTTTTTTTTTTTTTGTTTTTTTTAACTGAAAGAACCATGTCTGCTCTTTGATACATTGTGGGCTCCTCTTCTTCCCACCTTTTATCCCTCCTGCCCCCCCCCCACTAGATAGGATAGAGGGGAGAGCAAGGAATTAGGAAAATCCCTAGATTTAATTTCTTCCCTTTTGTTTTCTTCTTTGACCATAGATATTACCAAACTTCAAACAACCTTCCTGAAAGACCCAACAACCACTGATGATGCTTTTCAGTGACCCTCAAATTTATATACCCTTTGAAAAGTTCCCAGAATTCCAAATGTCCACAGTCGCAGACACTCTGCAGCTGGCAAAGGCTCTGTTAGAACTCAAGGCGAATCACAGTCAGCTGCTGCTGCTGCCAGTCTGAAGCAGCCCCGTGTCCCCCCACACTTGGACCAAAATGAAAGTACATTGTTATGATTATATTTCTGTGTTTTTATTTAAAGAAACCAAAATTCTCACTTTAGAATTCCTTCCTTCCTTCCTTCCAACGAAATAGGTCTGGATGTTCCGGAACTCACAGTGCCTGTCTCTGCCTCTGCCTCTAGAGTGCTGGGAATAAAGGTGTGTGGCAGTTGAAAGAACTCAAGATATTTTGACACTAAAAGTACAAAAGATAACATGGTAGATGTTTCAGACTTGGAACTATGGCAATAAGAAAGTACCAGCAGTTTGAAAAGTTATAGAAAAGATGCCCACCTTGTTATAAATCACATGACGAGAAGGAGGCAGCCATTGTTTTCATTTTGGTGTGCATTGGTGGGTTACATGGAAGGCATGTCTTCATGTCCAGCTGTTCTCCTCCTCTCTCTGTTTTTCTAGCACTAGGACTATAGGCCTATGTTGCCAGGCCCAGCCTTTCTGCTGGTTTTGGGGATTGTTTGCATTCAAGGCACCATCCAATGTAATTCTTTTGAGACAGGGTTTCTACTCTAGTAGGGTATGCTTCCTGACACTCAATAGTTTAAGATGGCATTAAGTTTATGGTGATCCACCTGCTTCAGACTCTTTGAGTGATGGGACTACACTTGCCTTCTAATGCTTGAAATAGATTATTTTTTATTATTTTTTTTGGGACAGAGTCTTGCTATGTAGTCCAAGCTGGTCTCAAACTCAGATCTGCCTGTTCAGATCCCTCAGGTTAAAGACATGCTTTGCTACATCCTGCAAAAACTGTTTTGATGAAATATGCAACACAGAGTATATGTAGTACTGGAGATCCAAAAAACTCAAGGCCTTAGGCATGCTAGACAAAAAGTTCAGCCCTGAGCTATGGACAGCTGTGGTCTAAGTCTGTAGCTTAAGTTGTGAGTTTGTGTGTGGAGGTCAGAGGACACTTGAGTACAGAGGATTGAACTCAGATTGCCAGTTTGTAAAAGCAGCTACAACACAACTTGTTTCTTTTAGCAACTTTGCGTTTAAATTCTATTGAGCAAAAAGCTGACTTTTAAAATTAATGCAAGAAAAGAAATATCCTTGAAGCTAGAGTTAAGGATAAAATAATAATAAGGGTGTTACATAGTGGTTAAGAGCATTTGCTGTTCTTTCAGAGGAGTTGGGTTTAATTCTTTTATCAACATAGTAGCTCACAATGGTCTGTAACTTCAGTTCCAGACAACCCATCCAGCCTTCTGACTTCCTGGGTACCAGACATACTTGCAGACAAATGCCCATACACATAAAATGAGTAAAGTGGAAAAAAAAAAAAGAGGAAGACACTTCTGTAAACGGTGCTGGCTGTCTTTCCAGTTACCAGTTCTATCGAGATACATTTATTTGTATATGCTGCACAGTTTAAAACATGCCCCCAGCAACTACCAAGTGTACAAGTAAGTGGCCTGTGTATGTTCAGATATAAACAAGCATCAGTGCAGTCTATTTTGGAACATTATCATCACCCCTCAAAGAAACTATACTTAACTGTCCCTTTCCTCTACCACAGGTTAGCCCTGAATTTGTGAAACCCTGTATTAGCTTCAAATGCAGCTGGGGCGATCCCTTTCCTTAAGTCTTTGGAGTGTTGGGATTGTTCTAGCCCAACTCATCTTTGGATTCTTTATCCTAAGTGTTTAGTGCTTCATTAATATTAACTTCAATTTGAAGACTTTCAAGTTAAACATTTTTTAATTTCATTTTTGGATCTTTTATTGTAACTGTTTTGTATTTTGCTAATATTAACTTCAATTTGAAACCTTATGGAGCTAAACATGGTGGCGCACATCTGTTATCTCAGCACTTGGGAGGCAGAGATAGGAGAAATGATTGGGATTCAAAGCCATCTAGTTCTATATAGTGAGATGGATATGCCAGGTTGGCATGCACTAAAGCAAAATAACATAAAACAAAATATCAGCAAACCTTGAAGAACCAAAAATCTATTGGCTCCTTGAAGTAATGGAGGCTTGTTGGATGTCCTCAAGAGTTGTGTTAGAGCAACGATTTTCAAGCTTTTGGATCAGATTCTAAGCTGTTTTTGACCTGTAATCACTCCTTCATAGGGATTCCACACTGATGACCATGTATATCATTTGTGTGGTAAATGTGACTGGTATCAAAAGCCATTTTAGTTAGAAAGCAATGACTTGGCATGAGAAGGGCTTTTTATTCATAGAATTCTTCTGTTTTACTGGCTTTAGTGGTCAGTTATAAGGAGTTAGGTTGCAGTGGATTATCAAATGCTTTGGAGGAAATCTATTAGGATTGTTGAGCCATACAACTTTTAGATTAGAAAACAAGTTTAGGGGCTGGAGGGATAGCTCAGTGGTTAAGAGCACTGACTGCTCTTTCAGAGGTCCTGAGTTCAAATCCCAGCAACCACATGGTGGCTCACAACCATCTGTAATGGAATCCAATGCCCTCTTCTGGTGTATCTGAAGACAGCTACAGTGTACTCATATACATTAAATAAATCATATTTAAAAAAAAAAGAAAAAGAAAATAAGTCTATGTGCAGTACAGGTATTTTGACTAATTAGTTTTATAAGAATAGGTCGAGCTGTGGCTTTCGAGATGAAATGAAATTAAGAAGGCATACTCTGACTGTGGAACCGTCTAGGCTACTTTAAAATGCAGGCCTCCAGGACCACGCCCACATTTACCATGTTAGATTCTGGGCACAGGACTCTAATGTGTTCATCGCCCTAGAGATGGAACCCTGTGTAGGAGAAGTGGTTCATGCCAGTAGTCCTAGGATTTGGGAGACTGAAGCAGAAGGATGGTGAGTTAAGGCCAGCCTGAGCTCTTTGGGAGACCCCATTTAACAAAACAAAATATCTGAGAATGTTTATTTGTTTGGAATCTGTGGTATGATTATTAGGGTGATTTCTACTCTTGACTTGGAGTTCTTTTTCTAACGCTTCCATGTGATCAAGGCGTGGCTTTCTTCTGCAGTCTTGAATAGGGCAGTGGATCAGCCAGTATACAAAACTATATTAGAGGCTTCTTAGTGGCCTTTCCGGAGAGATGTAACAAGAGACCTTTGTGAAACGCTATCTCAGGAGGTGGTCAAGCATTGAAAAATGGGATATTGTTTGTTTTAAGGCATCGTCCCTTTGTGGCTCAGACTGACTTTTAACTGTCTATGTAGCCTACACTTGTGGTCCTCTTGCTCCTGTTTCTCAAATACTGGAATTACAGACCTTGCACTCTCAAGTCTAGGCTACTTTTAATTATAACCTGCTAAGAGATTGTGTTTATTAGGACTGAAAACTTCAAATTGTGAGTCATAATAAATTCTAGTCTACAATTTGTAGCAGTTCTCCTGTCTTTAGCTTCCCAAGTACTGGGATTAAAGATGCTACTGAGCATAGTGGCGTAGATCTTCAATCTCAGCACTTCCAGATACAGAGGCAGAAGTGGGTGGATCTCTGGAAGAGCCAGCCAGGGCTACATTGTGAGGTGGGGTGGGGGTGGGGGTGGGAGTAGGGAGAAAGATGTGGCTCAACTCACTCTTAATTTTTTGAAATAGCAATGTATATATGTGTATGGGTTAGTGCCCCATGTGTATATAATGTATGCTTGGTGCCTGTGGAAGTTAGAAGGCATCAGATCCAGAAACTGGTTTTATAGATGGTTGGAAACCTCCTACCATAAGATGTTTAGAATTGAACCTGGGTCCTCTAGCACCTTAAAAGTTACTCTTAAATAGTGCCCTTCCTTCATTTTTGTTCTGAATGTTTTAGAGCAGAGACTAGTCCTGATGGTAGTAATAGAAGAAACAGTTTGCAAAGATTTGGAAGTATATATCCTTCATTCAGTTATTTGCTTAGATCTAGTAGGTGGACATGTTGTGTACCCACAAATGTGGCGAATGATGAATAACAGCTTTAAGTCTTTTTCAGATAGGGTTTGTTTTTTTTTTTTGGTTCTTTTTTTTCCGGAGCTGGGGACCAAACCCAGGGCCTTGCGCTTCCTAGGTAAGCGCTCTACCACTGAGCTAAATCCCCAGTCCCTCAGATAGGGTTTTTTTACTCTATAATTTCAGGCTATCTTTGAACTTGCTATGGAGCCAATCTTTGAACTTGCTATGGAGCCAGGCAGGCCTCTTTCACCATCCTCCTGATGTTGCCTTCCAGATGTTGGAAACTACTTACCACCATCCCTGGCTTTAAAATTTTTTATATTTCTTTAAAAAAAATTAAGGGCTGGGTCACACTTTTTTTTTTCTTTTCTTTTTTTTTTCGGAGCTGGGGACCGAACCCAGGGCCTTGCACTTGCTAGGCAAGCGCTCTACCACTGAGCTAAATCCCCAACCCCTGGGTCACACCTTTTATCTTAGGACTTGAGAAGCAGAGGGAGATGGGTCTCTGAGTTAGAGGCTAGTGAGTTCTAGGACAGACAGGGGTGTCAGACAGAGAGACCCTGTCTCAAAAACAAAAATTAAACAAAAATATCAATCAGATCCAAAATTTTGGAATCTTTCAATATTTGAAAAAGGAGGACAATTTAGGGTTTTTTGTTTTTGTTTTTCATTAAAAAACATCTCTGAGGGCTGGAGAGATAGCTCAGAGGTTAAGAGCACTGACTGCTCTTCCAGAGGTCCTGAGTTCAATTCCCAGCAACCACATGGTGGCTCGCAACCATCTGTAATGGGATCCGATGCCCTCTTCTGGTATGCATGAAGAGATCAACAGTGTATATGTGACATAAATAAATAATTTAAAAAAAAATCTCCGAAAGTCTTATTTTATTCAGTTGCAGCCAGGCACCAAAGGAAGAAGAAAACTCTTAAAATAAATGATTTAAAATTTTTTACCATGTGAATTGGGTTTTTCCTCCTTCAAAGAGTTCTTTCCTCTTCTTGCATTAGAGTAAAAGTAGGTCTGGTTTCCTGGGTTATCACAGCTTGTAACAAAAAGCTCTTTTTATAAGGTTGGCCAGTTAGTAGGGTGAGGTCATTCTTTTCTAAGCAGTGTTTAGTGTTCTGTTTGTTGAGACAAAGCTATTTCTGATAGGCCAAGCAAACAATAGTCCTGGCTTTGTGGTTATTTTTAAGGCAATAGGGTGAGTTTTCTATGTGGTAGAATACTACTGATATGTAGAAGGTGAAAGGTGCTTGGCTTAGCATTTGCACTCTGGTTTGAAGATTAGAGAGATTAGAGAGAGAGAGAGAGAGAGAGAGAGAGAGAGAGATTAGAATGATAAAGAGACTCAACTGAAGCTAGAACTTGGACTTAGGCTATCACATCTTAAGTGATCTCAGTGGCTTTTTACATTTAGGTTTGTGTACTGCCTATTACATACTATTGAGGACAGTTTGACCATATTGAGGACGCCTGGACAGTCCTTTGAGAAGTCCACATCTTGGATCTAGTATGTGCCTTATTTTCTTGCTGAGTACTTTCTATCTAGTACTCGGAAGCAGTATTAAAATCTTTTTTTTTTTTCAATTTATTTATTCAGACACACCAGAAGAAGGCATCAGATCTTATTACAGATGGTTGTGAGCCACCATGTGGTTGCTGGGATTTGAACTCAGAGCAGTCAGTGCTTTTATTTAACCACTTAAGATGGCTCTTGGCCATCTCTCCAGCCTAGTATTAAAAATCTATTAATAGGGCTGGAGAGATGGCTCAGTGGTTAAGAGCACTGACTGCTCTTCCAGAGGTCCTGAGTTCAAATCCCAGCAACCACATGGTGGCTCACAACCATCTGTAAAGGGATCTGATGCCCTCTTCTGGTGTGTCTGAAGACAGCTACAGTGTACTCATATAATAAATAAATAAATCTTTAAAAAAAAAATCTATTAATAAAGCCCAACTTTTTTTTTTTTTAAACTGTATACTGTAAAATGGTAAATTGTTACTTTTCCCCCCCACCTTTTTGGTTTTTTTTTTTTTTTTTTTTTGATTTTAAAGATTTATTTATTTATTATATATAAGTACACTGTAGCTGTCTTCAGATACACCAGAAGAGGGCATCAGATCTCTTTACAGATGGTTGTGAGCCACCATGTGGTTGCTGGGAATTGAACTCATGACCTCTGGAAGAGCAGTCGGGTGCTCTTAACCGCTGAGCCATCTCTCCAGCCCCCTTTTTGGTTTTTTAAGACAGGGTTTCTCTGTGTAGCCCTGGTTGTTCTGGAACTCACTTTGTAGACCAGTTTGGCTTGATCTCAGAGATCCGTTGTTATTTTCATATTAAAATTAAATTTTGCCAGGCAGTGGTAATTCTCACCTTTAATCCCAGCATTTAGGAGGCAAAGGCAGGTCTGCAGAGTGAGTTCCAGACAGCTAGCACTACAAGGAGAAACCCTGAATGCCCCTGCCCCCAAATTCCCCAACAGACAAACCCAAAAAACTCCAAACCTAACCAAAACCAATGATTAAATTTCATCTTTAAAAGCATTTGATTACCTTACTGCTTGTACAGAATTAAAGTTGATGTTATCCTTAGCCAGGGTTTGTACAGTGCTTGGGTAGCATAATGTAGATATTACGAGGCAAAAATCCACCTAAGGTAGACAATGCAATTTGTAAAAAAGGTAGTTTTCTTTCTCAGTATGGTTTAGACTTCCATCGTTCCTGTTAAAGGCTCTAATTAGGTTTTCTTGGCTGTTGCCGTGTCTTAAATTCCTTGTTTGCTAGGTTGTCAAGGTGTTCAGGATGCTGATGCTGCGGAACAGGACTTGAGTTGATTGGGTTTGCCTTACTATTTTTCATGAGAATGGGGTTATGGTCTATAAGAAGGGCGAGCTAAGTGACATTCACTACTTTATATTAAGGTCTGTAGTATCATGTATTAAGTAACATGACTTACTACTGTTGGTACTAATGTTGATCTCCTGGCTTAGGTGGTGTTTATTGGTTTTCATGTTGTACTCTGCAGAAGGGGGTTGCCGCTCCTCATGAATACTGGTTCGGACTCAGGAATATTGGTTTTAAACTGGCCTGTGATTCAATACTACTTTTATTTTATTGCTCCCGTTCAGCTTTGGTCATTATAAAGTTAACTATGTCCCTTTGACATATCCCACCAGGTTTTCTTTTTAGTATTTCCTATCTCAGTACTAAATTAGTCATCTCTTCTAAGAGTGCAGGGTCCTTTTTGTCAAAGAATGGTATTAAGAGACCAATATTTGTGTGCTTATGTGTTCATTACTTGTTGTGGTAGAATGCTTAAAGATTGTTGCTAAATTTTACTTTCGTTTGTTTTGAATTGTCATGTTTAAGGGAAAAATTAGGTTTCTTTACTCTTTTTTTCTTTTATTTCCCTTGTTGTTTTTCCTTTCTTGCTTTTACTACTCGTTAACTGAGTCATTGTGGCAATATCTGAGATTAATCAGTTAAGATAAGTATGTATTTATTTTGACTGACAATTTCAGATGCTTCATTCTAAGGTCACTTGTCTCTGTTGTTTTGGTTTTATGATGGCACCGCATATTATGCTAGGGATATCTGGTAGAGAAGGCCTGGTCTCTTTATGGTGGGTGGGAAGCAATCAGGCAGGCAGGGGCCTTGCTGGGTCCCAATATCCCCTACATTGCCATGTCTCTCTGGGGGTCATGAGCTGGGGACAAAGCCTTTAGTTTATGGGGTTTTGGGAGACATTTAAGATCAAAACTCTAGCTTTATTGATGCTAGTACTGATCTTAAAACACCTTTGCCATTACATTACAAAAGCTATGACATGTAATGTAAAACCTTTCAGATTACAACTTTTTTTTAAAGTATAGAATAGAGTTTATTCGGTACGTGGAAAGGGGGTTAAGAGGGTAGTAGGGGGCTGGGGATTTAGCTCAGTGGTAGAGCGCTTGCCTAGGAAGTGCAAGGCCCTGGGTTCGGTCCCCAGCTCCGAAAAAAAAGAACCAAAAAAAAAAAAAAAAAAAAAAAAAGAGGGTAGTAGGACAGAGAGAGAAGGAGAAGAGTAGAAAAGGAGAGGAGTAGAGGCCCACCATGAGCACGTGGAGAGAAGAGGGGAGGGGAATGGGGAGAGAAGGACAAGGGGGGCAAGAGAGCAAGAGCAAGAACCAGATTACAATGAGCCAGATCCCCAACCCCCAGATTACAATTCTTAAAGTAGGTTTCTCACCCTTTTTATGAAGTAAAAGTATCAATCTGGTGGTCATGGTGAACACCTTCAATCCCAGCACTTTCAAGATGGCCTCTTGAGTTTGAGGTCAGCATGGTCTACAGAGTTCCAGGACAGCCAGGGCTACACAGAAAAACACTGTTGCAAAAACAGAAACAAAATAAAAAAGGCAGAAGTATCAGAGCAGAGTTTTTCTTCTCCATTCTTTGACTTTCCTTCCTCTCCAACAGGATTTCACTGTGGAGTTCACAGGCTGTTCTGGAACTTGCTGTCACTAGCAGAGGACAATACCAAGTATTTTTCCTCTGTGGTCATTTTGCCTTTTTTATTTTTGTTTTGGGGTGTGTGTATGAGGGAGAGGGAGGGGGGGAGGGGGAGAGAGAGAGAGAAGAAGAAGAAGAAGAAGAAGAAGAAGAAGAAGAAGAGGAGGAGAAGAAGAGAGGGGGAGAGAGGAAAAGGAGGTCAATACCTATCATGGTTTTTTTTTTTTTTTTTTGAGTCAGGGTCTCTGATTTTTCTAGGCTGACTATTTAATGAACTTCAGGACTTGCTTGATTCTGCTTCCTCAGTGCTAGATTACAAAAATGTGCCACCATGTGTTCAGCCTTTTATATGGGTCCTGGGGATTGAACCCAGGCCTTTATGTTATGCGTGCACAGCAAGCTCTTTACTAACACAATCATCTTCTCAGCTTGTCCACTCCTCCTGAAACTTGGAGATATGGTCTCATACAGCTCTGGGTGCCATATAACTGAGCTCGGTCTTCCTGCCCAGATGCAGCAGTGTATCTGGCCTAGTACAAGAGTCTTTAAACTCATACATATAACATAATTGGCAGTAAAAATGAATGGAGGCGTACGTAGCTGGTTGGAATTAGAAATGATGCAGATGGCAGTATAAACAGAAAGCAGGTATTTTATCAAGATGAATATTATTGTTAAAGTGAGATCCATATTCATGTTTTGAACTTCTCATTTTTAAATTGAGGCAGGAGAATTTCAAGTGTGAGGTCAGCTTGGGTTGTATCTAAAGATTTTGTAAGTAACTGACCTGAAAATGAGTTAAAGATTACCTGGTGCACATAGACTGTTTTCGATTCCTCCTCTTCTCTTCTCCCCCCTTCCTTTTCTTCCCTCTCCTTTTTTTTTTTTTTTTTTTTTTTTGGGTCCCCTTTACCCCCTTTCAAAATTTAGTTGTGTACAGATTGACGGATAATTTACAGAACCCTTTGTATTTGAGTACAGTATGTAGTAAGAGGTTGATGTCTCTTGTGGGCATGCCCATTTACAAGTTATTTCAGTTTCCGAGAACAGCAAGGAAAACCTAGTCAATTGTAATACTAAACAAACAGGATTTATGTTTATATAGTAATGGCTACAATTTTGGTGAGCAGTTTGGATAAATATCCGCCAATTCTGGTCCAGTTTCTTTGTGAACTGAAACTGAAGTTTCTTTGTAAATAATTCACATGTATTTAGAAGGGTATATATGAAGGGGTTTATCTTTAGATTTATATAGACTTTGAGTTTTAAGTGTTTAATGATAAAGATAATTTAGAGACATCTAGGTCAACGTGCTAATTTTATTTTAAGAGTCACGTATACAGTAGTAGGTAGGTGTTGTGGCTTATGCCTGGAGTCCAGGTACTGAAGAGGCTGAGACGGAAGATCACCATGAATTCTTGGCAGTCTGTGATACGGAATTAATTTCAGGTTGGCCTGGGCCATAGTGTGAGTAGGGCTTTGTCTCAAAATACCCTTCACACAAAGTAAAAGATGTATGTACATAACCTACCACAAATTAATACTGGTGTCCAACACTTCTTGGCATTGCTTTTTTCTACATATATAACTGACAAGTTTATAAATGAGGCTCAACAAAAGACAAGAGTATTTATAAAGTATATAAGCCTTATTAAGTAAAACTAATTTTACTTAAATTCAAACATTGTGAGATCAAGAGAGTGGAGGGCTATTTGCTAAGTAACTGACAGAAGGGGAGAGGGAGCTTGGACAAAAGGATGAATTATGTCCCTGTAGAGTAGAGTGAGACATGATATTTTATTGTGCCATTCAGAACAGTGTTCAGTTAAATTTCAAAAACTACTTGTTTCTGGAATTCTCAATTTAATATTTTCAGACTGACTCACAGTGGGAAGTAAAACTATAAGAGAAACTGTTGTACTGTTAGAAGCATGCCCTCCTCCTATGGAAAGAGTGGGTGATTAGAAGTTACAACTTTGACTTTGTGAGCATAATGACTGTGGTACTGTCTGATAAAATGACCACACCACCATCTTCCCATGACATACTTCCATAGTCTAATAGTCAAAAATACTTATAAAGTAAGAAAGGCAATTGAGTAACATTTTATGTAGTCTATTAGTCTTTTGATATAAAGAGGTTTTTCCTTTTAAAATAATTTTGGCTATATATCAAGAATGATTTATTTGTTTGTATTATTTTTAAACTTTGTGAATGTGAGAGTGTGTAGTTTCCAAAGTGCACTTGTGGAAATTTCAGGGCAGCTTCCCCGAGTTCTTTTTTTTCTACTTGGTCGAGGCAGGGTCTCTTAGTTGTTTCTGCTGTGCAGGGTACTTCAGGCTCTTCTCCGTTTTTTAACATTCTGTCATCTCAACTGTAGGAGTCCCAGGACTACAGGTTATGACCACATACCCAGCTTTGTGATTCTCAGTATTGAACTTGGATTGTCAGGCATGGCAGCAAAGTAAGCAGCTTTACCTGCTGTGACCTGGAACCCAGAACCATCTGCTTCCACGTCCCCAAGTGGAACCACAGCTTCTACGTGCTGGGATTAGTCATGACTCCATCATCTAGTGCATGAGATTTTCTTTTAAATATTGGCTCCAGGGATTGAGTTTAGTTTGTAAGGCTTGTGCAGTAAGCACTCCATGGTGTGGCTAAGGAGAAGGTTTTTTTTTTTTTTTTTTTTTAATTGTAGATACAAGAGAAAGAATAGCCAGAGTCCAGAGCAGAGAGACTTGACCATGGTTGTCAGACTGGATGTGTCTATCTTCAAGAGAGGGTAGACTAGCAGGGAATAAAGAGTAGAGAAAATGTAATTATTGGAGGAAGGGATGAGGAGAGAGAGAATAACAAGGTTATAAGGGGAATTAAGGGAGTTTAGTTTAGTTAGGGGAGGAGAACGAGCTAGCTAGGTGCTAGCATTGATTTTGAAATGTGTAACAGTGTTTGAGGAAACCTGGAGGCCAACACGGGCTTTGATACACTAATAGACAGCACCGGTAGCCACGTCTCCCTTCAACCAGAGGTAAAGGAAGTACTGCTTTTGGTAGATCAGAACAAGTTTGAGAAGTTCTGAGGAATGCTGGCTTTTATCTACCTGCCAGAAATTCTGCTATATAGTACAGCTTGAGCTCATTTTTGGATATTTCTATTGCCTTTTAGAGTTTGGGGAACTTGAGTTTTCTTTGGACCTGACAAGGCCCAGCTAAGGCAAACTTTTATAAAAATTTATTGTTGCTGGGTATGGGTGCAGAGGTAAATGGATCTCTGAATTTGAAGCTAGAGTTACCTGGTCTGCATAGTGAGTTCCAGGCCAGCCAGGGCTTCATAGTCAGATCCTTGAACTCCTGTCTCATAAAACAAAGCCAAAAATAAAACAGAGAAGATGAAGTCTTAAGTTACTAACTTTTTGTGTTCTTGTAACTAATGTTGGGATAAAATCATGGCATCTGGCCAAGCTTAGAAACTCAGGCCTGTAATCCCAGATACTCAGGAGGCTGAGACAGGAGGATTTCAAGTTCAAGGCTTATCTGAGATACAGAGTTAAATGGAGTCCAACTTGGATAGCTTAGTGAGACCACATCTCAAAATAAATAAACACACATAAAAACAAAAAGAAAATAGTCTGGAGAATGTAGCTCAGTAGCTCAGAGTTGCTTGCCCAGTGTGTATAGCATCCCAGGGAAAAAGAGTAGCATTGGGTATTTAACTGTGAAAAGGTCTTTAAAAAGAAAGTCAAGAGATTTCATTCTCTTATCAGCTAGTGGAATAGAAGTCTAGGGTCTTCAAGATGTCAGATTGTGCTTTACAGATGAATTATATCCTCAGCCCAAGTAGCATAAATTTTTAAAAAGATGTATCTATTTATTTATTATATATGAGTACACTGTCGCTGTCTTCAGACACACCAGAAGAGGGCATTGGATCCCATTACAGATGGTTGTGAGCCACCATGTGGTTGCTGGGACTTGAACTCAGGACCTCTGGAAGAGCAGTCAGTGCTCTTAAATGCTGAGCCATCTCTCCAGCTCATAGCATAAATTTTATAGTGCCCATTATCACTTTTCTATTGGCAAAATGATGATCTTAGAGATCTAAGATAGCCATATTCATTAGGGTAGTGTCTGTGGCTTTCGAAGTGTATCCAGCAGTTCTGTGGACCATGAAAGGATTATTTATTTCCTTCCTTAGTTCCTGTCTCCTTTCCTCTCCTTTCCTCTCTTGGAAAGGTCTTGCTAAAGTTTATATCCTCTTGCCCTAGCTTCCTTAGCTATTATTTAGATATGAACACCAATATGGTGAGCTTTAGAAGTTTATTTCCTGTTTATATCATAGTGTGCGATTTGGCCTTTGGCCTTCTCATGATTGAGGACTTTTATTTAGTTCTTTCTGTCTCATACTACAGAGTCCTCCACTGATCCTTTGTATTTAGTGAGTTGACAGCAAAGAGTACTAAGAAGGAGGCTAAGAAAAGGGGGTGGGAGTCTGGGTCATTTATGGAGATAGTGTTGGAGAATGAAATATAAGAACTCTGTAATGTGGTTACAACTTCTAATTCAAGAGAAGTTAGAAATAATATTTTGAATACTAGAAGAAAAAAAGGATCGTGTCTTTTAGATTATATATTACATATTATATATATCTCACACACACACACACACACACACACACACACACACACACACACATGTACGTGTGTATGTATGTGTGCGTATGTCTCCAGGCCAGCCTTGAATTTCTGATGCTCCTGTCTTCTTCTAGACTGCTAGGATTAAGGTATATGACATCTTGTCCTGCTCTGTCTTATTTTCATTAGTGGCTTCCTTTGAGCCTTAATAATTTCTTTTATTTCCTTATATTTTGCTTACTTTTGAATGAGTAAACTTTCATCTATTGCACAAAATATCCTAGTGCGTGTATAAGAAGTACAGTGGAATACTGAGCCTCCTCAGAGCCACTGATTGTTCATGCCCATTCAGTCTGTCTGCCCACCAGCTAAAGGGAGGACAGACCTTACACTGTCTTTTAAAGGTCGGCACTCAGACTTTCAGACCAATGGAGAAATGCATTCCAATGAGAAGGCAAAGTTCTCTTTGCCTCTGCCCACTTATTTATTAAAGTTGGAGAGTCAGCGAAAGTCTTTTAGTTGATTCCAGCTACTGCTTTAGGATCAACTCCATTTTTTTTCTCCTTCTCTCCTTTCTATTGTACATCAGTTACAAAACTCTTCTCTGAGTATCCTTTCTCATGGAATCACCATGTGTTGGTAAATTGAAGATTTTCTAAGCTTAAGTATTAAATGTGTATTCTTTATTTTTAAAAATTCTTTTAGCACAAAATAATGCTATGATTTAGTGCTGTTGTGTGTAGTCCCTCCTCCTATAATAAACTAGGTTTTTGACCCAACTCCTGTCTTCAAACCCCACCCTATTTTTGGAAGCAGGATCTTGTTATGGAGCCTAGCCTGCCTTCAGCTCAGGTCTTTCTTTCTTAGCTTCCTGAATGCTGGGATCACCAACACTATCATGCCCAGCTGCTCCCCTGCTGTAATTGCTTTTCTTTGATATATTGTCTGTCTTAGATGCCAAGTGTCTTTTGCCTTTTTAAATTGTTGAAAGGTTCATTTTGGATAGATCATCATCGAATTGTTTAATTTCTTTTTTTCTTTTTATCCATTCATTTGCTTATTATTATGTTTATTTACTTGTTTAGGAGACAGGGTTTTTCTGTGTAGGAATCATGGCTGTCCTGGAACTCAAACTCTGTAGATCAGGCTGACCTCTGAACTCAGAGATTCAGAGATAGACCTGCTTCTGTTTGCTGAGTTTGGGGGTTAAACAGGTGTGCCATCACCACCCAGTTACTTGATTTCTTTCATGGTATTGTTTCTCAGGTGCTATGCTTCCTAGTATTCTACGTTAGTTTGTCAGGGCTGTGTGTGTGTGTGTGTGTGTGTGTGTGTACACTACATGTGTGTGTGATGTTGTGAATGATAACAAAAACCATACTCAGATTGTTTGTTACTTGGTAGGTATTGGTTAACTGACATTTTGTTTCCTTAAATATTTTTATTGCAAGCCTTTAATCCCAGCACTCAGGAATTAGAAACAGGTGAGGCTCTGAGTTTGCGTCTACATAGTGAGATCCAGGCCAGCCAAGGCTAACCAGAGAGACCCTGTCTCTAAAAGCTGCCTTATCCTCAAAAATAATAACAAAAACAACAAAAAGAAACAAACCCAAAAGACAACAACAAACCTTTTACTTGTCCATATTTCCTAATATCACGAAGATATTTTTCCATCTTACCCTGTAGAGACTTTACCTTTAGGCCTGCCATTCACCAGGAATTTACTTTGTTTTTGATGTTGCTGGAACTCAAATTTCCCAGTTGACTCATTGGCATTTGTTGAAAAGATATTTCTTCTCTGCTGCTCTGCAGTCACATTTCTAATATATATCTGAAGCTTGGTCTTCAGGGGAATGTGGTGAGACCTTTAAGAGGGAGGGGCCTGTGCAGTTGTTACTGGTCTCAGTCTGACTCTTGCCTCCTATCTCAATGTGGTCTTTCTTGTTTCTCCTATAGTAAATACCATCTTCAATGATGTTCCTCCTTTCCTAGAGGCTGGCAGTCTTGTTTTTAATACTATAAGCTGAACTCTATAGAAGCACCCAGCTCAGGGCTAGGGATGTCCTCCATGGTAAGATTTCATGAATGAAGTGCTGGCTTAGATTCATAGCAGCAAACTGAGTGTGGTGACACACAGCCATAGTCCTGGCCATCTCAGCCACATAGTTCAAGACTAGCCTGTTATATGTGACCCTGTGTCAGAACATTGTTATTGTTGTGTTTGCATTGTTTCTATGCACATGTGTGTATGTGGAGGTGAGAACAAAAGGAGCTTTTTCCTATCCATCTCTACTCATTGACTGAGTCTCACTGTATAGATTAGTCTACTTCTGTTGGTTCTGCCTCCCCAGAGCTGGGTTTAAAGGCATGGGTTTTGGGAGCAAAGGCAAATTGTCCTTCTTATGTGCTTTGATATTCATGAATCCTCACACACAAATAAGTGTAATTAGTTAAATAAAAATAAAAACTAGGTGCGGTGATAGTGAACGGGAGAAGGTGTACGTTGACATGCTTTGAAAGGTATTCTGATGCATAGTGATGCTGGTATGCTCCTTAGACACAGCAGACACAGTTAGACCGCAAGGTTTGGTTTATTTTGTCTTTTTGCTTGTGTTTCTGGTATTCTTGCTTCTCTTAGCTTCCTTAGCACCAGCCTCTTTTATAAGTGAGTTGTTATCCCTGGCTCTCATTTCTACTGTCTTTTAAAAGTGAGGAAATTAAATTATAGGTCATTTAAACTATTTCACTGTTTTGTTTTGTTTGTTTGTTTTGTTTTTGGAGACAGGTTTTCTCTGTGTAGAAACTCGCTTTGTAGACCAGGCTGGCCTTGAACTCACAGATCCACCAGCTTTTGTGTGGATTAAAGAGTGCTGGGATTGGGGTTGGGGATTTAGCTCAGTGGTAGAGCGCTTGCCTAGGAAGCGCAAGGCCCTGGGTTCGGTCCCCAGCTCCGAAAAAAAGAACCAAAAAAAAAAAAAAAAAAAAAAGAGTGCTGGGATTAAAGACATATGCCACCAACTAAACTTAAGTGTTCTTAAAAAAAGTTTTCAGGGGTTGGGTTCGGTCCTCAGCTCCGGGGCGGAAAAAGTTTTCAGATGTTTTATTTATTGATTTAAGATTTTTAGCATTAAGATGTCATGTATGTATGTATGTATGCATGCATGCATGTGCTCTATCTTCATGCGACTAGAGGAAGGAATCATACACTATTACAGACAGTTGTGAGCCATCATGAGGATGATGAGAATTGAACTCAGGACCTCAGTAAGGGCAGCCAGTGCTTTAAACTACTGAGCCATCTCTCAGCCCTTACTTACTTTCAAAAGTTCATTTTTTAAAGAGTTATTTTGTGAGTATGCTTGCCATACTCTCAGAGGTCTGAAAAGGATGTTGGATTCTCTGGAACTGGAATTAAAGATGGTTGTGAGCTGGGAATTGAACCCAGGTTCTCTGCAAGAACAAGTGTTCTTATGGTCCCCTCAGTCCTCATCTGTAGATATTTTTAGTTAGAAAGAACTTTTGGCGAGGATGTTATTTGTTAACTTTTTTAGTTAGAGGAAGGAAGGAAGGAAGGAAGGATAAAGCATAGTAAATAGAAAAGCTGTTTTAAGAGTATGCTTTCTTTTCAAAACCTTGAGTGATGATTGCCCAGAATTTTAAGATTGATTTTTATTATAACTGAGATAAAATTAAATATTGCCTCCAAAGGATGATTACAGCAGCAATGTAGCTGCTGTGTCATTCTCATCTCTTGTTTTGGCCCACACAGCCCGTCTTCAGCAGACTTGCTCTGTGTATCACATGGGTATCAATGGGAGGTATCTAGTGTAGATTATTCTTGCTGGAGAAAAGATTTAAATTTACTTGTGTCGGAAGTGTGGCAGGCTGGTGCTTGTTTGTAGATCCAAATTTCATTCAGTCATAACCGAACCCAAGTTGCCTGCCTAGTCCTTGTAAGTAAGCAAGTTTGGTTTTGAACTTGGTGTTCCAAGGCTATTAATGTGGTGTGTTTATATGTTTGCAATGTTTTTATATTTAAGGGAAAGGCTGTTTAAAATAGTGAGAAAAGGAGCTACTTGTTTTGGAACCAACTAGAAGTAAAATGGAACGTCTTTTACCCTTTACCAGTAAGCTGTTTCATGTAGGAGGGTCACAGGCAGCCTCAGGTATTGCAGTGATCATGGGTTCTCTTTGTTGGTAATCCAGTGATGAACAGAACAAATGGCTCTGAGTAGAACTCTGCCAACCCTGGAAATTTCAACAATTCATAATAGTACAGCTGTTGTCCTTGTGTTGTTAGGGGGGTGTACTGTGGGATGGAAGGTTAATATTTTTCAAAGGGATACTGGTTAAGATAGGATCCTGCTAAGTTGTCTATTGCCGTTTATAAGTCTCTGCCAACAAAACAGGAGAAATTCATATATATGCCAGTGAAAAAGGTGGTAGCTGATCTCTCTAGAGAGCCTTGCTTAATGATTGGTTTTTCTTAGAGTGAAATACCATATTTATGGAAGTCAATTTTTTTTGTTAAATAAATTAAACCACAGTTAAAACAGAAATAAGATTCAGCTTGATATGTAGTAAGTCTCTGAAATAAATAAGTTAAAAACAAATCTGGGCAATAAAGCTATAGTTTAATATCCAAAAGTTTACCAGGCAAACTATAAAAAATATTTGATTTTTGAATATGAATGCATAATGATGTCAGCTATATTCAGCCTGTCAGATTACAAATGATCTCTGGGACTGTCTGGGATGCTGGATTCTTTCCAAGCCTGAGGAACAAGAGTCCATTTTAGTAACAGCGTCCTCTATAATGACACTAGCAGCTTAGTGTCAGCTTCAGAATCCTGTGTCATTTAAACCAGCCATGAAAGGTGGAGTGGGGTCCGGGGTGGGGGTGGGAAGGAGTGGAGGAAGAAAATATTGACCACCAGTTTTCTACGTTCCTGTTGTAGCACTGAAATCTCCAGAAATCAAAACAACTATAGAAGAACAGATAGTTTTCAGTATAATTACTAACCATAATAGCACACACACAGAGTAGTGCGTGCATATGGTCCTGGTACTCAGGAACCAAGTTCAAGAGTTCTAGACTGCTCTTGCTCTCTTGCCTTCTTGCTTCCGCTCTGTCCTCTCACCCCTTCTTCCTTCTCTCCCCATTCCACTCTCCCCACTCTCTCCATTTGCTCATGGCTGCTACTCCTCCTCTCCTCTACTCGTTCTTTCTGCCTCTCTCTGTCTCTACCTCTTAACTTCCCTCCCCATTTCCTAAATATGCTATATTCTATACTAAAAAACATTATTTGAAATGCATTTATCTTTGAGAAACAGTGATACAAATGGTAACTAAAAAATAGTACAAGGAAATAGAAAAGACACTTTTCTTTTAAAAGTGACTATAGACAAAAATTTGAAAGCTATCAGACTTGCCAGCATGTTGAAACAGTATCTGCTGTGTGCTGGCTGCTAAATTATTTTTCTTCCGTTTCATACTAAAACCCAAAACACTTTGAATGAAACCTGTTTTGGAGATGAGGAAGAAAGCAATTTGATAAGATCTTAATTTAGACTGCATGTGAACAGTGTCTTGTACCCACTAGGAGTCTAGAGTGGGGCATAGTATCATAGGCTAGTGTCTAGGGTTCAGATTGAAATGAAGATACTGTAGTCATTAAGGAATATTATACTTTTGATTGATTGATTGGTGGCACTGTTTAAGCTTCTTCTCTTCCTTCTCTTTGCTTTCACAAGCAAACACAGTAACCAACTTGGCTAGAGGTAGCCACTGGCCATTTGTAAGCTGGAGTGGCAGTTTCACATCCGACAAATGAGTGCAATTTTTTAGGGGACTTCCTATGTTTGAAAAATTGTCTCAAACCAAGCAAAGTGACAAACATGTATAATCTCTGCACTTAGAAAACAAAGACAGGTGGAGCTCCTGTTAGTTAAAGGCCAGCCTGGTCTACAGGCCAGCAGAGCTATGCACTGAGACTCTGTCTCAAAACAAAATAAAAGTTGCCCAGACTACTGTTTATTGTAATTAGATATAAATATATCTATATAGACCTTGTCCCCCAAAGTACTTTAAATGAGTAATCTCAGACTTTGTTACCACAGGTATTTATGATCTCATCCTGTGTTGTTATTTATTATTTATGAGCACATAGCTATTAATAGTAAACAGTAAGCAGAGGAAAAAGGACCAAGATCCTCTCGACTGCTTCATCATCATGTTACAGAGTTTTCTGTTGCCTTACTTTACCTGTTTTTATTTAAGACCTTGGTAACCAGATAATTTCACCCCAGACATGTGGTCAAAAGGAAAGATCAGATATCCAACTTGCTGTACTGGAGAACACGTGTTGTTTCTGCCTGCTTAGACCCTATGGGGCTTGTCTTCTGGCAGTGAGGTATCAAGTCTCTGTTGATGTTGTTAGCTAGAGCAGAGTGGAGTTTCGTAAGCTCCAGTCAGATTGGTTCAGAGAGTAGACTGAGTTCAAATTTTAGTTCCTTCCTTTCCCCATTAGAGCTTTTGCCTTATAGTAAGCCATATAGCTGAGAATACTTTTTATAAACCTTTGATTTGGAGAGTCTTTTTTTTGCCAACTATGGCGACACATGCCTTTAATCTCTGGACTTGGGAGGAAAAGTCAAGAAGCACTCTTGAGTTTGAAGTCAGCCTGGTCTACATAGTGAGTCCCATGATAGCCAGGGCTATGCAGAGAGATCCTGTTTCAGGGGAATTAAATAACCAGCCAACTAACCAACAATCCATCTCAGGGGAAGAGAAAACAACAACAACACACACAAAAAAACCCAAAAACAAACAAAAAAAAAAACCAAAAACCAACAAAATAACCACAATACAAAACAAACAAATTAAAATTATTCCCTCCCTCCCTCTCTTTCCTTTAATGCCCCTATGTACCCCTTCTCCAGCCCCTCATGTTTCCCCAACCCTTCCTTTCAAATTGATGATCTCTTTTTTCTTATTATTGTTTATAATATATATATATATAAAATATATATATATATACAACATAAATGTATAAAGTTAACCTGCTGAGTCTGTTTAGTGACACTTGTGTGTATGTGATTTCAGGACTACTCACTTTGTATTGGATAACCATCAAGGGGATTCGGCCATGGATTCTTTGTCCTTTAACAGTCATTAGTTGCCAGTAGTTCTTTGTACTGTTGGAACCTCTCTGAGATTTTAACCTTCCGTGTTACAATGTCTATTGGTATTCTATTTGTTTAAGTCTCATTTAGACAACCATCTTACTAAAGTAATACCTTCCCTGTTATTTCTGATAGATACAATATTTTTAATTATTTGGCTTTCTGAGACAGAGTCCTGGAACTCCTTTGTGTAGATTAGGCTAGCCTGGAACTCACAGAAATTAACTGTAATTAAAGGCATGGGCCACAAAACTAAGAGAAATTCCAACAATTTAGTGACTTACTCAAGGCTCCAACATCAAATTAAACCACTATATGCCAGACTCATTTCAAGATTCTTTCTCTTACTCATAAATTTATTTAAATTAACTTTATTATTTATATAGATCAATAAATAAATGGCCAGCGAGAAAGAACTTTTAGAAATAGATTTTTTTCATACACAAAGATAACTTTTTTCTGTCTTTATTTTTGATTTGGATGTTTCAAGCATCTCAAAATCCTTCTGTCTCAGCCTCCTGCCATTGCCAGTGTGTACTAAGAAGCCTAGCTAATAATGTTTTTGTTTTTGAGACAGAGTTTGTAATAAGGTTTTTAATAATAAGGCTTTTATCTTCTTGAGGTCTTGATATGAAAAGAAGACTGTTGTTTTGAATTTTTCTTTTTCCCCTCAGGGTCTCAGTGTGTAGCCTTAGGTGTCTTGGAGCTCCCTCCTAAGCTGAGCTGATCAGGCTGACCTTGAACTCAGAGTTCCACCTATCTCTGCCTCCCAAGTGCTGGGAGTAAAGTCCAGTGTAGAACTGGATTGTTCATAAAACATAAAATAGCATTGAGGCATAATTTATTGTTAAATAACTTTACTCTGTATGTGTGAGGTAAAATGTATATGCTATTGTTATAGATACACTAGCAGAACAGTTTGACAGGTCTTTTGAGCACTTAAAGACTATGTTATGTGTACATAATTTAGAATAAAAAAACTAGAAAATCGATTCCTTTTATTTATAATAGTTATATTCACTTCTAACATAATATCATGTTCTGCAAATAGTGATTGTGTGTGTGTGTGTGTGTGTGTGTGTGTGTGTTTTGAAATGCAACTTCTGCATGTAGCCCAGGCTGGTTTAGAATTTAGTCTTCCTGTTTTACCTTTCTGAAATTTGGCTGTGAGCTCCTCTAGCCTGCCATGTGCATTCAGATAGTTTGGTTATTCTTTACATGTCACCACATGCAAATAGAAGTATGATGTAGAACATGTGCACAGATGTGGTACTGGAATCCTGTAGTCCCAGAATTTAAGGCCTTTGTGCTTAGCTGCCATTTACTGGGATCATGGATGTGCCATCATTCTCTGGGTCTTTATATACAAGTTCTGTCCATAATACCTCTACAAGGCTGAATGTGAAGAATATATGGATGGGAGAAAGAAAAGCAAGCCCACATGGTGGCATATACCTCTTATCCCAACAGCTGAGAGGCAGAGGCAGGAGGAAGATAGCAGATTTGAGGCCAGTCTGGTCTCCTTGAAGAAATCCTGTCTCAAAACAAAACAAACAAAAATCAAAGCTAAGGGCTGGGAG
Source organism: Rattus norvegicus (assembly GCF_021556685.1). Lineage (NCBI taxonomy): Eukaryota > Metazoa > Chordata > Mammalia > Rodentia > Muridae > Rattus > Rattus norvegicus. Next base: position 117,713,117 of record NC_141541.1, read on the forward strand.
AATGGTTCAGTGGATAGAGAACTTCCTATGCAAGCACTGTGACCCTAGTTCAGATCCTAGCACCTGCATAAAAAACCAGGCATGGGTATTCATGGCTGTAATCTCAGCATTTGACAGTTAGAGTCTGTTTTAAGCAAACAATTTTAAGGCAGAGAACAGTAGAGGAAGACATCCCATATCTCCTCTGGTCTTTTTTTTTTTTTTTTTTTTTTTCGGAGCTGGGGACCGAACCCAGGGCCTTGCGCTTCCTAGGCAAGCGCTCTACCGCTGAGCTAAATCCCCAGCCCCTCCTCTGGTCTTAATAGAATGTGTCTCTCACATGCACTCGCGCACGCGCACACAGACACACACAGACACACACAGACACACAGACACACATGCACATAGAGGGGGCCGGAAGAAGAGAGGTAGAAGGAGGGAAAGGGAGAGAGGAAAGAGAAACAGTCCATATAAATTAACTAAGTCAGACATCATGGCTTATGCTTGGAATCCCACCTAGCCTTTGTTTGGGAAGTTGAGGTAGGAGGATTGCTGTAAGTTCCATTCAGCCTAAGCTGTGATATCATGTCTCTGTTTCCCCAATAAAATAAATACTAAATTAATTTTTCTTGTTATTTTTCCTTACAAAATTTAAAAATATATAATTAATGCTTTTCTTTATGTGTATATGGACAAACCTCCAGGATTTTCCAGGTTGATTAAAAATGTTTGCTTCTTTTGTCTAAGATCTTAACAATAGGTTAGAAGATCTTGGTAGTTTCCGTTTAGTTTTAAATTCGAAGACCGAGTGAATTTGATTAGAGTTACTTATAGGAGCTCGTAGGAGAGGTTAATTTTACAGGAACATGGCCAATTTACTGGGAGCTTCCCCGTTGAAAGCCACCGTGTATAAATCTTGTAGAAGTAGTGGACTCATGAGAGTTAACAGGTTTAATCTTGTGCAGGTATTCTGCAGGAAACCACAGCAGATGGGAGAGAGGGAGCGAGGATAGCAGCATGTCATGCCTGGAAGACAGCAATTTCACAAGACTTTACCCTGTTCTACAGCGTTTCATTCTTTCTATCCCCTCTTCCTTGATGTTCCCTGAGCCTTGTGGGCTTGATATAAATAAATGCTCTAGGGCTGAGCATTCAGCACTCACTTCTTCCCAGCAGTTTGACCAGTATGAGTCTCTGCAGTAATAGCTACCTATTGAAAAAAGAAGTTTGGGTTGGAGAGATGGCTCAGTGGTTAAGAGCACCGACTACTCTTCCAGAGGTCCTGAGTTCAATTCCCAGCAACCACATGGTGGCTCACAACCATCTGTAAAGAGATCCAATGCCCTCTTCTGGTGTATCTGAGGATAGCTACAGTGTACTTATATATAATAAATGAATAAATCTTTAAAAAAAAAAAGCTCTGACTAAATATTTAGGGAATATATTTAGGCAACTTGGCAGGTGCAGCGTGTCTATTTATAACACAAAAGCATTAGTTTCTGCACTAGAGCCATGTGCTCATCTGCCTTAGACCTTTTATCAGGCTTACAGTGCCATGTGTGGACTTTCTCCTTTGCAATGGGACACAAATCCTATAATAGTCATGCCTGGCAGGTGGGTAGTGTAGCATACAGGGAGTCCATAGCTGAATAAGACTGTTGGTTAACTATTTTTCTCCATCAGCCACCATAGTACCTTTTGGGGATTGTGAAATCTAGCCAGCAGGGAAGAAACTTCCAACTTGGTCCTTTCTACCCCGCATCCCCAACCCTGCACCCACCCTCTGCCCTGCCACCAGTGTGTGGTATCTTCACCCATAGTGTTTTACCAGAGTGGACTTGATGGGTGGCCAACTTTTATGGCAGTAGCCTGTATTGTTTTGGGAGCTACAGGGCCATCTTAGCCCCTAGGGAAGGCCCACCCTGGCACTAGGATCTTCATTCAGTAATAATATATATGGCTTTTGGGAGTGGTTTTATCTATCCACAGGATACTTCCACTCAAAACATGTAGAGATCAAAGGACAGCTTCATGAAAAATTGGTTTTCTCCATCTTCACATAGAAATCTGGAGCTCAAACTCAGCTTGTATGGCAAGCGCATTATTCTTGAGCCATTTTGTTGGCCTAAATGGTTTATTTTTCAAGCTGCATAGCAGTGCTGAGTGTGTCATTGCTGACTCAGCTATGTACAAGTGAATGAAGAGGCAGTACTCAGCCCAAGGCAAGGTTTTATACTTAGTCTTATGGGAAGAGGGGTTTACTTGCCTGATAATAGAATCTTTTTTATAGAAATAATCTACTCTTGTACATTCTTTTAATAACTATTTAGTGACCTGATGTGGAAATGAAATAAAAAGTATTATGAGAGTTTCAAAAGATGCACTGTAAGGTCTAGAGAGATGGCTCAATAGTTAAGAGCATTGCAGTTAAGAGCCCAGAGAACCCGAATTAGGTTAGGTTCTCAACACTCACATTTGTAGCTCTAGGGCATCTAACATCCTTCTGGCCCCCACAGGCAGTAAGCATGCCTGTGGTACACATAGTGTGCATGCAGGTAAAATAACTTACACACATAAAGTAAATAAATAGTTTTCTAGAAGGCCTGATGTGAATGTTGCTGGCTATAACTGAATGAATGAACGAATGAATTTTGGCTGGGGTTAGAGGCTGTTAAATTCGAGACAGGGTTTCTCAGTTTAGTCCTGGAACTCAGGATCGTGCCTGGCCTCAAACTCAGATTCTCCTGCCTCCCTCTGCCTCCTGTGTTGCCACAGCCTGGCTTGTGCTTTATTTCCTATATTAGTAAAAAGAAGCTGGTTTTGATTACACATTCCTGTATTGTGAGGCAGACGATACATTGTGAGTTAGGCTAGCTTGAGCTACATATAGCAAGATCCTGTCTCAAATAAGTAAAAAGAACAAAATAGTCCTCGACTTTTCTGCCGTGAGAGAGATGAGAACTGTGTTAGCAGCAGTGACTCACCTTGGGTGATTGTTTAATTGGTCTTGAGCTTTTATTTTCTCACCATCTAAAAAGTGTTGGCTGGATCTAAAGTTGTATATTTTGGTTCTCTTGAAAACAACCGAGAAGCTCTAGTGATGTGTTTGACTTTGCAGTGCTCATTCGAGACTTCTCTTTGCCCTTAACAGGCAGTCGCAGTGGTAAAGAATGGCGGACCTCAGCCTTGTGGATGCATTGACAGAGCCACCTCCAGAAATTGAAGGAGAGATAAAGCGAGACTTCATGGCTGCGCTGGAGGCAGAGCCCTATGATGACATTGTGGGAGAAACTGTGGAGAAGACTGAGTTTATTCCTCTCCTGGATGGTGATGAGAAATCTGGGAACTCAGAGTCCAAAAGGAAACCATGTGTAGACACTAGCCAGGTTGAAGGTGAGTGTTTAAGCCTAAAGGGGTTTCAGAGGGTGGACTGGCATCATGACCTGTCACCACTGAGCTTCTGATGTACACTAGTCACTTGAAGTTAGCACCCAGGAGACAGAGAGAGGCAGGTGGGTCTCTGTGAGTCCAAGGGTCTACATACAGAGTAGTTCTCAGGCAGTTAGGGTTACACAGAGAAATGCTGACTTGAAAAAACCAAAAGAGAAAAAGGAAGAAAGAAATCAAGGAGGAGGACACATTACTCTTTAGCCAGACTAGTTTGATAAACTGATGACGACTTAATCTTCTGTAATGCTCATCTACTATCTAACTTGCTTCATAATTTCCTCTTAAAATTTCTGCCATGTTTTTCATTTGAACATAGCTTTGTGAAATTTAATGCATTAAATTTGTGCTTCTAATCCAGTTTATGTTGGAGTCAGATTGTTGGGGTGATCCCGGGTTTGGAGTAACTCACTTTAAGAAAGGGCAGCTTTATTAATACTTGGCTGTGTGTTATTTATTGGCTATGGTTTTTACATCTATATTTTAGAGGGATATTGATTTAGTTTTTTAGTAATTTGTGTGCATATTTGGATGGCAGTTTGGTATTTTGAGATGGAATCTCATGCTGTGACTCAAGCTGCCCAGGAAGTCATTATTTCTCCCATTTTATTAATTGGCCTTGAACTTCTGGGCATCTTTAGCTCCATGCCTTTATGGAGCAGCAGCATTTTAGGTGTGAGTCTGCATGCTGTACTCTTTCATTTGTTTCTAGAATTGAAACATGCAGACTTCAAAAATGAGTTGGCTGCCATTGAAGTCTGAAGTAGAAATATTGAAAGTTTGAGGAAATCTTGGTCTGTGTCTGAACGGAAGTGAAGCAGAATAAAAGGAAGTACCACAACGGAGCATGAGCAGACGGAGCATGAGCTTGGGAAGCGCCCCAGCGCCTGTCTTCTAGAATGTTATGTAAAATTGATATATTTTTTTTTGTGTTGTGTAATTTGTTGATACAGCACCCTAGCTCTCATCTGTCTTTTTAATGTTGATGTGGGAGTGACATAATCACTTCGGACTTTCTATAACCAAAGTGGAAAACCTGCTGACTTTTCTGTATACTTTGTGGGGAAACATACTCTCTATCAGGTGAAGAATTGAGAGTATAAGGTTTTACCATATTCTCAAAAATATTTGTTCAAAGTAGAAAGTTGGATTTCTTTTTTTTTTTTTTTTTTTTTTTTTTTGGTTCTTTTTTTCGGAGCTGGGGACCGAACCCAGGGCCTTGCGCTTCCTAGGTAAGCGCTCTACCACTGAGCTAAATCCCCAGCCCCGGATTTCTTTTTTTTATTAAAGATTTATTTATTATATATCAGTACACGGTAGCTGTCTTCAGGCACACCAGAAGAGGGCATCAGATCTCATCACAGATGGTTGTGGTTGCTGGAATTTGAACTCAAGACCTCTAGAATAGCAGTCAGTGCTCTTAACCACTGAGCCACTTCTCCTGACTGAAAGTGGATTTCTAAATGCAAAATAGTTCACAATGGTCCTTTGACTGACACATGAAAATAAAGGAAATTCAATAGGGAGGAAGGAAGGAAAGAAGGAAGGAAATGGTAAGGTTTAACTATTGCGGAAACCAATGGTAGTTGTGATGTTCCTCTCTGCTAACTGATTCTCTTCAGAGTGTGAAGATGCTTATTTCTTAATTTTCTGTTTTCTTACAGCTGTTTGATATTCCCACAGTTTAGGACTGATGTAGCTGGGAAATAGTGGAATTAGTTTTTCTGTTGTTGAGTTTCATCTTACTCTGCAGGGTTCTGGAGGTTGTTGTTGAAACAGGGTGTTTTTATATATCAGAAGTGTTCGATGTTCTGGAACTCTGTAGACCATGCTTCCATCTCACAAAGACTCTTCTACCTCCACCTCCTGAATGCTTGAATTAAAAGCGTATGCCACAACACCTGGCAGTGCGTCCGTCATCTGAGTGATTTGCCTCAAGAAGAGGAACATTCACTCTTTTTTTTTTCCCCCAGAAATAAGGATTGAACTAGGGCTTCTGACAGGTTTTGAATTTTTTTTTTCAAAACTTTACATTTGCTTGTTTATTGTGTACATGCATATAACATGTCATATGTATGGAAATCAGAGGACATCATAGGGGAGTCAGAAGCCACAAGAGTCTGAAAGATTGAACTCAGGTTGTCTCACTAAGTGGTAAGCATCTTTACCTACTGAGCTATTTGGCCAGCCCTTAATTTTATACTTTTTCTTTTCTTTTTTTTTTTTTTTTCTTCTCAGAGCTGGGGACCGAACTCAGGGCCTTGCGCTTCCTAGGCAAGCGCTCTACCACTGAGCTAAATCCCCAACCCCGATTTTTATACTTTTTCTAAATTCATTTTGTCTGGTTTATATAGATTATCACTATTTCTTCAAAACGATAAGATTTTACATTTGTGTGTTTCCTAGAGAACACTTTTAAGTGAGCTTTTAAAATTTGTTTTGCTTTTTGGGACAGGGTTTCTCTATGTAGCCCTGGCTGCCCTGGAACACACTTTGTAGACAGTGCTGGTCCTGAATCCAGAGATTCATCTACCTCTGCCTCCCCAGTAACTCCAGTTCCAGGGTATACAGTGATGCATAAATATGCATGCAAAGCATCCACGTATGTAAAATAATAATGATAATAATAAATCTTAATTTACAATAAGAATCAATATATCTAAATAAAAATTTTTTTGCAGTGTGTGTGAAGGTTTTGTCTGTATTGGTGTGTGCATACACTGCACACCTGTTGAGACCACTGGACCTGGGGTTGCAGTTGTTTGTGGGTACCATACACAGGTGCTGGTTCCAGAAACTGAGTTCTCTGCAAAAGCAACGTGTGCTCTTAACCTGTGAGCCATTTATGGAGCTCCACCAGCACAGTTTTTAAAACAATATTTAGTTTTTATTTAGAGTGTTTTGCCTGCCAGTATATGTGTGCTGTGTGCATGCCTGGTACCTGTGGAGAGGCCTAAAGGGTGCCAGATACTCTGGAACTGATGTAAGAATGGTTCTAAGCTCCTATGTGGGAACTTGGAACCGAACCTGGATCCTTTTAAAAAGCATCAGGTCCTCTTTTTTTTTTTTTTTTTCTTTTTTCTTTTTTTCGGAGCTGGGGATCGAACCCAGGGCCTTGCGCTTGCTAGGCAAGCGCTCTACCACTGAGCTAAATCCCCAACCCTGAGCATCAGGTCCTCTTAAACACGTAAGTCATCACTTAGTCCTAAGAACCAATACGTTTTAAGAGAAAGATTTATAGCTAATCAGTGGCGATGCATTCATTTAATCCCAGCACTCAGGAGGCAGAAGTAGGTGGATCTCTGCATTCAAGACCAGTATGATTTTTACAGAGCGAGTTCCAGGACAGCCAGGACCTACCCAGCAACCCTATATCAAACAACAACAAAGCAAAAAAAGAAGAAAAAGAAATTAAAAGGACTTGTTTTATTTTCATTTATGTTTATGTATTTGTATGAGTTATGCTATGTGTGCGGATGTCCATGGAGGCCATAATGTGCCTGGACTTAGAAGCAGTTGTAAGCTGCCCTACATGGGTTCTGAGAACTAAATTTGGATTCTGTGCTTTGCTGTAGCAATAAGTGGACTTAGCCAGTAAGCCATCTCTGACCACAAATAAGTTCTTTGGAATAGTTTTTGAGGCATTATGAAGAGCTCTGAAGACTTACTGTTCCTTTTGGGCTTAAGATACAGCCTATGCTATTCTTAAGATATAGCCTATGCTATTCTGGAACTTTGTCCTTCTGGCTCACTTTCTCAATGTTGGGATTAAAAGCATGTGCCTCAAGGCCTATTGTACTCCATTATTTTTGTTTTATTTTACACTTTTTTGGTGTGTGCTCAAATTTGAGGTACACACCTAAATTTGTTTTTTGTGGATCAGGCTTGGTTAAGTTCTTGCTTGTTTTGATTGTAGATTCAGGCCAATCAAGGGAAGTTTAAACCATTGTGTCATATCTAGATATAGAAGCAGCAGCCAAATGAGTATACACATAATAGAACAGTTGTTTTCATTTCCTTTAATTCTTTTTTTTTTTTTTCTTTTTTTCGGAGCTGGGGACCGAACCCAGGGCCTTGCGCTTGCTAGGCAAGTGCTCTACCGCTGACCTAAATCCCCAACCCCTCCTTTAATTCTTAAATAATCACCCTAATTGTCTTTAACTAAAAAGTGGACATGCATTGTCTTCCACACCTGAGATCTTAGCTTTATAAAGAAATGATGAAGGTGGTCATATAGGCTTTTCAAGGGTAACCTGGGCTACAAGAAACCTCATCTCAAAACATAAGATTAGTTGATGAAATCAGGATAGGAAAGTTGCTTTTTTTTTTCTGTGTACAATTTTTGTAATGAGGATGGTACCAGTTTCTCCAAGAATCATTTTTTGTTAAAGTGAGGAATGCATTTCATGAGTGGGTGCAGTGGCTTGCTTGTCGTCTGCTGCATTTGTCATTGTTTTGGGATGTATCACTCTTCTTTGATTACTCCTAAAGTGCCCAATGCCTCGGAGTTCATTTTGAGCACTCTGGGCCTGGCCCTTGCATGCCTTTCAAATACTAGTAATAAAGGTTCTGTGACTGTCTTATACTACTGAATATTTTATTCATCATAAAGTAGTTTGTAAGTTTGTGGGTAGTTCACTTTTTCTGTGTCCCATTTATAAGATAGAAACTAAGAAGGAATTCTTTGAGACTAGCATTTATGTAGAATAAAAAGTTAGGTGCTGGTATATGCCTTTTATCCCAGCCTTTGGAAGGCAAAGGCAGGTGGATCTCTGAGTTCTAGGTCAACCTAACCTGGTCTATATAGAGAATTCCTGGTGTACATAAAAAAATATAAAGAAATTAGTCTAGGACAGTGCTTCTCAAGGATGAGCCTTTGTACCATCATTTTCAGATCATGTGGGACTTGTGCAGTGTACAGAAGATAGGCTCTGGGGCTTCCTAGGTTAGAGGACATAAGTCAGTCTGGACAGGCCAATAGACTGCAGAGTATTTTCATTCATATGACTTGGCCTTAACGAACTAGTGCAATCTGCCAAATTGGCCACAAGAGGGTGATGTTGGCAAGAGTCTGACAACTTGCATTCCCTTGTGTTGAGCCTTTGCTCAGTCTTTCTGTTTGACCTAAAGCTTACTTATGGCTCTCTTCCTGCCTCTCAGCTTTTTACCCCCTTTCTTTTTGTTTTTTTGTTTTTTGTTTTGTTTTGACTTTTTTTTTTTTTGGTTCTTTTTTTTTTTTTTTTTTTTTTTCCAGAGCTGGGGACCGAACCCAGGGCCTTGAGCTTCCTAGGTAAGTGCTCTACCACTGAGCTAAATCCCCAGCCCCTTGTTTTGACTTTTTGAGTCAGGGTTTCTCTGTGTAGCCTTGGCTGTCCTGGAATATAGCTTTTCTTTTTTTTCCTCCCTACTTCGTGTGGGCTCTTCTTTTGTCTCCTAACAGAATCTTCTCTGACTCAGTGCAGCTTCTCCTGGCTTAACTGTCACCTTCTCAATTATCACCTTTTCACTCTCTTAGATTCAACTCCTCAGCCTCCTACTCTCTGACCCAACTCCAATCCTCCTCCAATACTATTACCCCTCTCTCAGTCTCCATTGGCTTTTTAAAAGTTGTTAATTTATTTTAGATACACCAGGTGAGAGCATTGGATCCCATTACCAATGACTGTGAGCCACCATGTGGTTGCTGGGAATTGAACTCAGGATCTCTGGAACAGCGATTCCATTAACCATTGAGCCATTTCTCCAGTCCCTTCTCCATTCTTTCCAATGTCTTTTCCAGGGTTTTCAGGTGTCTGCTGTAATCTTTCTGTTGAGCTCTCAGGAGCACATCCACATGTGAGATAAAAACTTACTATCCTGTTACTTGGGTACTTCTTGAACCTTTTATACCTTTTCTTCTAGCATCTTTTTTTCTGGAGTTCCTTGTCGAAGTCTTAATCTCTGCCCTCAGTTCTGCGAGCCTTTGGCTTCTAGTTCTGACCTGAGCATGCACGGTGTGGCACTCAGCAGTCTGTTTTAAAGTTCTACACATAGGCCTACTGTTGCTCTGCAGTGTAGATGGCCTCTGTATTGCAGGAGACCAAAGTCCTGCTCATAGACCCATCAATGGTCTCTTGGCCAGGCTTTTGTGGCTATCAGGTGAAGGCAAGTGGCTGGTCAGAAGATCTCCTGCTCAACTCTCAGCTTTCTTTGTTTTGTTGGTATCCACAGCTTTTTGTTTCCTATGGAAAAATAAACCCATGTCTCCAATACAAAACGTTCACAGATCCCATTTTGATGTTAACATATCCTTCTAGTATATAGGCTGTTTTAATTCCAGATTTTAAAAAATAACCCAGTGTCTCTCAGCTGCTGCTGTTCCTTTCTCATTAGCATTCAGTAAATTTAAAAAGAGTACTGTTTAGTCTACCCCAGAGAGTCTTTATTCTATTTGTTTTATAAGTATTTCTTTGGAGCTGGGGATTTAGCTCAGTGGTAGAGCGCTTACCTAGGAAGCGCAAGGCCCTGAGTTCGGTCCCCAGCTCCGAAAAAAAGAACAAAAAAAAAAAAAAAAAGTAAGTATTTCTTTTAAGGTACAATTAGATCTTTCTATAATTGCCTGTGCTATATGATTATAAGGTATACCTGTAACATAATTTTTATTATAAATTGCAAAGAATTGCTTCATCTTTTTTTAAAAAGATTTATTTATTTTATTTATATGAGTGCGCTGTAACTGTCTTCAGACACACCAGAAGAGGGCATCAGATCCCATTACAGATGGTTGTGAGCCACCATGTGGTTGCTGGGAATCGAACTCAGGTCTCTGGAAGAACAGTCAGTGCTCCTAACCACTGAGCCATCTCTCCAGCCCAAATTGCTTCATCTTACTGGAGACAAATGTGAGGGTATTGTCAGTCTTAATTTGTACAGAAATTCCTATAATAATGACTACTTCCAATAAATTATAATTACAGAATCCGCTTTTTCAAAACTCATAGCCATTGCCCATTGAAATCCTGAATATAATCAGTAGCATGGTGTGCAAACTTGAGTTGTCTAAATTCTGAAAAATGAAGTACACCCATTGTGGGTGCTGAGGTCCTTGGATGTGGCTTAGTGAATGGTAAGCAAAACCTCTGTGCTGCTCTAGTAGTAGCACAAGTGCCCATCTCCAGTGACCCTCTGTGTGCACAAAATAGAGGATCCTAGCAAACTAGTAGAATGTCAGAATGGGCCCAAAATGGAAGTGGATTGCGCCCCCCCACCCCCAATCTTTATTTTATGGAAGTCCACTTGGTGCTGGCATCCTGGCACTTCTCCACAGTACCAGTGAGATGGTTGGCTATTCCAGAGCTTGTGTCAATTCTCTGTTGGTCCAAAGGCTGTATAAAAACTCTTGCTGCTGTGCTATACAGTAGATGTGCACATTAGTGCTGGTTTCACCTCTCTCACCCTGTCCTGGATCCCAGTTTCCACAACCCTGTTGCCAGCTTTCATTTCTTTTGTTGCCTTTAGGATAACTTCTAGTAAGTAATGGAGTTTGATTATTGTTATATAATATTTGATTGCATTGTGAACCCCAATATTGTGAACTGGAAAAACCTTGTGGTATGACTCCCCCTTCCCCCCTTATTTCTTTCTCCTAACACACGTTTTAATCCTAGAGCTAAATAGTCAACCCTAGGTTAAGTTGGGGAGCAGCAGCAGTAGACAGTGAGTGGGCAGAGTGAACACATTGAGTTGAGAAGTATCTAGGGCAGCTGTAGAGGGGAAAGGGCTTTTTCCTTCTGGGATTTTTTTTTTTAAGACGCCAAAATGGGGGATATAGGAATAATAGAAAAAAAGATAATTGAGTCTATTCTTATAGATCTTTGTATATTGGTAAAAATTAAGGTTATGGGTTGGGGATTTGGCTCAGTGGTAGAGCGCTTGCCTAGCAAGTGCAAGGCCCTGGGTTCGGTCCCCAGCTCCGAAAAAAAGAAAGAAGAAGAAAAAAAAATTAAGGTTATATTTGATTACTTTGGTATAGATCTTGTATTTGGTATAAAATTAAGGTTACAACATAATATATCAACTTTTAAGATATATATTTATATATTATGACATACATAATTAAATAATATTTATATTCATTTATATATTTATAACATTTATAATTCTTGAAAATGCAATGTAAAGTTCTTGTCCTTTTGAAGGCTACCATTACAAATTGTTTAGGATAATTAAGAGATGCAAGTTAAACTTATTAGGTATCGGTTTAGTTAATCACGGATAAGTTAATCAGATAGTAAATAGCTAGAGATATTTGCCTATTCAAATATACTGAGATAGTTAGATGGCATTTAAAGATGTTTTACTAGTTCAAGACATTTTGACAATGAGACATGTCAGTTTCTGTCTGGCAGCACCCCCTTGTAACTTCAGAGAGGATAGTGAGCATTGAATAATGAGTTTGCTTCAAATATGGCAACCTGCCACTGGGCAAGAAACTGCCTTTGCTTCAAACCGCTGACAGCATGCTGTCTAAGCTGTGGATAAGCAGGACACAAAGAAAGTGAAGTCTTCATGATTCCTGCTCACAAAAAAATCTGGGAGATATTCTGGGCCAGTAGGCCAAAGAAATGGATGGCCCAAAGTTGCAGAGGAATTTTTGGGTGGCTTGCAGTATCTGTCATTTCTATAGTTTTAGAAGCTGCTTACTCTGCACTTCCTGTTTATTAAGGTAATATTTAGCCTTCTCATGTCATAGTTATAGTCTCATTCTTAAGCTTAAGTTTAGGATTTAAGAAAATAAGGTCTAAAAAGATGTTTTTATGTTAATAAATGCTAGTTATGATAGAAAATGATTTAAGTACAGAACTTTTGATTCACCAAGATAGGATATATGGTGTAGAGTACTTTCTCCAAGGTTGCCAAACACAAGTGGACTGGCCATAGTGAATTTAATTATTACCAGAGAGTATATAGTTTATTGATATTAGACAGTCTTTTATTTAGACAAAAAGAGGAAATGTTCGAAGATATTTGAACGCATTGTGAACCCCAAGAACTGGAAAAACCTTGTGGTGTGGCTTAGCCCTAGCATACACCTTTAATTTGAGAGCTAAACAAAGTCAACCCTAGGTCAGGAGGCAGAGCAAGCAACCAGCTGACAGGGAATGAACATAAGTGAACAGAAAGGAGGATCTGTCTGTCTTTGAGTTGAAGACAGCATGGAGAAGGAGGGGTCTTTTCCTTCTGTAGTCTGTGGAATAGGAAGGTCAGCTGGGTGCTTTCAGCTTTTCTAAGCTAGGAGGCTTTCACCATAGCATCTGTCTCCTGGATCTTCATTGGTATACTCGAATAGCTAGAATTTTCATTTTAAAAAGAAACGGTTATAAAAGAACCAGTAGGACATGTTCTTATAATTTTCTTGGCTTGTTTCCAGGTGATTGATAAACCTTTACTGTTAATGTTGTGTTATGGGTTCATGAAATATTGAGGCTTCTAATATATTTCCTATTAAATTAATAATTGTACTAATAGACCTGGCAAGCCTGTATGAGACTGAATATTGGTGATATATAATGGATAGTTTCTATTTCTGATTGCCTGTTGCAGTTGCCTAAATAACAAGGTTAATTCTGAATTATCTGGAATAAACTCAAGAATGAGCTGGGGACCGAACCCAGGGCCCTGTGCTTCCTAGGCAAGCGCTCTACCACTGGGCTAAATCCTCAACCCATCAGTGATTCAGGAAAATCTAATAATACCATAAGAATTGCATACAACTCTATTGAATCGAAGCATATGGGCTTTGAGCTACTTTGCTTTATTTTTTTCTGACATTTATAACTATCCATTCCCAACTTACTTGAATCAATGTAAAATGTAGGCACTTGAGGAATTGGTATTCCACTTACAATATGCAGAAGAACCCAATTAGTTCTCTTGTTCTTAAGATACTTGCTGTTGCTATGACCTATTTGCCAGTCTTCCTTGATTACCCATAATGAAGTAATCTCAGTGTTGGTATTTGGCACTACAGTTTCTGCTTGGTCTATTCCAGACAATTGATATAGTCTTATTCTTCCTTTTATTAATTAGAAACCTTTTCTTTATTTTTTACTTTGTGTGCTAAGAAGAAGCATTCTAAAATACTGTCTTTACATAATAGTAAGTCCAGTAGGAGAATGAAGGCCAAATAACCAAAACACAGTCCAGTTTGCCACTTATATGATCCACATATATATACCTTGCAGTCTCTTTCCTACTGAAGTTAACTTTCACTGCTTTCTTTGTTAGCTGTCTTGTACTATCTAAGTCTGAATTTCCTTGTTATGTTTGAAACAAATTACTTAACTATTTCATAGTTTATCCGGTGGTGGGCTGTAGCCAATTAATAACTCCCATTAATTTTTGAAAATGATTAAGAGTTGGAAACTGATCTGTATCTTCTGTGGTTGCATTTTTTTAAATTTATTTATTTATTGTATAATCCAGATAGGGTTTAGAATCTCCGCTCTGCCCTTTTCAGAAGCAGTCTGCAAACCCCAGCAAGGCAAATGTCTGTTTGTTTCACTAGACATTTTCTCTATAAAGTGTTTTGCTTCAGAATCAGCCAACGAAACACCACCCATGTATTGATAAATAATAGATTGAAGAAATTGTCTATGAATTATTTCTAGCGGTTGTTGTATAAAATAAAGTTGTGCTATTTAACGTCCTTTTGGAAGAATTTTCCACTGATACCTTTCTTTACAGGTTGAACATTATTATGTGTTGGCACTGTGAAGCCAATTTTTTCCTTATCTTAACTCTTGCAAGAGGATAGTAAAATTTAAATCGATTTCTATTCCAGGCTGTAATGGACCCATTGGTTGGATTACTCTAGTCAGTAACATTCTCAATTTCCTCTGAAAATTCCATGAGCTGGTAGACTGGTAGACTCTTCTGTATGTTGAATCTCCAGGTGCATTAATTAAGCTTCTTCTTCTTTTTTTTTTTTTAAGATTTATTTATGTTACATATACACGTCAATCTCTTCATGCATACCAGAAGAGGGCATCGGATCCCATTACAGATAGTTGTGAGTCACCATGTGGTTGCTGGGAATTGAACTCAGGACCTCTGGAAGAACAGTCAGTGCTCTCAACCGCTGAGCCATCTCTCTAGTCCTAATTAAGCTGTAGTTAGAGGTCACTGCTCTACTGTCACAGGCTTCTTAACCTTTTTAAGGGTAGGACTGTTGGTATAATTTCAGCAATGCCCCCTTCCTTCCCTTTATAAATTTGGAACCGCAGTCTCTGTTGTATCCTGTTCTTGGACGTTTTGCACAGTCTGTAATTTTGTAGCTGACTGGAATGCTGCACAAGAACAATTTTTCAGAATACTGTAGAAATCCTATTGGCAATATCTAGCCAATAAGAGTTGACTGTGCCTGCTGTAACCTCCAGTGTAGGTGAACAGTATGTACTAAACCTGAAATCCAGGTTTTATTTGTTGAAGTCATAGAGAAAGAACCACTAAGCCATCTCTCCAGCCCAAGGACTGTTAAAGAAAACTTATGTTTTCCTTAGGTGCCAAAATTAATAACTTTTTGTTGTCAAAGCCAGTTGAAGATCTGGTCCTCAGGGGTTACTTAGTATGGGAGGAACTTCCAACACCTGTTATTATCTCTGTTTCCAGTTATTCCAACTGTATGAAGATAAATGGAAGGCCGTGGAAGTGTGGAGGAATTTTCCTCTTTGTTGAACCCCTTCTTTGCAGACTGAACACTGAGAGTCCACTAAGTGGCATCTCCATGGCCTTCCTAGACAACAGAAAAGGTGGCTTTCCATGAGTACAGGATATTTCGAGATGCCCAACAGTTCCCTGAGACTTAATCTGTAATTATTAGGTGAAGCCTGAATATAAATTACTTTATTTAAAAAAAACTTGGATTAGACACATGAAGCCCACTACCACTAGAATCTGTGGGTCCATCCTGTAGCATTTGGCAAGATCTGGAAATCCCATAGGTAAGAGAAAATATAGACATGGAAATTTTTGGGAACTTTCCCTCTCATTTACAGGATTTACTTTGATTGAACAATGGCTATTAAAATGCAGTTTATCTTGGGAATCACTTCTCATTAGTCCCTAGAAGATATTTAGCCATACACTGGTTGAGCAATAGACCAAGAGTTCTCTTCCTAAGCACCTGAGGGTCTGACTTATTCCAGTTGTCTAAGAGACCAGTCAGTGGGGAACCTGAAGGTTTCTTCAGGGATTTTACCCCCTCCTTAATGAGTCAGTGCCCTTTAAGTCCTGAGATGAGGCCCTAAAAGTGATACCTTCAAGAGAAATCCAGGATGAGTCCTCAAAATGATACAGTCTGTGGTGATTTTGATTGCATTCATTTTTTTCTGCCAGTTAAAGAATTAAGAGACAGGGTGTGTGTGTGTGTGTGTGTGTGTGTGTGTGTGTGTGTGTGTGTGTGTGTGTGTGTGTGTGTGATGTAGCAGCTAGTCTGTAAATGAAGATTAAAGAATAATT
The DNA here is from genome assembly GCF_021556685.1 of Rattus norvegicus. NCBI lineage: Eukaryota > Metazoa > Chordata > Mammalia > Rodentia > Muridae > Rattus > Rattus norvegicus. The sequence goes on from NC_141541.1 coordinate 117,729,041, forward strand.
TAAAAAAAATGAATCAAGAGACAGGAAATATCTGAAGGGCAGCAGTGACGGGAACTGTCAAGTACTGAGATTCGATGCAGGCTGAGTGCAGGTTGTCAGACTTGTGTAGCAAGCATGTTTAACCTCTGAGCTGCCAGCTATCTCCAGTATTCTATTTTTGTAGGAACTTTAATCTTGGAAACTTAAGTGACCATGAATGTGGTAACAAACAAGTTATAATGATATGGTTCAATAATTTGAATTATGTGCTAAGGAAACTTTTCAAAAATTCTCATTTTCTAGAATTTGACAACTCCATTTTTAATTCTTTTAATCTTGATATAAATAATTGGAAACCGTCTAAATTCCAGAAGGATTTGTTAGTCATTAGTAATTCATTGTGTTTAGGTCACGCTTTTGGGTGGTAATTGTGTGCTTTCCAGCTTGCACATAAGTTTTCCATTATAACAACTCCCAAGACCTCTTACATGTGAATAAATGCCTAGGTCTAAAGCCTTGGATTGTTTCCTGACTAGCTCATAACTCGATCATCCTATTATTCTATTCTAAGTCCTGCCATCTAGTTGGTTATCTTGTTCTCAGATCATGGGACCATCTTCCTCCAGAGTTTGGGGGCTAATCTCCTTCACACCTGACTCTATTCCTAGAAATCTTCTCTTTACTAAAACTTCCACCTCCCTATTTCCTGCCTAAACTAATAGGCCAACAGATTTTATTGACAGGTGATGCAATACAAGAGATTCTCTCTACACTTTTGTTTCCTAGTTGTCTCTCTGAGGGAAGTATGTCTCTTATAGAACTCTTATTTGGCCTGGGGGTATTTGGCCTGGGGGTATAGCTCAGATTGCTCAACTAGCTATGTTTTGCATGGTTTGCCTTGGTGCTACTGGTTCTCTTTGTGCCTTTTCCTTGGCTTTTTATTAGAAGCCTTGTTTGAGAGATGCTGTGATGGATAGCTCTTCCTATGCCTACCTTTGGCAGGTATGTGACAGTTTTACCACAGAGTGTCGATGGATAATCTTGGGTGTGACTCTAGTTGTACTTAATCATATGTCACTAGTGGGATTCCTTTTCCAACATGGTGTCCACTGTGTACTTTGATTTGGGAGCTGACAGGAGACTGTACTGTATTAGGAGTGAAAGTTGGCTAATGTGGAGAAGGTCCAAACTTTCCAGCTTTGGTCTTCACTGAAGTACTAATCATCTGTGCCACATTCAGCCTGTGTTTCTTTGTATGTTTCTGTTTATTTTCATTGGCTGCATTTTGTCATGATTTCTAGATCACTGGAGGCTATTAATTACTTTTTAAGGTTTATTTTTAATTACTCTTATTTCCTGCCTAAAGCATAGGCCATAGGCTTTTTATCGACAGGTGATAAACATCTATACAATACGCAAGTTCTCTTTAACCTCATTTAAATTTTTTTTTTTTTTTGGTTCTTTTTTTTGGAGCTGGGGACCGAACCCAGGGCCTTGCGCTTCCTAGGCAAGCGCTCTACCACTGAGCTAAATCCCCAACCTCCTCATTTAAATTTTTAATGTGCTTATCTGTGGATTTTGTAAAAGTCTTTCTGTGTCCTATCCTTTCCTGCAGCTTTTGCTAGTGATGCTACGTTCATTTTTTCTGATTGAGAGCGGGGAGGGAGGGAGGGAGGGAGGGAGGGAGGGAGGGAGGGCGAACTGGAGGATGAGAATGCATGTTACCACAGTGCTTAGCTGCTCTATCATATTAGCCTTCTTCCCACCCTTCTTCCTCTTTGCCCATGTTCTGGCTTCTCAGTGGTATTCTATGGTGAATCTTTTCACAAGCATTCACTATTTTAAATAATGTCACAGCACTCTTTATATTTTACGTTTTATTTTCTTTCATGAATTAAATACTGATAATAGAGTGGCAAATTAGTATTTTTCAATTGATAATTGCCTGACTATTCAGAAGTTTTATTTCAATTATTTAAATGAGGTTTTCTGTTTTCCTATCCTTTAGTCACAGTAGCTATTACCAGATTAGATTTTAGTTTCACCAGTTTCATGGCCAAAAAAGAACCAATTTTTGTAATTTCCCATTTTTTAAATAATTTACATTTTAAACCAAGACAGATTTTTAAAAAATATGTACTCTTTCTTAAGCTAGGGCTGATGAATCTTAAGTGCTGATTGTTTGAGGAAAAGGGCTTTCTGCCAAGTGTGGGGTGGAACATATCTGGCATCACTTTGGAAAAGGACAGTACATTCTGTGAAGGATGAGCAGGGCACATGTTATGTATACGTATTTAATAGAACTTGTCTTCTCTCTTTTCTAATTTCCACCCTGTTATACCTTGCTTCTCTTGCTCCTCTGAGGTTACAGGACAGTCTTTTCAATTAAAATCATTATCAAAGATGTCTGCTCTGGACATGGAAGAGCTCAACTACATTTGTTACCTTCCATAGGAGAAGCTTGTGTTTGTACTTTAATAGTGTAGCTTCTTGATTTTCCCTTTCTGTGAAAAGGATTCGTGAAGAGTACTCTGAAGATTTTCCCTTTCTTAATATTAGTGTGTAACCAGGGAGATGGGAGAGGGTGTCCAAAGCTGGTCATGAGGGAGGAGTTCATTCCCTGTGACCTCCAAGACTGTGAATGGTCTGACTAGCTACCAGATAGTATGGCTGTGCCATTTTCCTGAAATAAAATATTTCAGAGGCTTAAAGACACCACTCTTTGAGATTCCTGTATTGCCTGTCTTGCCTGAACCCTCTTGAGAACCCTCTCAGAGGCAAAAGAATCCATGAAATGCAGTGATCTTTGTATGTTATAAGCAGTTACTGCTCCCTTTCTCCAGAGTGAAAAACATTCTGAAAGGAAAACTATGGGAAAAGATCGTGGGACTGGAAACTTTAGTCAGCAGACAAACTCTGAAGATTGCTGAAGTGCTAATTCTAGCCTTTCAGAAAATGTATGACCCCCAAAATGATTTTTCTATTTGGTGCAGCTGTAAATAAGATCTTATTAAGATTTTATGTCTGTGTGCACATGCATGTATGCATGCCCACAGCTTATGAGCATGTGGAAGCCAGAGGAATATGTTTAAACCCTCTTTTCCTTTTTCCTTTTCCTTAGCAGGTCTCCCACTGAACCTAGAGCTTGTTGATTGACTAAGTTGGATAATCAGCAAGCCCCAGGGGTACCCCCAACTCTCACCCTTGCCCTCCAGCACTAAGATTACAGCTCTTGCCACCACACTATGTTCCTTAGTCTGTGGGGTTTTTGTTTTTTGTTGTTGTTTTTACTGGTGCTGCCAGAACACTTACTTTATAGTTGAAGAAGGTCATGAATTTAATAATTCTCCTCCCACATATTCTAAGTGGACCACCATGTCCTGTTTTATATAGACTTCATATATATTGTACAAACAAGCTTGTGGCTGACCTGAGTTATATAAAAAAATAGGGCAGAGGTCTTTTTGTCCAGGAGTAATGATGGTGTTCTGAAGCTTCTATTGGAGGAGTGCTCAAAGTCCCTGGATCATTCCAAGTGAAAGAAACATGATTATTTAACCTGAAGCACTTTGAAGATTGGTTTTTTCTTTTTTTTCTTTTTTTCTTTTTTTTTTGTTTTTTTTTGTTTTTTTTTTTTGTTTTTTTTTTTTTGTTTTTTTTGTTCTTTTTTTCGGAGCTGGGGACCGAACCCAGGGCCTTGCGCTTCCTAGGCAAGCGCTCTACCACTGAGCTAAATCCCCAACCCCGGTTTTTTCTTTTTTAATAGAATCTATTAGTAATCTTTGACAATTTATAGAGCAAAACCACTTGTCCCACATCTTTGATCCCAAGGCAAGTAGATTGAGGTTAGAGAGTGAGTTCCAGGATAGCCAAGTCTACACAGAGAAACCCTGTCTCAATCCCCAACCCCCACCCACGTCCAACAACCAAACAACCAAACAACTAACAAATAAACCCAATTAGAACTTTTTCAGGGTGAAAAGAGGGCTCTGTGTCTAAGACCTGTTCTTGGTGTAGATTAGCCCTGGGTTTGGTTTCCAATATTGACATTGGGGTGGCTTCTGGAGATCCATCTCCTTTCTTGGGCAACACACACACACACACACACACACACACCCATATACAGGCAAAACTCTCATGTACATAAAATAAATAAATCTAAAAAAAGAAAATGAGGGGTTGGGGATTTAGCTCAGTGGTAGAGCGCTTGCCTAGGAAGCGCAAGGCCCTGGGTTCGGTCCCCAGCTCCGAAAAATAGAACCAAAAAAAAAAAAAAAAAAAAAAAAAGAAAATGAAAGGCATTTCTCGTGGTGATAGTACTGAAGGTAGGAGTGGGACTGGAGTTAATGTGTTTACTTTTATTAAAGATTGACAAAAATTTGCCCTGGACTGCTAGTACTACAAAGTAATACAATTTCCATAGTCAGTTTTTTCTTTGTGTCACAATTAGTAATTATTCTTTGTAAATTTTGCAGATATCCCATCTTCTAAACCAACACTTCTAGCCAATGGTGATCATGGAGTGGAGGGGAATAACACTACAGGTAAGAGGTCTCTAGAATTGCTCAAATGTGAAAGTTTCCATAGTGAACATCTTGACAAGCACCTTTGGAGTTTTATAAATGAAAGTATATGTTATTTCTGAGAATATTGCTGCTCTTGTTGGTTATGTTTAAACCCACGGCATCTCTCAACAATAGAAAGAGAGAAACAAGTTTGTTTTCATAGTCTTCGAATGTTTATTGGAAGTAAGCCACATAAGAACTGGACGAACCTTAAAAGAACTCTTAACAGTTTCCAAAAGCTCTATCGCCTTCCTGCAGAGAGGCCTTTGTCTGTCTGCTCCCTGCACCCTGATAGGGAGTCTCCAACCTGAATGTGCTCTGCACTTGGTTTCTTCAAAAGCCAGGATTACAGAACCCACAACCATAAATAGAATGGTTTGCTTTGTGTTTTGTCTTTAATTTTTTTCTCTTCCTTTATCTTTCCAATTAACTGTTGCTTTGGGATTTGTTTCTGCTTTAACTTCTAGTCCAGACTAAGGCTCTGGTAGTCTTTCAGTGCTGAGTTCCTTTAGAGTTTTACCTCACAAACAACACAAGCCTCCTACCCCTTCACCCTTGCCATGTTTATCGTGAACAAAATTGCCAGAGCTATAGTGGGAGTTTGCGCACATGGGTCATACTGTGTTCTATAAGATTTTTCTTAGGGGCCCGTGGGAGAGCCATGCATTGTGTTCCTGTAAAGAACTGCATTCATTTGCAGTTGTGATCAGCCTGACGCCGCTGACCCAAATGATTTTGGCTTTTAGCACTCAAGGAGAGTACATGTTTCTTTGTATAAGAAAACTCTCTTAGCTCTGGGGTGCAGCATTTTGATTCACGGCAGTATATTGGAGGCAAGCACAAAATGTACTTGTTTTAATTTTTTATGCTTGAATCATGAAAAGTTGAAAAGTCTTCCGTTTAACCACTATAGAGTTGTTCACTTCTAAATCTTTCCAAAAGCCTTTTTTTTTAAAGCAATAGGAAGTTCTTTAAAATGTGTCTTTTTTATTTGCTTTTTAATTTGTTATATGTATGTGCTTGCATGAGTATACATGTGTGTGGGAGCCTGAGAAGGCCAGAAGAATGTATCGGATCCCTTAGAGGTGGAGTTACAGATGGTGGTGAGCTATCATGTGGGTGCTGGGACAGAACTCAGCTCCTCTTCAAGAGCCACAAGTACTCTTAACTGCTGAGGCATCTCTCCAGCTCTTGACTATTTTCTAACTTTAGGGAATGTTGTAAGATGAATCTAGTAGCCTGGGCCTACCTCAGATACTTGGGAGGCAGAGGCACAAGTGCGAGGCCCAAGTTTTGAGGCCTTTTCTGTAGAGTGGTCTTGGGGGTAGGCCAGCCTGGATAATTTATTAAGACCTTATTTCACAATAAAAGAGCAAGGGATGTCATTTATGAGATCCTAGGTTCAACTTCTAGAATCACTCACTAAAAAAGAAATTATATATCAGTATGACTCAAAGTAATTAGAATCTAGGTTCTATTTTTTTTTTTTAAATGTAAGTTCTACTCCATTAGATTAACTCTTACTCATAAATACTGTATTTGGAAAACTATGAACAAGTACAAGGCTGATGTTATTGTGAATTGGCTTTTTACTTCGACATTTGTACTTTCATGTGTTTCTGCTCCTCTATGAAAGGAAAGATAGGACTTGCAAATATTCCTTTGGTTAAAGAAAAAGTGGCTTAAACATGAGTGCATTTAGCTAGTTGTGGTGTCTTATCAGACCTGTAATCCTAATACTTGGCAGGCTAGTTTAGACTATCTAACTAGTCCCTTTGTCAGAAAACCAAACCAGGACTGAAGAGAGAGCTCAGTGGTTAAGAGCTGTGTTGCCCTTATAGGGCCCTGGGTTTAATTTTTTCAGTAGGGTATTGTTGGATGGGAACAACTGTCACCTCAGCTCCAGGGAGTCCGCCTCTGGCCTTAGGGTTCATTCGTTCTCTCTCTCTCTCTCTCTCTCTCTCTCTCTCTCTCTCTCTCTCTCTCTCTCTCTCCCCTCCCTCCTTTTATCTCTCTCTCTCCCTCCTCCCTCCTTTCTCTTCTACTTTCTCCCCCATCTCTCCCTTCTCCCCCCTTTTATCTCTCTCTCTCTCTCTCTCTCACACACACACACACACACACACACACACACACACACACACACACGCTCACACATTTGTACACACAATTAAAAACAAGGGTGAATTTTTTAACAAAACAGAGCAAAGAAGCATATTAAGTTAAGCTGGAAGAAGGAAGGGTAGAGGAGAACTCTCTGAATAGCTGTTTGAAACAAGTGGGTGTTGTTTTACACAGGAAGGGACAACTGTTGAATCTAGGCTAAACTGTTCCAGCATGATTCTTAATGGGTTTTTTGTTGTTGTTGCTTTGTTTGTTTGTTTTAAATGTGTATGTTGGGGTGTGAGGAGATAGTCGGAGCTGCAGTTACAGGCAGCTGTCAGTCATCTGATGTGGGTGCTGGCAATCAGATGCTGCTCTGGAAAAGCAGGAAGAGCTCTTAGCCACTGAGCCCATTTCTTCAGCCCTGAGACTAAGTGTCTCAAATAAAGATTCTTAACAATACAGTGAGTTGGGCAGGACTGTGCAGCCAATTCACACATACAGTCTTAATACACATATACATGTTAATCAAGAGTTTCCTGATAACAAAGGGGAACCCAGCTCTTTAGTGACTTGCCCACTGGTACAATAACAGATCTTTCTGCTTTTGAATAATAACTCAGTGTTCATATCTGGATTGTTTGGGTTTTGATGTTGGCCTCTTTAATAACTGTTTTTAAAACCAGGTGTTTTATGAGTATACAGACTCCATTGGAGGAGGGAAGAAATAGAGTATGCATGTTTGGGGGAGCATGTTGTGACTTTCTCATTTGGCTATCACTAATGAGAGCATCTGGCTCAGTGCTCTAACTAAAAACTCCTCTCTCAGTTTTCCTCAAAGTTGTCTGTAGAGCTGAGAGAAGAGCAGCCCCACTAATCATAGTGGAGCTTATGAGCATCTTGCTGTATTGAACTTGCTGTTTACTAATGACCTGTGCTTTTCCGCCCTTTCCTTCCCCTTCCTGTTTCTTCCTCCCTTTCTATTTTTCTCCTCCTAGAAGACTAGAGTGTCTCTCAACACTGGGGCTGCTGCAACACCAGACCAGTGATCTTTCCTAAGCACCGTTACACTCCTAAAACCTTCAGCATTTTGCAGCTTTGCTTTTCCTTCCTGGACACCATGTAGAAGAAGCTGAGGGTAGTTCTTCGGGGCCTATTTCTGCTGATGCCTGAGCAAGCAACCTGCCTCTTGTGTTCTGCAGGGCTTGATGGAGCCTCCTTTCCCTTTGTGAGCACAATGTGCAAAGTGAATTCTTTTACTTTTAGTATTTTTATAAAGGTCATCAAATGTCATTTCTTTTCATTGTTCTCTTTTAGATTCATTTTATCATTTTTACATTTTTTGTTGGCCTTGTCCTTTTTTTGCATACTCAATGTGAATCAGCATACTGTAAAAACTAAATGAGAATATGTGCTTTCATAAAGGGGTTGAGGCCACCGAGCTGCAGTGAATTCCCCTCTCCTGCCCCTCCCGTTTCCCTCTGTGAGCTTGCTTTTAACAAAGGTTAGGCTTTCAGGCCACCAGTGTCTCTCTCCACCTTTCTAAAATCTGAATTAATGTTTTCGAGTTGAAAAATTATTTCTCTGAATGAAATTGCTACTTGTGCTGGGTGTTGTGGTGAGTAACTTTAGTCAGCATTCATAGGCTGACTGATCTCTGGGTTCCAGCTGGCCAGGGCTGCACAGTGACACTCAGGTCTTTTTTTTTTTCCTCCAGTGTCTTTGCTGCTTGCATGTGGGCCAAATTGTCTTCTTTTTTTTTTTGAATCATAAACTATATTACCCATTTGTCTTAGATTCTTCTGAAAATTTGACAACACAATTATTGTGTATTGATTCTTTTTTTTTAAATAACTGGTTATATTTTGAACATAATCATAAAATATCGTTGGGAAGTTAAACCTGAACACAGTTGTAATGTTTTGACCCCTGCAGTAATGCAGCAGGCAGTGACAGGATGAAACACAATGTCTCCTAAATAACAGAAGCACTGCCAGCCTAGAGAGCTCCTAGAACAGCCATTCTGAGGCTGCCTGCACACAAGCCCTGGACACAGACTCTGACCCATAGCCCACATTTTTATTGTGTCACTCAGGCTGGCCTTGAAGCATTACTTTTACTAGCTGAACTACAGTAGGTATCACTATGCTTGGCTTCTGGAGAAATTGTCTGATTACTCCCAAAAGTATGTTTAGGATTAAAGGCCGTTTGAGCTCCAGAGTGCTTTTTTCTGCAACATTCCAATAGCATTGGTGGATCATGTATGAAATCCTGTGTGTAAAGTCCTGTACCATGAAATGAAAATTTATGTTGTTTCATTGGTACTTTTTGTTCATTATTTCCAAAGAAATAAGTAAAATTAGATAAAATATCATAAAAGCCAGAACCATTAGGATAAGTACTGGGGACTTTGGTCAAGCTTTGTTTGGGTTTTTTTTGTTTTTTGTTTTTTTGTTTTTTGTTTGTTTGTTTGTTTGTTTGTTTTTTGTTTTTTTTGGTTCTTTTTTTTTCGGAGCTGGGGACCGAACCCAGGGCCTTGCGCTTCCTAGGCAAGCGCTCTACCACTGAGCTAAATCGCCAACCCCCTTTGTTTGGGTTTTTAGGAGTAGAGCATAAATCCCAGGCCGTATTAGAGATGGGAATTCTGATGTAAGAACTAGAGTGTGGCACATACTTTTTTTTTTCTCTTCTTTTGGTTACAGAAGTTATTTTAGCCCCCAAGGTACTGCTTATTAGAGATCAAAAGAAATAGCTTACACTATATTTAGGAAAGTTACAGATCATACTGTTTTTGATCTTCTGACATAAAACTACTTTTGAAACGTGGGTGTCACTTATACCTGAGATTTCAAGACTCGGGTAAAAAATAGTCAAGAATTTTCAGAAGTAAGGAAGCCAGTCTGAGCTATGCATTGAGTTTAAGGCTGTGTGAAACCTTGTCTCAAAAATACACCACCACCGCCCGCTCCCACCCAGTACTTTTTCAAGGTAAAATCAGAATGACTTGAAGATTTAGGAAAGTTCTTGCAGTGCCAGCAATTGAAAAAGCATTGCCTCACAAGGCTGGGAGTCTGTTCCCTCTGAAGGTCTAGACAGGGGCTGAGGTTTGCATCACTTATCCTCCAAAATGTTCTTTTATTGGGGGCAATAGAGTTGGCCAGGGAACTTTTTAAAAATAACAGTGCCGTTGCTACTAAAATCCTGTCTGGTGTGTTTGTTGCTTTTTTTTTTTTTTTTTTAAACCAGTCTCGGTAGCTTTCGTGACAGATAGGTACAGACACAGGCAATAAACACACAAACTTCATGGTTGACATTGATTTATTCCACATTTGTTTCCATTTGCCATATTTATTTTGTTTAAAATATTTTAATGTATTTTTATGAGTTTCTATAAATGTTCTTATTTTTCTGCTAATAGCCAGATGAAGTTTAATATAGTTTGCTATCTCCAACTGTTACATTTGGATATTTTATTTTGATGATAATAAGAAAATGTTTCATATATAGCTACTTAGGAAGCAATCTGTCCCTTCAAAAATGAAAAAGTGCTGTTACTGTGACAGTCACATACTGGACAGGGCCTCTCTACTTAAATGTGATTCTCATTTTCTCCCTCTACCCCTGCCTCACCCAATAATGAAGATATAGAAGTCTATTTATTCATATCTATTTAATTTTACAAATTTATAGTTTCATTTGTATTTTTTGTGACTTTAGACTTTAAACAGTTTGTATATTGGGACATTTTATTGTGTCATTGTGCTAAATGAATTAAACTAATAAACATACATTAACACCAAATTACTGGATTTTGGCTGGGGTCTTAATTATTGAAGTATATAACTAAGGTGCTTTGAGGTAGGTCTGAGTCATCAGTCTAATAAAGCTCTGGATCCCATTCTTAACAATTCTGTAACTGCATGGACTTCTGTCAGGCATTTCCACTTAAACACTTCCGTTATTCAGGTCTGAGCAGCGCAAAGCTCTAGTGACCGTCGATAGTTATATCACCTGCTGAGTTGGCAGAATGGTAAAAGCCTTTTCTAAAAGGCAGTGTCTAGGGCGTATTGTTAATTAGTTTATATATCATATTATAAAAATGTATATCCACAGTATTCTTGGAATATATTCTGGGCTTATTTAATGTGTTATGTTTAGTAATATTTAATATAGTGACATTAATAAAGTATAGAGTCTGGAATGCTGTATCTGTATAATAGGTAAATTTGTAAATGTAATATGCTGACTGAATAAAGACACAAAGGAGTCCAGGGATGGTGGCATTTGCTTGTAATTCCAAGGACTTAGGAAGCTGAAGCTGGAAGATTTGGAATTGCAAGCCATCCTGCATACATAGCAAGATCTTGACTCAAAATGGGGCAGAAAAAGAAAAGTTCATTGTAGATTTTCATTTTGTTTTGAGAGAGGAATTAACTATGTAGCCCTGGATAGCTTTGAGTTTCTGTTGATAGTTGTTGGCTTCTCTTCCCGAGTGCTAAAGCTACAAGCATATGTCACCATACTGGCTCTCAATGTAGACTTCGAATAACCTAAAGCCGATTTGATAGTTCTTACTATTTTATGGGTACATCTCACATAAAAGTCACTTGTGATGGCAGAGATGATGACGATGTTTGAGAAAGGGTCTGTACAACTGTGCAGAGTCTGCTCTGATTCTCATGTACAGTTCAGGCCGCCCTGATGCACAGCAGTTCTTTTGCCTGTTCTGACTGGGATTACAGGTGCATGCCGCCAGATCTTGCAGAAGCAATTCCTGCAGGAACAATTCTTGATGGAAACTGAAACCTGCCTATGATTTCCTTCTTCCTCCTAATTTACCATGATAATATGGTGACACTAGGAGGCTGGAGAGTATTCTAGTCAAAATGTAAAAGTATATTATCCTTCAGTATTGCTGGCTATTTTTATTGTAATTGGAATGAGTATGTATTTCTTTAAAAATTCGTGTGTGTGTGTGTGTTGATATGAATGTACATGTATATTTATTTAGGTGTGCATGCATGTAGATTTCATTGTGATAATTTTTCAGTGATATGTTATCCACCCTGAAGATTATACCAACCTCAAAATAGTGTAACTCCTATGCTTGAATATTCTAACTGAATATTCTAACTGAAGTTGTACTGTGTGGTTTTTGCTGTCTCCTGCCACATTGGATAAACAAGTTTAACATATAAATGACTTTAATATGAACGGTTCTACAACCAGTCCATGAACTGACATGTCACAAATGAAGTTCAAATATGTAATCCTAATATTATAATCTGAAATATTTACATAGTAAGCCCTCCTTATTTTTCTTTCTCCCCCACAAATCTTAGAGATTCAGTTCCTTTTTTTTATGTTTTCTTCCCCCACCCCCTACATATAAGCCAACTATACAGAGAGATACCAATCAATGCTTTATAAAGTTGTGGTAGTCTTCCTTCTTTATTGATTTATTTAGGTTTTTTTGAGACAGGGTTCTTTGTGTAACCCTGAATTTACTGGTATTCACTCTGTAAGCACTCTTTTCCTGGGTAGAGGAAAAACACACACACACACACACACACACACACACACACACACACACACACGTCTTCACCCAATAAGGAAGCTCATAACAGACTGAGGTAATTATTGTACCAGTGTCCATCCACTAAGTGTTGTATTGGAATTACCAACAGGTTAGGGGTTAGGAGTTATTTACACGGAGCAGGAATAAGTCGAAAGTGGCTGCACCACTGCAAAGCCCACTCCAATGGGGCTCTGGAAACTCCCAACCTTGTAACTGGTGGGCAGCTCCCATTGTGTCTTTTTTCTGCACCTTGGCTTGTTAGAGTCTCCATCTCCATCAATCTTTGAAGTTTTTGTCCTCCTGCATGTAAGACTTTTAACTTCCCAAAGCTTTTGAGCCTCCTCTTCTCTCTCTCTCTCTCTCTCTCTCTCTCTCTCTCTCTCTCTCTTTTTTTCCGGAGCTGGGGACCGAACCCAGGGCCTCGTGCTCTACCACTGAGCCAAATCCCCAACCCCGAGCCTCCTCTTCTGTGAAGACAATTTTTCATAGGCGACAGGCACGCAGGAGGCATATTCCTGGAACTCACTCATCAGCCAGCTTAATTGATGGACTCCAGGCCATTGTTTCAAAGGAGGTAGAGGGCTTTTTGTTTTGGAGACAGGGTCATGCTATGCAACTCTTGATTGACTATCCTGGAACTCACTATGTAGACTACGCTGGCCTTGAACTCATAATCCACCTCTTCTGCTTCTCAAATTATTTGTGCTGTCCATCACTCCTGGCAGGGGGCGTTCTTGATATTTGAGGTTTTTCCAGTCTTCATACAAATACACCCCAACCATCACCAACAACACCAATTTCAAAACAGGTGGTGGAGCCTGGATAAGAAGGACGCACAGCAGTGCTGAGTGTGGCTCTGAAGGTAGCTTCCAAAGGGCAGTGGAATGTTAGAAGGTTTATGTCATTTTAGAAATAACATCCCTCAAAATAGTCATCTTTTTGGCAAGGACAGAAAATCTAACGATGAAATTTCACATAAATCCTAAAGAGTGACCCTGAGTGGCAAAGACAATATTGAAAAAAAGAACAAGGTTGAAAGTTTTCAAACTTCCTATATGTGCTAACTAAGTGATCCTCAGGTGCCAGGTATGGCAATACTATATCTCTGTAATCCCAGTGTGCTTGGGTGGGGGAAGCAAGAGGACCATGAATTAAGTCAGGGTAAGAAAACCCAATGAATGTGGTGCTGAAATAAAGAATAGAACAGGAAGGCAAGACATAAATCTTTGTTACATATTGTGAGATAGTTTTGGTTGGACAAGGATCAGGATCAGTTATAGCCTTTTCAACAGATGGTGTTATGAAAACTAGATATTCATATATAAAGAATTGTTATGGGACTGGAGAAATGGCTCAGCAATTAAGAGCATTGACTGCTCTTCCAGAGGTTCCAGGTTCAAAACTCAGCACATACTTGCTGGCTTACACCCATCTATAACTCTAGTTCCAGGGAAATGTGCTGTCTTCTATTGGCCTCCTCACATATATGCAGACAAAATACCAATATACATAAATAAAAATAAATATCAACTTGTTATACTTTTATACCATATACAAGAACTAGTTAAAAGTGGATTTGTGCCAGTTGCTCCCAGCACATAGGTCATGGGAAGTTTGAAGCTGGTCTGGGCTACAGATTTTCAAAACAGAGGTGGTTCAGCTAAGCATGTTAGCACATGCCTTTATTCCCAGCTGAGGCAGAGGGAGATGGATCTCTTAAATATAAATAAAAATATAAATATAAAAAATATAAATATAAATAAAAAGCCTGTAAGAAATACTGTGGTGGGGGAGGCAGATGGTTGTTATTTGTGGGGGCTAGGGTATAGCACAGAAGTTAAAGATCATCTTTGGCTTGGCTACATACTGAGTCTGTGACTAGCCAAGCATATATAAGATCCTGCCTCAAAAAAAATTTATTGATTTTGTATTAAAGCACCTAGGGATCTGAGGCAGCAAGATTCTACTGAAATTGAGGTTAGCCTGGGCTACATAGTGAGACCTTACCTCAAGAATAAAATATGGGGGCTGGAGAGATGGCTCAGCGGTTAAGAGCACCCGACTGCTCTTCCAGAGGTCATGAGTTCAATTCCCAGCAACCACATGGTGGCTCACAACCATCTGTAAAGAGATCCAATGCCCTCTTCTGGTGTATCTGAAGACAGCTACAGTGTACTTATATATAATAAATAAATAAATCTTTAAAAAAAAAAGAATAAAATATGAAGAAAGTCCATCTAACTTAGAGATATTTTACCAACAAAATTAAAAGTAGGGACTTGAATAGAGCAGACATTAGTTTACCAATATTTATTGATGTACTGTTTACATTATCCAAGCAAGGTGGAAGCAAATGAGTTGTTCCATCAACACAGGAGTGAATGAATAAAATGTAGTTATGACTTGTGATATGGCTACAACATTGATGAACAATGAGACTGAATATTAATGGAAAAGGGCCCGATTAAGTGCTGGGGAATGTTGAAGAGATGCTTGCCTGGAATACTCAAGATCGTATGTTCAGATCCTTAACATTTCAAAGAAAATAGGCCAATCCCAGAAAACAAATCCTATAAGATAACATTTATATCAGCTACCTAGAAGAGTCAAGTTTGTAGAAATGGGAAATAAAATGGCAGTTCCTAGGTACTGGGGAGTTAGTGTTTGGATACAGAATTTTAGTTTTGCAAAATAAAGTTGTAGAGAGAAATACATGAATATGTAAATGCTATTTAAGTGTGAGACAGTCATGGAATATTTTTATAAGGACAAATATAACCCCCATGAAGATTAGAAATTGAAATTGCCATTTAGATGGAGAACTCACATCCAGTTGAAGATGTCCTAAACTGAACTCATTATCCTTCCCTTTACATGTGCAAAAAAAATACCTGCTTCCTATCTATCTCATTATAAACAAATTGCCCTTTTAGCAAGCAAGCAGGCTGAAACATCTGTCATCCTCTCACCCACATAAAAAAGCAGGTAGAGCTTGACCCCCTTTTACATCTTGGTCTCCTGAATTAGTTTCCTTGTTTGCTTCTGCTTGCTTCCTTCAGTGTGTATTCTTATAAATATCCAATGTGGGGGACTGGAGAATTGGCTCAGAAGAGCACTGGCTGCTCTTCCAAGAGACTCAGGTTTGATCCCAGCATCCACATGGTGGCTTACAACTGGCTGTAACTATGGTTCCTGAGGACGTTGTGCCCTCCTTTGGCCTCTGAAGGCACCAAACAGTTCTGCAGTTCACAGAAGTTTAACAGTTTATCTGGTGTGATCCTGCACATGGCTACTGTTGGGGTTTTTGGGCTGGTTTGTCATCACTCCTCTGACCATATCTCTAGTCCTCTATGTTTAGTTGGCTTCATTGATGTTGCTGGGTTCCTTCAGGCAATGGGTTGCTACCAAGTGGAATACTGGCTGAAATGTCCTATGAAGATGCTCACAGTGGTGCTTACCAAAACTTTTTATCAAAGGTAGTGCTCCTTGGTGTTCTTCAAACCAGAAGAACCCTATGGAAGGAAGAGAATAGAAATCACACAGGAATCAAGATAGGCCAGTGTTTTCCAAATATTGTCCTGTGATTGAGTTTTTAGTAAAAGATGAGGGGGAAAAAGAGGTACCTTTCTCAGTGTTCTCTGTGTGTTTAACAGCTGCCAAAGGTAATGTTAGAAGGATGTGGTAAGTAAATGGATGGCCAATCTACCTTTTTGGCCACTTAGCTTTCGGATGCTCTTTTATACATACATCTAAACTCTTGGTTTCCTAAATTAGACCAAGTGATGTGACAGTGAAATGAGTAGTGGGTTACTGCTGCCTCACACGATGAGAAAGCTCTGACCTTTCCCTAAAGTGAGGAGATGCTCACTCTGCAGGCAGCAGGCAGCGTCTCACTTGCTCAAGGACTGATTTGGTTTTTCAAGACAGGGTTTCTTGGTGTAGCCCTGGCTGTCCTAGAACTCACAGAGACCTGCCTGCCTCTGCCTTTTCCCCCAGTGCTGGTTTTAAAGTTGTGTGTCTTGGTGAGTCTGATAATTTTTAAACATATAATTTCCTTTTACGTCTCTCTTGTGTACATGGATCTGGTTTGTACATTGGTAGGTCAGAAGACAGCCTGCAGGAGTTGGTTCTCTCCTATAAGATGTGGAGCCTAGGATTTGAATTTAAGTCATCAAACTTGAAAGTACTTTTACCCGCTCTCCTGCTCTCTGTATTTTTAAATACAGGGTCTTCTGTAGCCTTAAATGACCTTGGTTTCCTGCCACTTTACCCCTTGAGAGTTAGTACCATTGATATGCATTACCTCATCTGTTTTGTTTGGTGTTGAGGACTAAACCTAGGACTTTTGTCTATGCTTGGTAAGTACTTAACCAACTGAGCTATTCAGAATCTGGCTGTGTAGCTCTGTAAACCTGGTACTATGCTTGCTGTACAGGCCAGGCTAGCCATCCTCCTGTGTCTGCTTTCTACATGCTGATGAGATTACTATCATGAACCACCATGCTAAGCTCATAAATTAATATTCAGTAATTCATAAGATGGGAAGAAAATAGTACATATATTAGCTAGGTTAGGTAACTCTGTAATCCCAGCACATAGGGTAGATGCAGTAGGATCAGGAGTTCAAGGTCATCTTTGGCTACATAGCAAGTTTATAGGATCAAGCCTGGGATATACATGAAACCCCATCTCAAACCTGGCTAAGGTAGCCCAAACCTTTATTCCTACTGTGGAAGTGGTGGTGTGGTGATAGTAGAATGATTAGGGCTATCCTCTGCTACATAGCAAATTTGAGGCTAGCCTGAGATATATTTCCCAAAAATATTTCCCCAAACCAAAACTATCATAATTTCTAGCTGGAAGAACGCTTAATGTAATCCCAGATTAAGGAGGTGGTGGCAGGCCTCCCTGAATATGAAGCCTGCATTGCATGGTCTCCATAGATAGTTACAGGACAGGCAAGAGGGCATAAAAGGACTCTTTCTGAAAAAACAAACAGGAAAGAACCTGATGTGCAGTTCTCATTTGTGTAATTAATTAGTCACAAGTCCATTGTTGATATCGGTGACTGACCTTTTTTTACTGGCCTGTGGTTTTGCTATATAAATCATGCTGGTCTCAAACTCATAGAGATCTACGCATTCTTCCTACTAAATGCTGGGGTCAAACATGTGTACCACTGTGCCTTGGCTTTCTAAATCACCAATTTTACACTTTCCTTTCTCCAGGCAGAACTTGAACTAGTTGAATTTCTTTATCTAGTGAAATGACTCAAACTTTCATTCCCCAGTCGAGCCTAGGTTTGGTTCTTGTAGTTTTCTGCTGTTTTTGGAAAGAAAGTGTGAAAAGTTGCTTCAGAGGAGCCCCTGTTTTCCTCGTTATATAGTAACATTTTTACAATTAATTTGACCTAGTCATTTCAGTCCATAGGTTCTGCCTATCGGTTCAGTGGCATAAAGAGTCCCAGTTGACCAAATTGGAAACTACTTGTGTCTTCTAATTTAATTGCATCATTAATTGTGCAGGCTGGTAGATGTTATTTCCTTTTTGGAAACTAAAACATCCAAATTAGTAGAACTCATTTGACAAGGTGAAACAACATTTTTCTCATGGACTATTAGGTTCTAGAAGGGCTTAGATATGGCTCAGAGTTAGAGTGTGTGGTTAGCACATGTGATTTCAAGCCTATGCATAAACAAATAAGTGAATGAACCCACCTACCTATCTCCTTGATTCTAAATGTATGTATTCTGGCAGTAGGGAAGACACCACGTAAGGTTTCTGATTCAGTACATCAATATTTCCTTCAGAGCGTTGGCTCCTAACGGAACAGTAAGTAGTTCTGGTTCTAAATTAAGCCTTTTAGGGGGTAGAATAGATTGAAACTGGCGAATCTCACAAACATGAGCTCCACTCTGCAATTCTTTGCTGTTAAAATGTCCATCCCATACTTGTTTAGAAACGGACCTGTGAGCTGTCAAGATTTTGATTTGGGCATTCTCTCTTGTGTAAAGTCCATTTCCCCTTTTGAAAGGCGTCCAGTTTGACACTTACTCGCTGACCAGGTGGTTAGCTGCTTCCACCTGAGGAAAGGGGGCATAATTGGTCTTCTTGTTGGTATATTCTGTGGGTATTTGCTGGCTTAGGTGAGTTATAAGATGTCTGTAGGAGAAGACTGTTATAGGTCCACACACTACCATTACAGTCAGCCCAGCCTACCAACTGTGTGGATCTGTTAAGCAAGCACTCTAGATCCTAGAGAAAATCAGTGCCCTATGAGTAGGGCATTATTGATTTAGCTTCCCACTTTGGGAATGCTGTATAATGTTTTTTCCTTCCTCAATCAGTTGGCCATTGAAACTCTGGGGAGGGCACTAGCAAGGGTTGAAGAGGAAGGAAAAGAAGGCAGCAGTTTGAGTCCTCTGCTGTATAACTTAGTCATTTTCTGAGATCTGCTTGAATTCAGTCTGTTTCTACTTGATAGTAGGTGGGTAGTATTCCTGCCTAACTAGAGGTGGGTTGGTTAACATACACATCAGATTGAGAGACTGGACTACAGGGTCGTGTTTTATCTCTTACAGTTAGGCAGTTGCTAGCCACTACAAGCCAACAGAAAGAAGATGGGCATGATAATCTCAGGATGTGGGAGGTGGAGGCAGGAAGATGATATTCAAGAAGATCCTCAGGGCCTTTGAGATGGCTCAGCAGGAAAAGATTTTACTGCCAAGCCTGAAGCCTGATGCCCTGAGTTCATTCCCCAGACTGGAGGTGGTGAAGGGGGATAACTGTTTCCTGTAAGTTGTTCTCCCCTCCCCCCAGATAAATTCAGAATGGTCAAGAGATGACTTCTTTATTGTATTCTATTCTATTTTATTTCATTTTCAGACAAGCTGGCCTTAAGAGTTCGTATGTAATATATGTTGACCTGAATTTGGTCTTAGAGCTACCTTAAAAGTCCCGTGTGTCATTAGACCTGGCTTACATTACATTTAAGGAAAAACGATCACGTGTTAGAGGACTAATTAATTGACCTATCTTTTTTTTTTTTTTTTGGTTCTTTTTTTCGGAGCTGGGGACCGAACCAGGGCCTTGCGCTTCCTAGGTAAGCGCTCTACCATTGAGCTAAATCCCCAGCCCCATTGACCTATCTTTTTAAGACTTGGTATATATTTGCCTGGACTTTATCTGAGAAAGACTTGGAGTGTGTTGTTGCAGTGGTAAAATGCTTGCCTTTAATGAGCTGGGCCCTTGGTTCAAATCCCAGAGCCACAAAGACGAGCTTCAGGAGCAGGTATAGTGGGGTAGGATTACAATTAGTATGTGTGAAAGACACAGTACTGTGTATCAAGTATGTGTGGCACACAGTGATGTCTTATTGCACACTAGTAGAACAAGGAGCAGAAATTTATCATCTGGATTCTTGCTTTATCTCAGTTGTTGTAGTAGGAAAGCAATATGTATAGAAATTAAAGACAGGACTGGGGACCATAGCTCAGCAGGAGGCCCTGGGAGGTAGAGATGAGGATCAGAAGTTCAAAACCATCCTTGGCTACATAGTGAGCTGAGAGTGACCAGACCTACTTGTATGGGTCTCACTAACCTGGTTTACTTGGAAGTTTCTTTGGAGATGAGGCTGGCCTCCGACTCATACACACAAACACACCTACCTTTGCCACCCAAGTGCTAGGATTAAAGGTCTCTTGGGTTTTTTTTTGTTTGTTTGTTTGTTTGTTGTTGTTTTTCCTTTTTCTTTTTTAATTAAATAAACCCCAAAGCCCACCTCGTTGAATACATCTTTACTGGTTAGACTATCAGGCTACACGACCAGCTCTGTACCAGAAAGAAGGGATGGGAAAGGGGTGAAAAACCAAGCCTGTCCTTAGCTGACACACTGACATAGCAGAGTCTGAGATGACAAGAAACAAGAGGGTTAATATTTGGCTGTTAATTCCATACTTGAGCTTTGGTCCAGTGGAGCTCCAGAGTTTTTCATATTTAGACTGTGCAACCTTAGCTTTCCTGGAACTATGTAGACAGGCTAAGCTCAGCAGTTCACAGAGATCTGCCTGCCTCTGCCTCTAGTAAACTCTTGTAGTGAGACATCGGACAGTTTGCCCCACTGTTGAGAGTAGGGGTTTTGTTGTTGTAGAGCACAGACGGCTGATTGTCAATAGTTGTTTCGAGTACACTGGTAGACATAATAGCAGCCATTGAAAATGGGGCATGTACAAAAATAAAGTTTAATGTTCACATGTGGTTACCACAGATGAATTTTGACTTTATATACTAAATCCTGTTAACTTCTTCCCTCACTTCAAAATACTTAATAATTAACATATAACCTGCTTAATGGAATGTAATGTAAGAATAGAAATGGGGTTCATTTTGAATCACTGGTACATTAAGGAAATATTTTATCTCCTATTTTGTCTATAAAAAAATAGCTAGTTACTATTTTCTTCTAGTTAAGAAGGCTATACATCATGTCAGAGATGACAGTGCTGGCTTATGTGGCCTGCTTTCCTGACCTGATTGTAGTTACTACTTTTATTCTTCCATCTTTTACACTGTATGAACTGACAGATTTAAGTTATGTAATGAATCAGCTTACTTTAATGTAAATCCTCTTGTGTAATAGTGTCATAGTAAGGTGTATTTATTTAATGCATATTAGTGCTCCATCTGCATGTCCACTTGCATGCCAAAAAAGGGCATCAGATCCCATTACACATGGTTGTGAGCCACCATGTGGTTGCTGGGAATTGAACTCCGGTCCTCTAGAAGAGCAGCCAGAGCTCTTCACTGCTGAGCCATCTCTCCAGCTCTAAGTTTTTTGTTTTTGTTTTTTTTTTTTTTTGTTTTGTTTTGTTTTGTTTTTTTGGTTTTTTTTGGTTCTTTTTTTCGGAGCTGGGGACCGAACCCAGGGCCTTGTGCTTCCTAGGTAAGCGCTCTACCACTGAGCTAAATCCCCAGCCCCAAGTTTTTTGTTTTTTAATGAAGAGAATCTTATTCAATATATTGTATTTCTAAGAAAAACCTGAAAGAAGGGCCAGAAAGTAGTAGCAGAGTGCTAGCCTTGCATGCAGGAGGCCAGGCTTTGATCCCTAACATCACATATCCCTGGTACGGTGGCACAGATCTGTCATTCCAGCACCTGGAAAGTATCATTGGGACTATCAAGAAGTTTAAAGGCATTTTTGTGTTCATGGATTAAGTCCACAGAATATGTGAGTCACTGCCAAAAACCAAAGAGAGACAAAGACAATAAATGCTATCTTTGGAGAGCTCACAGACTGCCAGTTGGCAATCTCTAAATGATAGATTTCCTTGGAAATTCCAGTTGATTGTAGTTACTTGTTTAACACCATTTTCTGGATACCAGTTAGGTCCCAAGTAACGGAAATGGTGGTGCTGTATGCAGTCTGTCATCCAATGTTGTTTGAGTTGTATTACATGAAGGGAGTCTGTTTTCATCATACATGTAAATACTTGGTAGATGGAATATTAGATTATGGAGTATGATTTGTAGTATGGAGTATGCATTATGGAGCTTGACAAGTAGTAATTTCTTAAAGGTTATTTGTAATGTGTGTTTAAGACTATAGCAGTGAAAATTTTATGCTATTATATTAAGTCCAGGGTCTAAGCCAGACATCGTGGCATACACCTTTATTCTAACAGAAGCCAGCCTGGTCTAGAGGTAGCTGCAGGACAGCCAGGGATAAATAAGAATATCTTGATTCAAAAAACTAAAAGTAAAATAAAATAATACTCTCGAGCCTGATGCTATCATACAGAATTATGACTTTGATACAAAGATGGGATATTTGACTAATTGGTATTTACTAAAATTTAGCTGCTTGCTTTTTCTGGGAAACGCTCAGTTTCATGGAAATTGCCCCCTGTCATCTATTATTTTCTATTTTGTAATTCTATTTTTATTTTATGCATATGAGGTTTTTTTGCCTGGGTGTATATATGTGCACTACATGCATGTAGTACTCTTGGAGATTAGAAGATGACATCAGACCCCCTACCCAGACTGTAGTGAGCTGCCATATGGGAACTGAACTGGGTCCTGTGGACGAGACTAAGCACTCTCAACCACCAGGTTCCTCTTTGGGCCACTTTGTAAACAGCTTTAGTGTTACTATTGTGAGTACATGGGGTTGGTTTATGAGTGTCACGGCATGTCTGAAAGTCAGGTGACAGCTTTATCGAGTCAGTTCTTTTCTCCCTTTAAGTGTGGAACTCTACCCAGTTAGGTCACCAGGGTTGTTCTCCAAGTGCCTAGTCTATTAAAGCCATCTTACTGGACCCCTACCAGTCTACTTTGGTGGAAAAACCAAGGTTTCTAAAGGTGACTAATGATGGGGATAAGGTAATTTCTATTTTCTCAGGTAAATTGAATTATTGTTTACAGTTTAATTTTTAATCTTTTACTAAAATAGGCTCTTAATTAAAATTATACTATAAAAATCTATAATCTCAACCAGTATTGAATCAGGGTGTCTAGTAGAGACCAGCCTAGATTGGAGAGCAAGGTTCTGTCGTCATCTTCTTTTTTAATTAGGCTGAATGCTGTTGTCCCTGCAGGGGAGTTTGCCTGCTTAGTTGAGTTTTAAGAACAAAATCTAGGTCAGCAGCGACTGCTGAAGATGTGGGAGTGAGTTTCTGTTAAAACTGCTCATTAATAATGCTGACAGCTAGATGCTGTTTGTTCTGAATGAGGCTCCCGAGAGCTGCTTTGGGCTGTGCTGTAGTTCCCTTCTGGAAAGACATAGCCCACTAATCACACTTGAGTGTGGCTTCTCCAGAAAGTGTGAGGAAAATGTACCCACGTCTCCAAGTTACAACTATAGTTTCCTACCAGAGTTACAACTACAGTTTCTTACAAAAGACCAAGAAATATATGCAGTCATGAAGGCCTTTAGTGTACTGTTTAATTTCCTTGGCTTCCTTAAACACATTCATTCTAAAGAATTGTAGAAACAATCTCTGAACATACAATTTTGTTCTAAATGCAGACCAGTTTCCAAGAAGTATGATGTATAATGTGGAGGTATTAGCATAAAATGTTCTGTTTAGAAAGAACGCCATGTGTTCCTCCTGCCACTTTTCTCAAGATGGGGTCTTACTATTGCTGGCTGTCCTAGAACTCACTGGCCTCAACGACTCAGAGATCTGCTTTCCTAGTGCTAGTATTAGTGTGTACCCCCATGCCCAGCCAAATTCCTTTTGGCAATTCTGATAGTAACTAATTTTTTAAACAGTATTTTGGGGGCTGGGGATTTAGCTCAGTGGTAGAGCGCTTGCCTAGGAAGCGCAAGGCCCTGGGTTCGGTCCCCAGCTCCGGAAAAAAAACAAAAAAAAAAAAAAACAAAAAAAAAAAAAACAAAAAAAAAAACCCAGTATTTTGCACAGTTCAGTATTTTGCCCGATATTATGAGCAAACAAGCCAAAACAACAACAAACAAACAGAACTTGTAAAAGCACAATTGTTAGAAGTTTTTTTCAGTACTAGGGATCAGAACCCATGGTCAGGAGTAAGACTCCATACCTGTCTTAGCTTTTTCAAGAGAATAGGGAATCTGTATATTAATATATGTGAAGTAAGAGAACTGTTTTAAAGGCGAATATAAAACTAGTTAATTATGGACCAAATTGTTTCCTAGTATAGTAAATGTTGAAAGAAAGAAGAGACTACAAGTATAAGAGTTATGGGATGCTCTTCAGAAACTCTGAGGCATCAGTCATTGCAGCGCCATGCGTAGAAGTAATTCTTAAGGGGCTCCCCCTCCTTTGCTCTACAGGGCATTTCAATGCCTGTTCTACCCCATTCTATTAGTGTCCCCAATAATTGACAGAGACCTGGTATTTTGTTAACAGTCTGCAAGCACTAAGCTGGGCGGGTGCTAAATTATTCTAACCCAACTGAGCTGCCTCTACCCAGCCACATGCCTGTTGTTTGCCATCTGGTCCTGCCTTGACTCTCTCTGGTCCATGTGTATCCTCATGGCTGACCTCTCATCTTGTCTTCACCTCATGTGGTCTCTCCACATGGTGTCTTTATATCTTTCTTCTCCTCTCTGGTCTCTCTTGACTCTCTTACTGGCAGTGGAAATCCAGTTCTATTCAGCTAATTGGCTGATCAGCTGTTTATTAACCAGTCAGAGGTGCTGGAAATCAAATACCGGAGATGCTTGACATGCCAATATCAGAATGGCAACCAGATGTCAGGGCATAGAACTCAGCATCTTAATACACAGTACACAAAACTATTTTCCAACAGGCATGTGGATATGGGAAGGAGGGGTTAGGGAGAGGCTCCTCTTACTAAGTCTGAAAAAACAAAGCATGAGTGTGTGATTCAGTATGTATCTTTTTCCTGTGTTTATCAGCTAAAAAGATGCCCATAGGTCAGTTAGCATATATAATAGAGATACCCAGAGACCTGTGTATATGATATTTCGGGATTCACAGTAGCCATGTATGAATGTTGTGAATGTATAAAAAATGCCACAGTGAAACATATTGTTTCTTATTAAAGATGCTTAACATGTTTATTAGGAAGTGTAGATCTAAACAACAAAGGAAAAGTGGTTTAAGAGGAGAGAAAAATTTAATTTTATTTCAGTTTTGTTTGTGTACAGGTGTTCATGTGTCTCAGTGTGTTCAGGGGGCCAGAGATGTTTGATTCCTTTGGAACTGTAGTTACAGGTAGTGGTCGTCACCCCATGTGGGTGATAGGAATTGATATCAAGTCTTTGGCAAGAACAGAATGCACCCTTAGTCACTGAGACATCTCTCCAGTCCCTAGAAAAATCATCTTTAAAGGAAAAATCTACAACAGAAGAATATAATACTTTGTACCAAGGCCAGATCTAGGATAACTAAAATAAGATAGGCACTGATGGGTACATGGGGAGAATAAAGACAATTACATAATATTGTTGCAGCTACATAGCAGTGTTTGGCCATTTTAGATAGGTTTTACAGCTCATCAAAAGGTTCCACATGAAATTGTTATGTGGCCCTCCAATTCTACTTCTGGAGTCTATCTGAGAGAGAATATAGGTTTTATGTGTTTGTGGATTATTTATAGTCATGAAAATAACCAATCCTCAGCTAAACAATAGATGAAGTGTGAGGTAGTCACACAGTGGCTTACGATTTAGAAAGGAAGGAGTTCTTATGATACGACAGAACTTTGACACTGTTACTGTAAATGAAAGAGGTCAGTTTCTTATATCAAGTATCTGATGTAAGTCACTGGAAACAAAAAGTTGATGTCAGGGGCTGGGTAAGACTTGGGCAAAAGAAGGTTATAGAATTTTTCCTTAGAATGAAGAAACTGATCCAAAGTAAGACCTGTCATACCTGTCAACACACCAAGCTCCCCGAATCCTGCATTTAAAAAGAATAAATTTTGGGGTTGGGGATTTAGCTCAGTGGTAGAGCGCTTGCCTAGGAAGCGCAAGGCCCTGGGTTCGGTCCCCAGCTCCGGAAAAAAAAAAAAAACAATAAATTTCACTAACATGAATTATACCTCAATAAAGATATCATTTAAACAATGAGAGGAACTCTGGCAAGATCACTCAACCACAGGTTAACAACAATACTGGCTGCCAAGCTTGATGGTTGAGTTTAATACCGAGGACCCTCGTGGTGCAAGAACAGACTTCTGCAAGTTGTCCTCTGAATGCCACAGTGCCACGAATGCACTCACATTCTCTCTCATACTCAAACATGATCAAATAATGTTGAAATCAACAAAAGGAAGCCATCAAGCATTGCCCAATTTACCTGTACCATTTAGATTCTTTGGTTTGTTTGACTTTGTTTTTTTTTTTTTTTTTTTCCCCTAAGATAGGGTTTCTCTGTAGCCTTGGCTGGTTGTTCTAGAACTCACTCTGTAGACCAGGCTGGCTCTTAGAGGTCTATCTGCCACTATCTCCTGTGCAACCACCACCCATCCCATTTTACAGGAAGTTTTCCAAGTTTCCCAAACCATTTAAATCTTTTGGTATTATCACCATTAGTGATCATAGACTTTAATTTTTACAAATTTATTTCATGAGAAAAGGTTTTACTATATGGTTCTGGCTGGCACGGAATTTGACCAGGGTTTTCTTGAACGCATACAGTTCTGCCTACCTCTGCCTCCTGAGTGTTAGTGTTTGTATGTGAGTGCAAATGACCACAGAGTTATATATAGGTGGTCATGAGCCACCCAGCATGAGTACTGGGAACCAAATTTGTATCCTCTTGTTCGTTATCACTAAACCATCTCTCCAGCTTTCAATCCCCTTCTTTCCCCCAGTGTTTGGGATTAAATTCAGGGCCTTGTGTCTACCAGAATAGTGCTGTATACTATTTAGTTATACCCTAGCTGATCACTAGCTGATATTGTGACTCCTTTGCATATCCCTAAAGGAAAATAATAGTGAGCTGTGTTTTCTCCTGTAGTATCTCTTGTATACGTTGTGTTGAAATGTCCATTCTTTTCTTTCTTTTTAAAGATGGATTTATTTTATGTATGAGTGCTCTATCTGCATGTACACCTGCATGCTAGAAGAGGGCATCAGATCCCCATATAGACGATTGTGAGCCACCATGTGGTTGCTGGGAATTAAGCAGACAGTGCTTTTTACCACTGAGCCATCTGTGCAGCCCTGAGTTGTCCATTATTAAACTGAGTTATAATTGAATCATAGTTGATTTTAACCCTTTCTGCAGGTAAGTCCTGTATCAGATTTATGATCTTTTAAGTTCCGTGCGTGTGTCTGCATGCATGCAGTCACACCCAAGGATGTCAGAAGACAGTATTAGTCCTCACCTTTCACCTTGTTTGAGTCAGGGTAATCTCTGCTTTGAATTTCTCTGTTGGTAGCTCTGGGATTCCAGACATGCAAACTTTTTACATACATCCATCCATCTTTTTTTTAAAGTGGGTTTTGAGGATGTAAATTTGTGGGTCACTAGGCTTGCATACCAAGTTCTTTACCCAGTCAGCAATTCCCTAGCTCACATTTTTGATCCATATGGAGTTAACTTGTATAGATGGTGTAAATCCTGTGTCCAATTGTCACTGTATCCCTTGTTGAAAATTGAAATGGGTTATAGAGATGGATGGCTCAGTGGTTAAGAGTCAGGTTGCTCTTGTAGCTGTTCTGGGTTTGGTTCCCAGAATTCACATGTTGTTCCATAAGTAAATGACCTCTTCTGCCTAGACACACATGGGGTACACATGCCAGCAAAACATTTATACACATTTTTAAAAATTAACAAAAGAAAAAACTGCCATCCTGGAATGGTGGGCTACACTTGTGATTACACCAAGTTAGGGAGACAGGATCACTTCAAGTCCAAGGCCAACACTGTCTACATACAGGACATATATCCCGCCCACTGTAGGCCACACAGTGAAACCTCCCTAAACTCTTTTATTATATTGGTGTCTTTGAGACTTAGTGGACTCTTTTTGAGACAAGGTCTTACCCTGGAGTTCTGACTGTCCTGGAGCTCAGGAAAAGAGGCTGTTCTCAAGCTCACATAGATCTGCCTGCCTTGGCCTCCCAAGTGCTAGGATTAGCTAACTGACTCTTAACAGGAGTTTTCTTTTTCTTTTTTCTTCTCTTGCTCCTCTGAATATCAATACCTGGTGCTTATTTTTTTTGTCAGGGGCAGCGTTAGAGCCTTTAAATGTCTGCTCAGTACCAAAAGGAGTTACTAATAAACTTATACTAACTTTGCAAATCAGGCACTGTAAGTCCTTGACCTTATTTTTTTTCCAGAATCGTTGATTATATACTTCTTTAAAAACCTCTGTATAGATTATAGAATATACAGCTTTTAAGACTTAAGTGATTTTAAATTTGATTTGCTTTGAATCTAAATTTGAGTTTAGCCAGAAAGCCAAAATTCAATAAAATTTTTTGTATCTTTTGGTCAGTTTTAGAATTGGCTTATTTGTTTAAGTGTTGTGCGTATGTCCGTGGGTATGTCCATGCGTTTGAGCGTGCGTGCGAGCGTGCGTGTGTGCGTGCTGCACATGTGGAGGTGAGTTGACAGTCCCCTGGAGTTCCGTCATGTGGGTCCTAGGAGTCGAATTTCGGTCATCAGGCCTTACCATTCAACTCTGTGTGCTTCCTGAGGATTACCTTCTTAGTGCTGACTCTCTCATTCTTTCTGTGAAGCACCTTTCCCTTTCCTTCTCGCTTCTGCCCCACTCACCCCCCTTATTAGGCTTGCTGGCCTACACCACTAATCTCAGCATTCCAGAAAGGAGGCAGAAGCAGGGGAATCTCTTGAATTTGAGGCCAGTCAGGACTACCTAGCTAGGGAGAACCCGGCCTGAAAAATACAAAAAACAAAATTTTCCCCCCAAAAGTGTTTATTAGATGTAACTGTTATATTGTTCTATCTATAACATTTTGTAAATAACTAGAGGGCTGGAAAACAGTGGTGTCTTATAATTTATTTTGTCTGTATCTTAAGGGTCTCCAACTGACTTCCTCGTAGAGAACGTGGACTATGAGGACTATCAGAACAGCCAGAGCTGGCCGGAAGATGCAAGCTTTTGTTTCCAGCCTCAGCAAGTGCTGGACACTAACCAGGCTGGTACGTGCAGGCTGCATGTGACAGCTAAGTGTGACCTGTGAGATAATAGGTGACAAAGCTGTAACTTCCACCAAGATAAAGAACTTGAGCTTCAGAGTAGCTCAGCCAGGCACGGCCAAATCATAACCATTCTCATAACGCATTTACTTGGACCATTATCTTTATTTATCTTTTATTTTCTTTCTTTGAGATAGCGTCTCACACAGTAATCCACACTGGCAGTTCTCCCATCTCAGCCACACCCAGCTCTATTCATCCTTTCTTTAGAAGCACGCACTTACTTTAGTTTTTTTTTTTTAATAGCTTTTTTAAAAAACCAATTACTCATATTTGTATCATGTCCATGTACATTCAGACTATAGGTTCAGTAATCCCTTAGCACCCTAGGTCTTCCCAAACAACTGCAGTAATAATGACGCTTAATGTATGCCAGAGAACAGACTCTAGTTTCTTCCAGTCCCAACATTTTATTTTATTTTATTTTTTAAAGATAGGCAGGGTCTCGCTGTGGCCCTGGCTGTCCTGGACTGGAACTCTGGAGAACTCTGGAGTTAGAGCATTTTTTTTTCTTTTTTCTTTTTTTTTTTTCCGGAGCTGGGGACCGAATCCAGGGCCTTGCGGTTGCTAGGCAAGCGCTCTACCACTGAGCTAAATCCCCAACCCGGAGTTAGAGCATTTGAAATGCTGTGTTCTTCATAAATGTTCACATGAAAAAAAAAAACAAACCTTTTTTTTTCTTCTTCTACAGATAACATTCTAGTGTGTTTCCTTGGTTTGTTCTGAGATAGGATCTCATTGTATAGTTGCAAATCTTCATGCTCAACATAATTTTATGGTTTAATTTTAAGTTTTGCGTGTTGAGTGTCTCCAGCATGAAATTACAAGCAAATAGCCCTATGCCCGACTTTCTTGTGGGAACTGGGGAATCTAACTTAAGTGTTTGTTTTTAAGGCCATCACATAGTCCCCCTTTTCTGTTTGTTTTAATATCTTAAAAGTATGTTTATTAGCATGTTGAAATTTTAATTTCCTCTGTATCTTTTAGAATTTTAAAGTGGAGTATTGTGTGCTTTTTAATGAAGTTTTATGATTGTTAAATCATATGCTCTCAAATAATCAGATTTTTAAGGGAACTATGGATTACATTTTATTATATCAAGTGAATTGGTAAAGATTTATTGTTGCTTCATATTATGTAGTCATGCTATTTAATTTATTTACTCTTGGCAATACAATGTAACAGATTCAACATTTGTAGGATAGGGGATAATTATCTTCCTAAATATATTCGCTGTGTATAAGTCTTAGAATTTTTTTCATTCTAGATCCCTTTAACGTGCACCATGATGATGGTCTTGCAGATCTGCTCTTTGTCTCCAGTGGACCCACAAATGCTTCTGCATTTATAGAGGAAAACAATCCTTTGGAAGACAGTTATGGTATGGCTTCAACTAGATTTACTATGTCACATCTATCATTTATTTATTGTATAGAGATCCATATAACAAATGACAAATGATAAAGAGAAAAATATAGTTTTTTGAGGTAAGTTCTACATAAAAAATCAGGGGCTAGAGATAACGCCTCAGTGGTTAAAACTCCAACTGCTCTTCCAGAGGTCCTGAGTTCAATTCCCAGCAACCACATGGTGGCTCACAACCATCTGTAATGGGATCTGATACCTTCTTCTGGTGTGTCTGAAGATAGCTACAGTGTACTTATATAATCAATCAATCAATCAATCAATCAATCAATCAAAAGAATCTGCTCCAGCTGGCTTTAGCTATGTAACCAAGGATAGCCTTGAGTTCCTAATTCTCGTCTCTTTCCCTCCCAGCTAGCTACTAGAGCTATGAAATAATTTCACATATGAAATAATGTGAAATTATGATATATGAATTTTATATGTATGTACATATACACATATATAAACATACATATATATATATACGTGTATATTATGCACATACATATGTAATTAATACAATATATAATTAACATATACACAAACATACACACACAGGGCAGGTATTGAACCAAAGTGATAGCTTTAAGTCAATATAATACATTGTACCGTGAAATTGAAAAACAGAAAAGGTAAGGATTTCTAAGGTCTCCAGTAGCAAATTAGAGAACTTACATTTGAGGTTTTTTTTTTTTTTTTTTTAAATAATAAACTTTGAGTCCTATAAAATATGGTCAGATTCTTTGCCCATATTTTACTTTTCATGATCTAAAAGAAATTACTTCCTAAATTTCAGTTTTTTACTATTCATTTCTTATTGAGATGGGATCTCCTATATCGTAGGCTGACTTCATGCTTGTTATATAGCAAAGATTTACCCCTTCCTGCTTCCTGCTTCTACTTACCAAGTACAGAGGTTATATGAGGATGCGGGGAGGGGGGGGGGTCTGTTTGTGGATCACTGAAATCATAGCCAGGTTGTTCTCCTTGCATCCTGGTCAAGCAGCTCAGCTGAGCCAACAAAGCCCTCCCTACTGACCCTTTAAGTCTACAGTGGAGCTGGCATTCCTTCCTACTCTAGAGAAGTGGTGGTGATAAAATTAAGTTACATAGATAGCTGGTGCCAGGTCCATTGTAAACAAGTTATCAGTAGTTCCCACATTTGTCCTCTTGGCAACTTTTTGTAGGACCTGCCTTGCATTCTTTTATATCCTCTTTGCTTTCCTCTAATTTAAGTCCCTTCACATCTAGATCACACTGTTAGTCTCATAATCAGCCTTTCTGCTGTCTTTATATCCCACTTTTAACATTCTGCTGTTACTGATTAGCTTGAATCCTTAAATATTTATGTTCTCATCTTCATCATGAAGATCTTAAAAAGACATTTGCTATGCAGTTTTAAATTTATTTGATTTTCAAGTAATTTCCCCATGGTTTGTATGGTCCTGTTTGACCTATAGGATATGCCAGACCTATTTAAATAAGATTGCTCTTACAGTTTAGCTTTTATTGTCTTGTTGGTGTCTCTTTGCTTTATTTGCAAAGAGGGCTCTTAAATCTGCACTCTTTATCTCTTCCTGCTTTCTTTGAGACCTTCTGTGATAATCTAATCCTCAGAGTTCTTATATCGCTATAGTACTTAGTCCATACTATACTGTTCGTTATTTGAGATGCACCTATTTTGCCTCTCTAGCTAAACTACAGTAAACTTTCCGGATGTGGTGGTGTGTTTTATGCCTGTAATATCATGTACTGAGGAGGGCTATCAACAAGAGGATCACCTGAGCTCCAGAGTTTAAGGATAACGTAGACAACATAGCATTAGAATCTGTCTCCTTTTAAAAAAAAAAAAAAGAGAGAGAGAGACTGGAGAGATGGCTCAGCAGTTAAGAGTACTGAGTGTTCCTCCAAAGGTCCTGAGTTCAAATCCCAGCAATCGTATGGTGGCTCACAGCCATCTGTAATGGGATCTGGTGCCCTCTGCTGTGTCTGAGGACAGCTACAGTGCACTTGTGCATAATAAACACCCAATGGAGGCAGTGCTGAGTGCTGACTGTGTGCTCGCCAGGCGAGCTCTCCACCAACTGAGCCACATCCCCACGTCTGCCTTTTCTCAGGTGTTTGGTCCCAGTAACCAAACACGCACTAGCACAATGGCCACCACTACCTGGCAAATGTCTATTTTTATTGGTCTTTGGGTGTGTTTCTTTTTGTCAACATGTCACTGACTTAAACTGTCAAATGTCATGTCCTCCGACTATTGATGACTGTCTTTTCAATATTAGGTGTGCTTCCCTGTGACTCGTTTGCTCCCACGGCTGTTGTATCTCAGGAGTGGTCTGTGGGAGCCCCAGACTCTCCACACTCAGAGCCCTGCGTTTCCCCAGAGGTTACTATAGAAACTGCACAGCCAGCAACAGGTAAGTTATTGACAACTATTTCATTAGTTACTGCTATGGCATCAGTAGCCAGCGTTCCCGGGAGCTTATAGCAGATACAGATAAACAGTCTTTTTATCTTTCTTAGTGAGACAGAATCTGACCTGGAATGAAACTTACTATGTGGAACAGGCTGGCTTCAAACTTGTCTGCTTCTTGTGATTTTGGGGCCAGCCTGCTTTATAGATACAGTTTTAGGACAGCCAAAGTTACACAAAGAAACCCTGTTTTAAAAAAAAGTCAACAAAACAAAACAACAAACCCTTTATTTATTAAAAGTAAAATATTAGAAAGAAATTTTCATTTAATTTTTTTCATGACTTTTAAATTTTTCTGGTTTGACTTTTCTCTGTTTATATGTGTGTTGCCCACAGAGGCCAGAAAATGGCACCAAAACCCCTGGAACTGGAGTTACAGTTGCTTGTGAGCCACTGTGTGGTTGCTGGGAATAGAACCCAAGTCTTCAGGAAGAGCCGTTAGTGCTCTTAACTGCTGAGCCATCTCTGCAGCCCAGAATGTTTTTTTTCCCCCCGGTCATTTGATTTTGTTTTTTTTTTTGTTTTTTTTTTTTCTGTGTGCATGTGAGGGTCAGAGGACGACTCTGGGAGTCCTTCCTCTGGGCCGTTGTAGCTCCTTGGGACTGAACTCAGCCCATCAGACTCGATCAGCAGCAAAGCACCTTTCCTTGCTAAGCCACCATCCTGGCCCCCAGAAAGTGATTTGGTTTTTGTTAATTGTTGTTTTGTTTTGTTTCTTGTTTTTGAGACAGGTGTTTCTCTCTCCTGAAACTCACATAGATCTGCTTGACTCCGCTCCTGAGTGCTGGGATTGAAACCTTGTGCTACCATACCCAGCTCAGAAAGTAAATTTTAAATGCAGGGTTATCAGTAATGCTAGATCCTAAATTTATTTAATAATTTTTTTCCTTTACGAAAAATTTTTATGTGCACTGATTTATAATCTGTGTGAAGGTGTTGGATCTCCTAGAACTGGAGTTACAGACAGTTATGAGCTGCCATGTGGGTGCTGAGAATTGAACCCAAGTCTGGAAAAACATCCAGTTCTCCTAACCTCTGAGCCATCTCTCAAGTTCTCCTAGGTCCTAATTTTTTTTTTAACTTATTTCTTTAGAGCTATCCAAGGCAGTCGACTTGGAGTCAGTAAAAGAGCAGCTGCCAGCTAAAGCATTGGAAATGATGGCAGGACAAACCACTGATGCGGTGCCATCTAAAGAATCAGAGGGCTCTCCAGACACAGATGCAGCACCAGGTCCAGACACAGACGTGACACTGACTAAAGACATAGAAGAGAGCAGCAGTCCAGATGTGATATCGGCAAATGTCACACAGCCATTCACTGAATCAGATATGTTCCTGACCCAGGAAATGGAACTACTCATAGGAACAGAGGCAGCCCAGGTTAAAGACACCATGTCGTCTGTAGAACCAGATATATCTTCAGCCAAGAACACAGCACCGCCTACAGAAGAAGAAACGGTCCCAGGCAAGGATATGACATTCCCCAAAGAAGCAGAGACAGCACTTCCAATAGAAATGGATTTGGCACCTCCTGAGGATGTGGCACTTCCCAAAGAAACAGAGCTAGAACTAGCCCCAGCCGCGGGCACGGCTCCACTCTCAGAAACAGAAGTGGCCCTGGCAAAGGATGAGGAGCCTTCTACAGGAATACCTGCGGCTCAGGAGATGCTCTTGTCCTCAGAAACAGAGGTGGTACTGCCCTCAGATTCCATAATGACACTGACAAAGGAAGTGACAGTACCCTTAGAAGCAGCTGGACCCCTGGTGTCGGACATGACTGCAATTCTGGAAACAGAAATGACCCTAGGCGGGGGGACAGCTACACCCACAGAAACAAAATTGGGCAAGGTCAAAGACATGGCTCCACTCCCAGAATCAGAAGTGGCTCTGGGCAAGGACGTGGTCACACTTCCAGAAACAAAGGTTACTGAATTTAACAATGTGACTCCACTTTCAGAAGAAGAGGTAGCCTCAATCAAGGACGTATCTCCGTCTCCAGAAACAGAGACGGCTAAGAATGCTGATCTGCACTCAGGAACAGAGTTGACTCTAGACAACAGCATGACTCCCCCCTCGGATCCTGCACTGCCCCTGGAAACAAAAGTAGCCACAGTTCAAATTAAAGACAAAGAAACTGTGCAGACCCAAGAAGAGCTAAGTGAAGACTCCCAGTTAGAGTCTGTGCAGCTCGAGGGACAGTCAGCAGTACCTCCTTGCACGATTTCCCCAGGTACGGCCTTCTGCTTTCTCTTGTATTCTCTCTACTGGGGTATAGACTAAAGTTTACCTGTAATTCCTGATAATGTACAGCCTCATTACTTTCCAGGTCCATTCATGTTTTTCCCTAGTTGGCGTCCTGACCCTCTCCTTCCTCTGATGGCTGGTCCCGTTCTGTGTTCCTCCTTGCTTTGCTTGCAGACAAGTAAACCAAGACACACAAACCATCATTACCTCATCTACATACTGACATGTGTCTGTATGTATGCACTGTCTTCTCCCTTCGTTTATGGCTAAACTGTCTTCTAAGTAAAGCCAGCCTCTCCTCACTTTGCAACAAATCCCTTCCTTCCCTGTACTCGTGTACTGCTTCCCAGCCATCCTTCTCTTCTCTGTTACTCCTTAGTGAAATCTTTCCATTTGATCATTCCCACCTGCTTTCAGAAACATTTGGTTTTTTGATATTTGTTTCATCTACAAAGATAAAATTAGTGCTCGTAAGACACCTCATTGTAAAGCCATCAGCCATTAAGCTTGACACCTAAGTTCAGTCCCCAGTACCCACACTGTGAGTGGAGAGAACCAACTGACCTCCACATGTTGACTGTGGCACACTTTCTCCTGTATACAATAAAAATAAAAATTAATTATAAAAAGGAAAAAAACAAACCAAGGAACCCTATCTACTCAGCCTTCCAACTGCCCCTCCCATTTTCTCTACCTGTATAGAAGAATTCTTCAAAACACATTCTAATTTCCAATTTATGGTAAATGAAAAATTAGCTGGAATATTATTTCTCCAAAACTTATGAATTTCACCCTTACCTTTAGAACCAGTGAAAGCTGCAGACCAAAAGTCTACTTTGCCAGTAGATGAAGGTTCTCCATTAGAGAAATTAGAGCAGAAGGAAACATCTGGCAGTCAGCCTCCTGAGCTTTGCTCAGGTAAGTCCTTGGATGTTAAAGTCAGGAGTGATGGGATGATGGTGGGGCATTATTTAGTTCTGGCTTGTGTGGTGGTCATTATTAACAGTACAGCTTTTTCTTCAGTATTTTCCATTTCTTTAGGCAGAAAGTGGGTTTCTTACATGTTTACTATTCTGTTAAAATGAAATATTTTAAAGTGAAGATTTTAAGTGTCTTAATTTTTTACAAATATATCTGGAAAAAATTTTGACCTGTGATAATGTTCTTTGATAAGGATGAGAAGAATTTGGGGAAAAGGTTTATATGAATGAATGGTGTGAATCACTTAAATGAATCACTAAACTTTCTTTATAAAGATGATAAGAAGGAAATTGCTGTTTAGAATTTTAGACAAGTTCATGTATTACAGGTTTCCCTTCCTCACAAGGTAAACACGCTTGCAGACCCAGTGACCGCAGGTCAGCCCGGTCTAAGCCTCCCAGGGTCCCTCCTGAGCTGCTGGAAGGTTCTTCTCCATGGAAGATTCTTGATCCCAGGCTGGGCCCCTGCCCATTTTCTGAGTTGGGTTGGGTCTCTGGTTCGTCTTCCTGTGGCGAGCATGGGACCCAAAGAAAAGTTACTCATGCTGAGTTCCTAGCCCAGAGAGATCCTGGCAGGGAAGCCAGGGATGTAGCGAGCATGCCGCTGGTGACGAAGAAAAAGAAGAAGAAACCAAAGGAAAGAAGACGCCCTCAGGCCCGAGCTGGAGGCCCTGGGGATGAGGATAATGTTGATGGACGGCAGGACCATCATCCTGTAGCTCATGAGCCCCAGAAGTCAGGTCCGGGCCCCAGCCAGCCTTCTACTGTGAGCACAGAATATGGATGTGTATCCAGAGAAATCTTGAAGCAGGACTGTGCTGAGAGTCCTAGGGTTACTTCATGTCCAGAGCAGCCTCCAGAAGTCATGGTAAAAGCTCAGCTCAAGCCGAGAGTAGAAGATGACCACAGAGATAAAAGCCCACTGTCAGAGAACCAAGATAACTTGTTGCAGCAAGAGGAAGAGAGATCCCCAGCTGTATTACACCCGAAGCCTTTAGTGGATACAGGCAGGGCAGTGAGTCCATCTAGTGTGAAAGGAGCCCCAGTTGACAGCTCTGCACACGAAGTGTCGACTCTGCGAGGGGGGTGTTCCCCTTTATTGGGTCAAGAGATTATGAATAGAGTTCCAAAACCTACAACAGAGAAAGTTCAGTCAAGTCTGACCCTCCCTTCAGTAGCAAACCATCCATTAGAAGATGGTCTGAAAGAAGAGCGTGCTGGAAGTAGAGCTACTGCTCTGCAAGTGTGTCCTAATGCAGCGGGGGACTTTAGAGGGCAAAGACTAGACACATGCCCCGAGCCAAAACAAGGAACCAGCCTGCTTGCTTCTAAGGAGCCGAAAGAACAAGAATTAATTCAGGCTCCTGGGTCACAGTGTGAGTCATTTAAGAAAATGACAGGTGATGGCAAAAGCAGGAAGGGAAGGGGTCCTGGGAAAGTCAGAGCAGGCTCAGGGAAGTCAGGAGGGAAATCTGAGGTGCCATTCCTTCTGGACAGCAACAAGGAGGGGAGAGCCGTACCTTTGCCAAGTGAGCCAGTTTCTGAAACTGGAGTAGTGAGTATAAAGGATCCTAGAAGAGGGCTATGCTTGGAGTCTTCAAAGCAACCAGGGGCCATTACAGATCTCAGTGAGGCAGTGCTAAGGGTGGCTAAAGAGGTGGCTGATGGTGGTGTGGGAGGCACCATGCAGCCATTAATTCCTTTGGAAAGTGGGTCAAGTTTGTCTCAGACTTTGGATGGTAGAACAGAAAGAAGAGCTGAGGTTAAGAATGTGGACGTCAGTAACCAGAGCAAGGAAGGGAAGTGTACTTGGATGAATCACGAGTCAACTTCCTGGATTACTGAAAAGACTAAAAAGAGAGGTAATGAAGGCAGAAACAAAAGGTTTAAAAATAATTACCCCGTACAGCCCAGCAGAATGGAGGGCAGAGAGGAAATCGTCAGCCCACCTTGTATAGAAAAGCAGAGCAATGATGGTAATGTTGCCCATAAAAACAGTGTACTAGGGCAGATTTCCCCTAAAATACACACTCCTTTGTTCTCACACACGTCATCTACAGCCACAGAGGAAGTCGCTGACACCAAGAGTAAGAAGGTGGAGTCTAATTCTGTTACACTTGGGAATCCTGCAGGGAATGAAACAAACTCAGTCCAAAATTCTTCTGTTACTACTGAACCGGCTGCCAAGGTGACAGATGTGAGTCCCCAAGACCCAATCCAAGGGGCAGGGTTTGTTCCCTTAGTAAAATCTGAGGAAAACACAGGACAGACTGCAGTGGTTGGGAAACCTAATAAAAGGAGTAATGATGGGAAATACAAAAAGGTTAAAAATAGTTTTCCTGAGAAGCATATTTTGGAGATTAATACAGAGACAACAAATCCCATGAAAACTACAGGAGACTGCAGAATTGAAGGAATGGGATATATGGATGAAAATAGAAATATTACATTTACCTCTGGGAGAGCGCCTTCGGGGCTGATGAGTAAATCAGCTCCCCTAGAGGCTATAGAATCGGCAGGCTGTGAAATGCTGCCCTGTCCTACTCCTCAAGTAGGAAAGGAAGATAATTCCTTCCCAGACAGTTCCAGAAAAAGTGAGCAAGATAATAATTTCAAATTATTTGCACAAGATATGTGTAGCAAAGATGGAGTCCCGGGTCAAGAAAACCCCAAGGCTCCCCCTGCTGCTGTGCCCTCCACCACTAGTACAGAAGGAGTTGCTGGGACTTGCACAGAAGCCCAAAAGAAGTTTAGCAGTCTTGGAGATCACTCTCTTAAGAATAAAGGTGGGCTTGCTGATTACAGTGCAAATGGAGAAGGGCTAACCCCTAAAAGTCATGCAGTAGGGGAACCTGAGTCAGAGCAGCATGGGTCCTCTGAGCATCCAGCACAGCATGCCACAGAGCCAGCTAAGGGATACTTGCTTCCTGGTGTGCTCACAGAAAGCCAGAGCCTTCCAGAAGAGGTCAGAGTCCTAGACTCATATGCAGATAGTGGTGATTTGCCAGTGTCTCTGATGAAGGAAGAGAAGAGAACGGAGAAAGACTCTGCCCCAGTTAGAAACCCTGACCCTCTTAGACAGAAAGCACAGAAATTCAGTTTGTGTGACGACCAAAATAAGAAAGAGAGAGATTCTAAGGGCCCAGAGAGTTTGGATAAGAAGGTAGATATAACTCTTTTGCCTCCAGAAAATGAGAAGGCTAAATTAAAAGAAACTAATCTGTCATGTGAAGTCACAAAATTGGAATGCATTTCCATGTTAACAACAGCACTTCAGTCTGATTTCTCGTGTGACAGTGTTGAGGGGGAAAGTAACGTAGTGGTGACTGCTTACAAGGATCCTCAAGTCCCAGAGTTCAAAGGTAACGAGGTCGAAGCTCCTCAGAAGATAACAGGGAAGTCAGAACTGAAGGTGCTGGATGAAAGGAAGAAGGAAGATAAAAGCAAAATGGCAGTGAAAGGCTACATGAGACCCACCAAGTCTCGGGGACCTACTCCACATCAGCCCAAGTCTGCAAGTCAGGAAAGAGAGAGAGCCAAGCTGCTCAAGGCCAGTGGTATGACCCTGCCTTGGGGAAGTGTGTTTTCATGTGGCTTTTGAGTCAGCATTAAAAAAGCAAACAGCTTGTGCCTTGGTTCCATTTAGACTCTAATCATCCTTTGATCATTAGTCTGTTGGCATGACAATCTGTGACTGCTACTTAATGTATTTTTTTTTTCAGCCAAGGCATGCATGCCCTGTGTTCAGCTTGAGGAGATTGATGATTTGGTTGCATGCTGTTTTAATGCATCTTAATTTAATGAGTCTTGAGTTTTATTGGAAGTTGTGGTGATGAGGGGAATACATTGCAGTCCTCTTATTTTTATATTGAACCTCCTATGTGTAAAGTTTAGGGAAAGTATCAGCCAGTATTTGTTGTAAATACTTGCAACAGAGAAAATATAGATGGGCTGAGTATATGAAACTTGGCTTTATTTTTTGTTTATTTATAGTATATTAATAGCTTGAGCTAGTGGGAGTAGATATCCAAATTGCTTTCAGATCAAATGAAAATGGTATGGCTGCATCTTATCATCCCCAGTGGTAGCATTGGAAGGTATAGACTTCATGTTTCTAGCAGTTGGGAAGTGATCTCTAAAGGTGTACCAGGTAGGCTAGGCTGGTTTTTCAGTTTTGCTGCTTACAGCCATTATTAGTAGTTGTATATGGATTAGAGTTTGGGGCATAGCTTGTGTTCATTAAACAGTTCATGAACTTTGCTTATGATTCCTCATTTTGCCCTTTGGGACTTTTAATAGTTCTCATAGTTGAACTGAGTTTTAAGGTAAATTTCTCTTAAGGTTGAGCAATGAACCGTGTGTGTTTGTCCTCCCTCCTTCGGTACACATTTAGTCATATCCTCTCTGAACCAAACTTTGAGGAGATTTCATTGCGTTTGAAGATTTTTGCAGCCAACAGGTGGTTCTTTCTTAAAAAGTTTGCATGATCCAGCTACTAACTTGAGAAATTTAAACACAACAAAAACACCGATTGTTTTGGGCCAAGCAGCCCATCAGATGTGGCTTCATCGTGCTGTGGTGGTCTGCATGGTGTGGCCTTGTCCTCATGGGGAAAGCTGGTGCTGTGCATGAGTGAGCACCCAGGTTGCAATACTTGTGGTGTGAGGAAAGTCGATGCAGATGCAATTTTCATCTTTCTGCTTTTTTCCTTCTCAGCTCCTCTATAAACAGTGCAGAAAATTAAATAGAATAGTGTGTAGAAAGTATTCCAGAATTCTACCGTATTCTTTTGTTTTAGTTCTGCCATATTAGTTCTGTCAGTGATTAAAGGTAACAGGTAAATTGCTAAGACCCTTATCAGGATTTGCAATCAAATGATCAGTATTTGCAAGGAATTTTAGAAAGTGGGTTTTTTCTTAAAACCTGCAGAGCTCTCTGGACCCTGCCAGATGAGCCCTAGTTCAGTGTGTGTGTGTGTGTGTGTTAAGGAGTCTCCTTGCAGAGGACATGTGATACCTGACAGGAGGGGAGTGTAATGAGGACTGAGTAAAACTCCTTGCTGCTTCTGTACATTCTAACAGTTAACCCCTCCAAGATCAGTAGATACTTTTTGAATAGTTTTAGACAGGGGTGGGCTTCTACTTCACTCCTATAATGCCAGCATTCGGGAGATGAAGTGTAGGATCAGGAAGGAGTTCAAGGCCAGAAGGCCAGTCTGGGATGCATGAGACCCTTCTTACCCCATCCCCACGCTCCAAAAAAAAAGTCATGAAAATGTTTTAATTTTTTTTTAGTTTTATTATTTTACATTTATTATATGTTATATGTATAACAGTATTATACATGTCCTTCCAAAGAAGTTATGGTTAGGAATAATGACATTCATTTCCTGATGCTGTATGAGACATGACATGCTTACAGATACAAACCTTTCTTTTAAAAACTTACCAGTTTTTAAATGAGCTTTTCAGCTCAGTGTATAAACATGTAGTTATATTCATGTTTTAGGCAGGTCTTACTACAGCAGTCCAAGGGTGGGGTAGGCGATGTCTCTGCATATATCAGTCAGGGAAACCAACTTTGAAGAGGTAAGAGTGAAAACTTGGTGCAGTTTGAAAATGATTCATTTTCTTGGCATAATATAATCCCTGTGTACACGGTAGCATAATTACATAAAAACTCAACTCAAGATGTATATCACTTCTTCTCTGAACATGGATTTTAGAGATAGGCTGCTTGTATTTTAGCTTAAGAGCATAAGGCCTGTTTCACACATACAGATAACATGAAGGTCATTTGGTCTATTAGACTGCTGTGGTCTTGATTGGGGAAGCTTGGGGGAGCCTCTGGCTATACAGGTAATGGAAGGATCATTTAGATGACTAGCCACCTCTGTTCTGGTGTGAAAACTTGATAAAACCTAGTCTAACAGGTAATGCAGATCACCAGGCTGTGAATCACCTCCAGTTCCCCACTTTCTGGATGGAAAAACAAGTTATATGTCCTACTCTTTGAAAGGACAGTCCTGTATTTTTTTTTTTTTTTTTTTTTTTTTTTTTTTTGGAGCTGGGGACCGAACCCAGGGCCTTGCGCTTCCTAGGTAAGCGCTCTACCACTGAGCTAAATCCCCAGCCCCAGTCCTGTATTTTTAACATTCCTGGTTTCTCTGGTGTTCTTTGGATATAAGGATTCTGCTTCCAACACTGGGAGGCCTGAAACTCTGAGTGAGTAGACAACCTCTGTCTCTACAATACTGGGGTTTCAGGCATTTTCCCCATGTCATATATGCCCTGATGTTTTGTCTGTGACTGGTAGATTTGGCCTTAGTAAATTTTATCTTTACTGTTTTCTTTGAGTCAGTTATTGGGGATTTTTACTGATCCTCACCTGTCTTGCAAGTCTCTGTTTGTCAAATGGATTTCAGTCTTATAATGCTGGCTGATATGAGAGCTCAGTAGGTTCTTGCTGCTAAGCAGATGACCTGAAATTTGATTGTCATGGCAGTGGACTTAGAGGAGAGAATTGACTCCTCCTGAAGGTTGTTCTATCCTCCACATCTGGTTACCCATAGATAGAAGACATATGTGTCTCTCTCTGCTTCATCCCCCCCACACCCTAACGTATATACAAAGATACTCTGTCTTTTACAGGAAACTCTCAAGATTATACATAGGTATGGAAGAGCTAAATTCTGAAACTGTTGTTTTAGATTTTTTATGTATGAGTACACTGTAGCTGTCCTCAGACACACCAGAAGAGGGCATCATATCCCATTACAGATGATTGTGAGCCACCTTGTGGTTGCTGGGGATTGAACTCAGAACCTCTGGAAGAGCAGCCAGCTCCTGACCCCTGAGCCATCTCTCCAGCCCCCAAGTCTTTTTTAAAGTCAGAAGTGTTATTTGGGTTTTTGTTGTTAATTGTTGTTTAGGGAGAATTTCATATAACCTGTAGATATTTCCTAATAAAAAGATAGATAACAATTAGTATGTGTATTTGTTGTTTTTGCTGGCTTGTTTTGAGTCTCTGTATAACCCTGGCTTACCTGAAACTTGCCCCGTTGCATTCTGGCATTAAAAGAATATGCAACCATGCGTAGCATATTTTTAGTTTAGTTTAGCACTAAATTCTAAGCCTTTGATTCTGTGGCATTTTCAACACTTAGTTTACGTTTGATTTACTGCTGTATTCTTAGTATTTAGTGTAGAGTTTTACATATTTTTGAAATTGAGAATGAATTACTTTTCAGTTAACCTTAGCCTCTTTGGAAATGAAGAATTAAAAT
This sequence comes from Rattus norvegicus, assembly GCF_021556685.1. Taxonomy (NCBI): domain Eukaryota; kingdom Metazoa; phylum Chordata; class Mammalia; order Rodentia; family Muridae; genus Rattus; species Rattus norvegicus. The sequence goes on from NC_141541.1 coordinate 117,772,335, forward strand.
ATTTTTTCAGTATACTTTTTTTTCTCTCTTTTGACACTTTCATGCCACTTTCAAGTTGAGAAAAACTTTAGCAGGTTTTTTTTTTTTAAAGAGATTTATTTATTTACTTTATATGAGTACACTGTTGCTCTCTTAACACACACCAGAAATGGGCATCGAATCCCACTACAGATGGCTGTGACCCACCATGTGGTTGCTGGGAATTGAACTCAGGACCTCTGGAAGAAAAGTCGCTGCTCTTAACCCAGCAGGTTTCTTTACATATGATGCATATTGTTCTAGGCAGAAAGGCTGAAGAAAAAAATTTATGGAGGCACATGAGGAAGCCTATTCCTTACTTGTCAAAAAAAGAAGGTCTTTTGTGTGGCACCTTTCTATTTTTGTAAAAGGAAGCACAAGTTTGGTAGGGTGTTTCATGTGGTTATAGCGTATACTTCCTGTTAGCTATTATTTCCCTGGAATTCAGGTAGAGCTGAGTGACAATATCTGTAGGACCTGGGACAGTTGAGGACCCTTGCTTTGCCACACTGAAGCCTGTTCTCCTTCCTGTCTGGCTTCATCTCTTTGATTCATTTGCTAGAGCTCATCAACTGTTTGCCAGCAGCTGGGAATGTCAGTTTATGGTAAGAAAATGTCTTGGTGTGAAACTTGAAGTAATTTATAAACCCAGAAATCCTAACAGTTGCAAAGCCCTTGTACATAAATAAAATATGCTCAGTATATAAAAAAAGCATTTGTAATCTTAGGAGAGGAGTTGCTACTATCTCACAACCTGAGAAGCACCCACTTGATAATCCTCTGAGTCTCCCTGGCCTTTGCTGAACCTTTCCGCTGCCCGGGGTTTTGGCTTCCTCCATAGTGACTTCTTGCAGCCTCAGTTGGCCTTAACCTTCCGGCCTCTACCTCTCAAGTACCAGAGACTTTTGTGCTACTCTGCTCAGCTTGACTTCCCCTCTCCCCAAAGCATATTAGTGGAATTTACAACTATCATTTATCAAAATTTGTTTGCCCTGGTACTGTTCTTTTTAATTCTCAATTAACCCACAAGTTATCCTACTTGGATGATACTGCCATCACCTTGGTTGAAAGAGGGCATCTAAATATGTCTGTGAATGTTGGTTATCCTGCATTGACTGGTGGGTGGACAGATGTGAGGTGGGGTTAGCCAGAGCCTGGCATGTAAGTACTCCAAATCAAGTTTCATATTTGTGCATATCCTTACAAAGGATACTAATATTTTCCCCCTGCCATGTTGGAGCTAGAAACCTAGGCTTCACATAATCCACACTCCATCATGGAGCTACCTTGCTTACGGAGGTTCTTCACACTCTCACCATAACTTTTATTCTCTGACCGACAGAGCATTAGGTGATTCAAGAAACCTGGTAAAGATAAACTTCTGAATGCGAAAATGTGAAAGAAAATGGGACTTTCCTGTTTTTCCCTGTGACATGTCTCATCTGTAGGCAAATTCCAAATGTTACTTTTTGAGCTCTTTAGCAGTGGTATCATTTGTATAAGTTTGCACGCAAATTAACTCTGCCTGCTGCTTTGCAAATAGTGGACATAAGTATGAGCTATGTGCTATGGAGATGAAGCAAAAGGGGCTGAGTCTCCATAGAAGACCAAGAAGAGTTCTGGGTCTGAATGGGCCAGGAAGTGTTGCCAAGATGTTCCTAAGCAAAGCATTGGAGGGCCTGTGAGATGGCATAGTGGCAGGCAGTTGCATGGGTGTTTGAGGAGATGGCAGATGTTATGATGTCATTGGCAGATAATTCATTGGGGAACCAGTGAAATCTCTGATGCCTTTTGGGTTTAGATTGGGAAAGAAGATAAACTGAAAAAGACTCTAGGGAGTCCTGTGTTCCTCCATGGGCAGAGGATCTGGAAACATTTGGTGGACAGGGTTTGTTTCTGTTGGGTCATTTCCTTTCTATTTGGTTGGAATGCAAGGAAAAGTCAGAACTTTACTTAAAAAAAGAACATTATGATTGTTGGTAGTTTTTATGTCCTGCATTTTAATGCTTTGAGCTTACATGACTCAGATTACTAACTTCAGTCTTTTCATTCTGTCTGTTCACTTCCCAACCTTTGAATGTTAATCAGTGAGAGTCATGATGTTCTTGAGTTGAACATGTACTAAGATATGGTCCAAAAATTCAGTAAAATATGGTTTTTATTTGGTTTTGGATATAGATTTGTGTAACTATTAATATATCCAAATAAGAAAACAGAATATAACTTCTGAACCCACAGCTAATATTAGTAAGGAGTACCATGGGTCATGGTAATTAGTATTACTGACTTTCATTGTGATGATAATTTATTAGGATGGTTTCCTGGAGACAGGAACGGAACAGTTGGTCAATCTGGAATATAGTGTTGCCTTGGTAACTAATGAGAATTCAGAGAAACCAACCATGGAGCATAAAAATCACAAGGCTCTGAACAGGTTAAATACCAACCCCAGGGGCTGGGGATTTGGCTCAGTAGCAGAGCGCTTGCCTAGGAAGCGCAAGGCCCTGGGTTCGGTCCCCAGCTCCGAAAAAAAGAACCAAAAATAAATAAATAAATAAAAATACCAACCCCAGGCACAGCAAACTAGAAACATCTGGCAGTGCATCTGGAACCTTGCATGACATAAGAGATTACCTTGTGGGGTTGGGGATTTAGCTCAGTGGTAAGCGCAAGGCCCTGAGTTTGGTTCCCCAGCTCCGAAAAAAAAAAAAAAAAAGAGATTACCTTGTGACCAGACACAGGAATCCATGCACTCTTATCAGACTTAACCTGAATAAAATAGAACCTCCAATCATAGGACCAAAGGGCATTCCACATTGCTTGTTCTTGGACCTAGGACTGGGGCTCAGTAATACAGCCCTGGGTTTGAGGCCCCACATTCAGATCTCATTGTTGAAAAAAGAATAAAAAAGTTAGTTCTTGGAAGTTATTGAAGGCTGCTAAAATGATAGGAAGGAATCAGATCAAAGATACATAAACATTGCTGAAGGAAATCTGTCCTTCCACTAACATCATTTGTTGTTGTTTTGAGACAGGGTCTTACTACATAGCCCTGGCTGTCCCAGAACGCACTGTATATATGTGGGCCCAGGCTGTCCTTGACTCCGAGACTGCTTGCTTCTGCCTCTGTGGTAGCTCTTTTTAATAAGGAACTATTTTGTTGTTGATCTATTTCTGTGCTGGTCACCCATGGCAGGTACGGGCAAGCCTCTTCTTTCCTTCCAGAGCTAGCTGGAGAGTCATTTAAATAAAAGATCACCATGTGATTTACACATCTGGAAAGAGCTCTGTGAAACTCCAATGGACTAGTATGTTTGGGTTCATCCTATGCTTATTTATTCCCTGTCACAAATAAATATGACACTTTTTTTTTTTTTTTGCTAATTGAGGAGACATTGCGCATGAGAGTGAGTAAGGATAACCCCAGCACTTGGAAGGCTGGAAGCAGGAAGACACTTAGTTACAGGCCAATACAGGCTGCACAGTAATACCGTTTCAAAAGTAAATGAATCGGTCAGGTACAGTGCCACACACTCTTAATTCTAACTTAGGAAGCAGAGGTAAGGTAATAATTTCTAGGCCAGCCTGATCTATACAGTACTGTAGATCAGGCAGGGCTATGTAGTAGTAGGCCTTGTCTAACGGGGTAGAGTGGGGGTGGGCGGTGCAGTAAATACACAGATTTGAAGAGGAAGAATTAGGGAAATAGTTCACTCAGTGTTTGCCTTGTATGCCTGAAGGCCTAGATTTGATCTCCAGAAGCCATGCCCACATGGTTGTACTAGCACCCAGCTCCTGGCAGAACCAAGAAAGCAGAAAGGAGTAAAAGCACAAATTTGACTTACAGCTGGACATGAGTGTCTTATCATGGGGGTACATATCCAAAGCTTTGTGCACGGTATCTTTTTAAGAGAGAGGGCTTCACTATGTAGCCCAAGCTGCCTCACACTCCCACTGACCCACTTGCATCTATCTGCCCCTTCAGTACTAGAATTAAAAGTGTATAAAATGAGCCCTTCATTAAGCTCCCAACACAGAAACCAAGCAGTAGAACTGATGGGTTTTTGGAAAGCATGCTGAACTCAGGTTTTGAATTTTATAAGGAAACAGTTCGGTGGACAAGATTGTTGTAAAAAAGCCCCATAACTTGGAGTTTGACCCCTGGAACCCCTGGCTGAAGGGAATCAACTCCTGAAGTTACTCTTTGACTGCACATCCTTTAAATAAATAAATAGAGAAATTGGGAAAGCTCTCCCCAGGATGGGAGTGGGACAGAGAGCCAATAAGAGAGGCGAATATTTATTTTTAGGCCACAAGTGAGAGTGGATCCCATCCATTGAGAGAATGGGATGAGTTGCTGTGACAGCAAAACCTACCTTCCTTCCAAGGGATGAATGCCTCAGTCTTCATTTAACACTAAGGTGTTGTTTTAAGTGGAAATTTGAGCAATCTTCTAGAATAATTATTCTTCAGCGGATACAGCTGAGGATTGGCAAATGAGCCTTGCTTATTTTAAAACAGTTTTTTGAGTGGGTGAGTTCAGCAGGCTAGGCATAGAATGAGATAAATGTGTGGGTATACATATATCTATATCAGTGAAAGCTGACATAATTACTGTTCTCCGTGCCTGAATTGGCACCGTACTGTATTTTAAATTATAGGGGTACACAGAATGCTAGCTAGCAGGAAAATATATATATACAGATTAATAAACAGTGGTATTTTTTCTCTTTGTTCATTCTTCCCTTTTTACACCTGGTAAATACATTTAGCACCCCACTGCTTGGAGAAAAGGGGGATTGGGAGAAATACAGAGCTTACCATGAATCCCGGGTACTTGCTGTGATGTCACTGCAAGATCCGTGTGAACGTGGGTGGTGTGAGAGCTCCAAGAGTGAGTGGGGGAGCAGTGAAAGAGACGATGTCGCTTCCAGAGAAGCAGCCAGCCTCTCTCACTGCCGCTCTTACTGCTGCGTACGACCAGCTCTCTAAAGGCAATCCTTCAGAGCGCAGAATGGACTCCCCGAAAGAAATCAGTCAGGATGGATTTGAATGGCAGAGGACAGAGGGTAAACTGAATGAAATCGGGATGAATGTCAGCATGGATGGGCAGCTGAAAGACGGGCTTGTGAAGAATTCCAGCTTCCTGGAACAGAATAAGCTCGGCTTTTTTGAGGGGAAGCTAGACAAAGAACTTAACATCGAAGAGCCTAACAAGGCATATCAAGCAACCTCCGGTCACCTTGAGAGCAGGTATGTGATTTCAGGAACCTGCCAGATCTCGGAGGGGAACTTAGTGCAGCAAAAGCCAGCTGAGTTCCACCTGGGACTCACAGAGGGGCAAGACAAAGCCGTTCCAGTTCAGGGGAAGGTGGTGGGGAAGAATGGACTAGAGATCATGAGACAGCCAGATTTCCCCTGGGCTGCAGACACTCTCATTCAACATGGTGAGGAACAAGAAACCAGTGCTTGGAACCCCAACTTTTACTCAGTGACTCAGAGCCCTCAGGTCTCAATGGCTGCAACTCCAGGAACAGAGAAGAATGGCCTCGTCTCTAGCTGCTCAGTGATTGGGATGACGAATGATAACGCTGGACAGCTTAATAATAAGTCCCCATTACTGGTGGCCATCACCCACCCAGACACAACTAGTGAGCATTTGCCCACCACCAGTCCACCAATCACTACGGTGGAACTCACTCAGGAAAATTTGAATACAGGCTTTCAAAGCCCAGGCCAGGACAAGGAGTTGGAAAAATTAAGTTCTATTGAGGAGGGGCCTTTGTTTGACCAAGTCCCCCAGCAGAAAAAGGCAATCCGAAGAGCCCTATCTGAGTGTTACCACCTCTCAGTGCCCCCAGCTGTGAATCTTGCTGATAAGTACCCTGAGCTGCCTGCCCGAGAGGAGCTTTCTTCTGGCCTGCTGCCCCCCACCAGTAGCCCAATGCCAAGCCCTATGCCCAGGAAGCTGGGAGTGCCTGCCATGAGGCGCTCCATGACAGTGGCTGAGGAGCAGCCAGCCGGCTGCGGATTGAGTGCTGGGGAGCTGCCTGGCCTGTCTGCTTCTGAGGTACCTACTCCTGTTACCTTCGAGGAACCAGTGGCCAAGGAGAGAGAAGAACTGATCCACTTCAGCAATGACAGCAGCAGCTCTGGGAAGAAGGAACTGGGCATTGTCGGGCTGTATCTCCACAGTAAGCTGGAACAGATTCCCGAAGGAAGCAGCAAGGGAAAAGGGCAGGAAGATACTAGTGAGACAAGAGTTGATTCATGTCCCTTCATCTGCCAGGGAGGCGAGAAACAGCTGATGGCACTGGCAGGAAAGGAAGAAATTGAGGTCACTGCAACCCAGAGCACTCCATCGTTGCTGTGCGAAGAGACCCCACGTGATGGTATGTTTCTAAATTTTGCCTCCCCTGGGAACCGGCAGACGGTGAGGAAGAAGCCAAAGTGATAGATTACCGACAGCATCAGCAGCTTGTTACTCCTGGAGTCTGGGACTGCCTGGGGGGAGGCTTAAGTCCCTTGTTGGAAGCCTTCTGGGAGTGAGGCAGGAGAACAAAGTGAATCTGGTTGGGTCAAGCTGAATGCTTCACTGTGGATGCTGGCTAGGTTGGTGATGGGTGGGGGCAGAAGTGGTGGACATTAAAAACTAGAGCTACTTAACCTCATGCCACCCTCCCTATCCCATCCCCCATCCCTCCACCCCTCTGATCCCATTGGTTTGAGCCAAATGATTCTTCGAGCTCTGACCATCCATCCCAGTGCTGCTGACTGATTCACTTGCCTGTAAAATGACTCACTTTGTTTAGAGTTGTGGTGGCTTATCAGTACTAACTGCTAAGTCGCACTTTGTTAGAAGCTGTTTTCCTTTCTGCTTTGAGAAGGATTTACTTTTGTTGAAGTTGAAAGAAAGCCTTTTATACCTGGCTGTTTAATATTCTCCCCATGTACTTCGTGTTTGACCCTGTCTGCTTCTAGTTTTCTTGTATGTGTTTTGAGGATTTGTGGGGAGGAGGAAGAAAAAAAAAAGAAATTAGGGAAAAGTGAGACTTGGACCCATGAGTGGGCCAGTGCTGCCTGTTTTCCTGTGACTGCCTTCTGTGCTTTATTCATTGCCTTTTCTTTCTTTCCCCATCCCCACCCCCACTGCTGCCATTGTTGTTGATCTAAAAAAGCTGTTTTTTTTCTCTGTTTCCACAAAGGTCCATGATTCACACAATGGTGTTTGTTAACACAGATTTAAAACACACATTTTATTATTGTTTGTGGGTTTTTTTTTTTTTTTAATTTGGTTCTGGTTTTTTAAGTAGTTGCTTTTCCTAGGAGACATTCTCAGTATTCTCTTGAGTACATTTTTATGAAATGTTATTTTAAATTTATAATTGGGATGGGCATGTACATAGTTTGTATGCAGAATCCAGTCATTGCTTCAGTCATTGCATGAGTTCTGGGATTGGCCTCTTGGTTTGTCAGGCTTGTAGCACGAAGTTTTACCTGAGCAGCCATCAGGGGTACTAGCAGGCTTTTTGTTTTTATTTTAAATGGACTAGGCAAAAAAGTTTAGGTTTCCTCTGTAGTCTTTTAGGATGCAAAATTATAGGAATCCAGGTGCCCTGAACCCTTACAAACCTGTAGAAGGACGTTGAAAGTCCCCATGGATAGGACCCTTTGATCTTTCTGTCCACCCCCAGAAACCCATGGAGAGTTTGTGCATTGAGCCCTCTGGGCAGTAGTGAGTAAAGATTTGATTTTTTTTTTCCTTTCAATTGTTTCCTTCCTCTTTTCTTCCCCTCTCCCTTCATTTCTATTGGGGTGGAGGGGGGTGGTCTGAGGGGAATGACTAAGGACTAAGTCACAGCTCTTATAGGCTAGACATGTCTTGGCAAATTGCCAAAACTCTCATTGACTTCAGGATGTGACACAGGGCTGTAGTCTTTTTTTCTTCCAAGCCTGCGTGGTTCGTGATATGTGAGGATTTTGTTAGATTCAGAACAGGTTCATTCTAAAGAAGTATGTGCTGGTAGGACAAGCACACTAAATGACGGCAAGTCTATCCACTCACTCACCTGTAAATATGAATCCCAGCCCTAAGCTGTAGAAAGAGTGATTACCACGCCTACTGTTCGCCAGTCACTGACTGGGTACTAGAAACTCACTGTCCTTAAGCAACCTAACACCTAGTCAGGGGCTTGGGGGGTGACAGCTGAGAGCTTTGTGAGTCCTGAAACATTGTTCCGGGGAAGACATTTATGTCTGGGTTTTAAAAACAGAATTACTGACAGTTTAGAAGTAGAAACTTCCAGAATAAGGACTCAATGTAAACAAAGGCTTGAAGCCAGTGCTGGGTGTGAAGGTGCATGCTTCTAATAATCCTAGTCCTTGAGAGGCTGAGGCAAGAGGATTTCTCTTGAGTTCACTATCAGCCTGGACTATAAAGTGAGAGCCTGGCAAGGAAAGAAGCAGTGGAAATGGCAAAGGTTGCACGTGCTTTTGAGACCAGCCTGGTCCACAGAGTGAGTTCCAGAATAGCCAAGGATACACAGAGAAACCCTGTCTCAAAAAAACAAAAAGAAAGGAAAAAGAGACAGTGGGAAGGGAAAACCAGTTCAAAGCCTAGGTGGCTTTAATCGTTTTGAGCAGTATTTATATACAGTATTTATATACAGGATCTAGAAGAGTCTCACGGAGTCCAACTCACCAATATGTACCTCTTGGCTGTAGCTGGTGTTTGTCTCTGGGGGTTCTGTGCTGCTCCTGTACACGTGCTTCTTCCCTCACCCCCATCCGGGAATTATTTGGTTGTCATCTAGGAAAAAAAATGCATGAAATACATAGAAATGGGCATCCAGCCCTCAAATGCTGTACTGAGACATTTCTGACGGCTAACTACTCTGTTTCCTGGCAATGACGGAAAATAACACAACCCAAGGTCCACGTGGGGAAGACTCCCCTGTCCCTGGTATAGGTAGTGTGAACTGGAAAAAGTCAGACAACTATAGTTTTCAGCCTGATGATGAAGATTGAGGCAGGGGGATGGCAAGTTTAAGGCTAGCCTGGTTTACAGAATAAGTCTAACTTGGACAGCTTAGTGATAGGTAGATAGATAGATAGATAGATAGATAGATAGATAGATAGGGAAAGAAAGAAAGAGAAAGAGTACAAAATGTAGGCTTCATCTAATAACCAGAACATACACTAGAAAAGCCTCCAATGTACTAATATGAGAGAATACAAATGCTATGTAAATTAATCCATAAAGGACCAGAGCCTTTGTGGTTTCCCTCAGGTGATGGTCCACTTCCACTATTGGGAATGTCCCCCCCGCCCCCTTTAAACTATTTCTAACCATTTACAAGAAAAACCAGCAAAAAGGGCAGGGAGGACAGAGGCTGTGTCTCATGGCAAAGGACTTGTCCAGTATGATCTGGGTTCAATCCCCAGTACTTCAAAAGGACAACAAACCTAAAGGCTATAATTATAAACTGACTGTGGTAGGTGTTATGGTTTAAATCTCAGTTCACGCCAGGACAGAACACACCAAGCCAACATGTTGCCACATGGAAAGGTTTAATGAGAGAAGAATAGAGGAAGAGAGGAAAGTCTGGCCATGGGCACTCGATGGAAAGGTGGGGGAAGTGATCGTGAGAGAAGGGACGGGGACAGAGGGGAAGAGACCTGGGAAGCGAAGAACAAAGGGCAAGAGGGAGAGGGGAGGGGGCAAGCAGCTCCCTTTATAGTTAGGCACAGCTGGTTGTTGCTAGGCAACTGTGGGGTGGAGCATACCTTGCTGTTCCCAGGTAGCTGTGGGGGTGGAGCTTAGACAGAATGCCAACAGTGGGTATATTGGTGCTTGCATTTAGGAAGGCAGGTGACCCTGTCTCACAAAAATCAAAAACAAGAGGGGAAAAAAAAAAAGCAAAGTAGAAATCAGTACGATAGGGGTGGAGTTGGGGATTGCTGGAAATTTAATTGTCTTCCAAGCAGGTAGTACCAATACTGGAAGGATTATTGGAACAGCCTTAGGAAGGGGTTAATATAAAGAATCCTTTGGGGTTGGGGATTTAGCTCAGTGATAGGCAAGCGCAAGGCCCTGGGTTCAGTCCCCAGCTCTGAAAAAAAAAATCCTTTTTCAGACTTTTTTTGTGAAACTCTGGCAACATTTGGCTTATATCCTCCCATAGTGCCTCATAAGGATACCCCTGGGGCAAACAGGAGGTCCTCTGTGAAAAGTCACATCTGGATGGACAGCAGCAGTTCATGCTTCTGTGAACAGAAGCTGCAGTTCACATACAAGCAATAAGACTTCATTAAGAGTCTGTGTTGTTTACCGAAAACCCTCTGCCAGTGAAAAGTATTTAGTGTCAGCTAGAACCAGTGGCAGCAGATCTCATTTGGTGAGACCTTCCTTTAGCTTCTACAATACAGAAGTATTAAGTTGTTAAGTTTGTGACTCAAATAAATATACACACACAGAAAATGCTCTACACTAGAAAGCCTGTCAAGATGAGATTATATTGAGTCATCTTTTCCTGCTCCTCTTGGGTAAACATAACTCCATATTCCAGGCATAGCTTTGGAGTATATAAAGGAACCTGAAGGATTTTGAATCTTGGGACCTATGGAATAGTGCAGTGGGTTTCAGTGATATCTTATTTCTTCTGTACCCCTGGAGAATTCTAGCAAGTAGGTGGCAACAGCAACAGGATGAAAAGAGCAGTAGGTTAGGTAAAGCCATACCACCTGGGTGTCAGCCCTCCAGGTTTATCCTCTGACTTCCACAAGGACCCCTTGGTACCCCCTCCCATATTCACACTAAATAAGTAAATGGGATTTTTATTTTAAAGGATAGAAAAAGGGAAGCCTAGCAAAAGCCTAGTTGTAAACTTTTTCTGCCCATTCCCAACATTGAGCAGGCTGCCTGTGTGGTGGAGCTTATGACATATTATCTGCTCCACACTCAGCAAGAGCAGCTGTTGGCCTGATTCACCCACAGTGGCAGCAGTTTCAGGGATGCCCACCCATCTCCTGCCATCACCAGTCATAGAATTGTGGATATCTGTAAACTGCTTTTCTTAATAGTCTCACTCTACCTCTACCCAGAGGTAGGGAGAAACCTAGATAGGTTTTTTTTTTTTTTCTACCCACTGCTGCCTGTCAGCAGGTCAAAACCAAATCGAAAACCTGTCCCTATCCCCCACTTGGCCTGAGAAACCCCAGGACATACATGTATTCTAACTCCTACATGTGATACCCAGGGAGCCAGGGATTGCTTTCAGTCCTTTCAAGCGGTGCCAATGTGGATTTAGAGCCTCAGTAAGGCCAGAGTGACATAGTAGGTCAGAATTTGTACTGCTAGGGCCCTGCATACTACATTTTACTTGAATTACAAAACACTAAAACAAAATGGGATAGAACCAGTGAATCATAGATGTGATCAGCTCAGTGAGACCCATCCTTGTGGGGATTAGTGGGTTCCATCCTTGTGGGGATTAGTGAATTTGCCAAATGAGTATAAAGTATTCAGTTCAATCATTTGAATAATAGCAAAAATATAAAATGATTCTCAGAGGGAAAAGGGACAGTAATGAAAAACCTGAACATTGTACTAGCATTGTTCAGAGTCTCTAGTGGAGAAAGGATATATGACTAAGTGCTAGTCAAAGGCTTTGTGATGAAGTATCCCAAGTTTGGCAAAAGATAGTAGCAGAAGGGTTGAAGAAAGTAGCCAGTGGTTCTAGTCCTGTTCCTTCCAGCACTCGGCAGGCAGAGGCAGTTGGATCTCTGAGTTCAAGTCCCTCGTGGTTTACATGGGAAGCTAGGGCTACACAGAGAGATCCTGCCCAAAAATGAATAAAAAAAGAAGAAACTGAACAAATTCATAGCTAGGCCTCTTTTTTTTTTTTTTCTAAGTTAAGTTGAAAGTCAATCTTGGAAGCAGCAGTGAGGGACTCCTCAGAGAATGATTGACTTTTTAAACAGAAACCAGAGGACGTTGCAGAAGCAGGGTGTTTTCTTAGGGCTGTGAACAAGAAATAAACCCTTCATGCCTGTGTGCTTGTGTGTACGCAGCTGCATATGACAGGGTTGTAACGCCATCCCCTGCCTCTGATCCCCATTGCTGCTAGACTTTCTGGCCAGGACCTACTTACTACACACCAGGGTTACAAGCAGGCCTTTCCCTTGGGTTCTAAGGATCACCCGCAGCCTCCATTTGCTTGCTTTACCTACTGAGCCATCCATCGCTCCAGTCCCTAAAGTAGGGTTAGAGGGCAGGGGCACAGCATCCAGCTCAGCAGTAGTGTGTTTGCCTAGGATGTGCAAGTCGTGAGTTCCACTTTAGCAGATCCTGGGGTGGTCCAAGGACCTTAAGAGGAAGTACAAGTTTAGTAGTTTAAGCAATGAATCCACAATTTAATTCTAAAGATAGTCAGATAATCCATGCAGCACCACGAGGGTCCAAGATGAACTGTCCTTTCGTCTTTAATATTTATTGTTTTATTTCATAAGTAATTTTACTTGCATGTCTATGTATCACATGCATGCAGTGTCTATGGATCCTTTGAGACTGGATCTGTTTTCAACATGGGCATGAGACCAAACCTAGGTCGTCCTCTGGAAGAGAAGTCAGTGCTCTTAAGTTTGACATCTCTCCAGGCCTTGTTTGGTTTTTGAGACAAGCTCTCATGTACCCAGACTGGCTTCAATCTCACTATGTAGCTAAAGATGGCCTAGAAAGCTGGCTGCTCCTGCCTCTCCCAAGACTGGAATTACATGCCCATGCTTTACCTCTTAATACTTTCAAGACATTAGCATTTCTATGACCTGTTTTCATATTCTTTTGACCTTTTTGTGGGGGCATGGATTGTTGACCTTAGTAGATGAATTGATACCTGGACCTGTGCGAGGTGGCACAGGCCTGTTATCACAACATTCAGGAGATTGAGGGAAGAGGAACAAGAGTTGAAGACCAGCTTCTGATATACTAGAGCCAGTCTTCAGGTAAAAGAAGAGCAAGCCGTGGGATGTAGCTCAGTTGGCAGAATGCGTTCATCTAGCATCCCCACAGCCTAGGTTTGCACCACATAAACTTGGTCTAACAGTACAGCACTCGAGAGGTGAAGACAGGAGACTCAGACCTCATCCTCATGTATGTAGTGATTTCCAGGCCAATCTCTGCTACTAAAACACCAGCAACAAGAGTTACTGACTTTAAGGAGTTATTTATATGATCTATTTATATTTGAGAATTTTTTTGTTCAGCAACTGTCTTTTGGATTTAGGTTATGGGTTTTGTGCCAGTCAGAAAATCTCCACATTAGGGCTACACGTTTCACAGTTGTCGCAGTGCTCCTAGGCGTAGCTTGCTGACATCTGAAGTATCTCTCCTCTATGGAGAGGAGTTTTTCTGGCTTAGGCTGATGACTTTATTTTCCATGGCTTTTGGCCTTGTTGGAAATCTAGGTCACTGTTGGAATTGGAGCAGCTTAATCTCACATCCTCTGCAGCATGGTTCTTTACAGGGAAAGGAAGTAAGGGAGGTTATTGAACCATCTGGCTCCTGCCCCATCTCTCAGCAACCTTTATTCTAAGAGATAGACTATGGCAGAAGAAGTGATTTTTGTCCACTTTGGCTGACAGAAGCTCTTTGTTAGTATCAGGGGAAGGGAAACTAAACCTTAAAGGCTGTTTCCTCATGCAGATCATCAGGGTAAATCCTCCTTTGATTCCTTCACATAGTGAAAAGTGCTCAGAGCTCCTAGAATTGTTGCGATCCCAGGGATAACACAGGCTGCCCATTCTCGGCAGCATAGTTCTTTGGGGTTCTTCAGAATGGTGTCCCAGTCATGGGTCTCTCAACAGAGCCTTCTGTGTTTAAAATAGTTGTAAAATACATTTGCTCAGAATAATTCTCGTTGACTCTCCACCCTTTAGGAGTATCCCGGCAAGAAGAAGGAAAGGCTGCTGTTGGTCTGACTGGAAATGACATCGCTACTCCACCAAACAAGGAGCTACCACCAAGCCCAGAAAAGAAAGCAAAGGTAGGTGCTAGAGTGAATGGTGGTTATCTTTTTCTGTAAGTTTTTAAAAACCTTCTGCTGTTATTGCTTGAATCATGAATGCAGTTTCTTTTTTCTGAGCTGAAAAGTCTTTCTTCAAATTTAGATGCTTTTAGAAAATATATCCCATATTCTTACTTGGCCTATACCAAATTAATTAATTCAAAATCCTCTGCCTTTGCACTTTTATATCTGTGTATTTGTTTTCTATGCTAGAGGTTGAACCTAGGAGCTGTACTTCCTAGGCAAGTGCTCTGCCACTGTGCTTTTCAGACAGGGTCTTAATATGTCTACACTGCCAGTTTATAAATGACTTACCTTTCACTTAACTAACAGCAATGAGCAACTGCATACTTATCCTGAAATCTATTTGTTAAAAACAAAACAAATGTTTTCTTAGACAGTTCATGGCTTCAGAAACTTCCTCTTGAACTTGGTAAACATGTAGGTACCACATTCTGTGATACGCTGCCTTGTCGAGACATAGGTAGAAGTGTAGGGTGTGGTCCCTGTGTACCTTCAGTCTCGGCAGTTTGCCTTTATTTACACAGTTCTTACAGCTGCCAAAAGTTAGTGACAAAGATATTATTAAAGTAAATAGTTTAGAAATCAAACTATTGGAGTTTGTGGTGCTATGATTAAGAAAGCATTTCCACAGACCTGGGGATGTATGTAATGTAGTTCAGTAGTAAACATGTGCTTAGCATGCCTAAGACCTTGTGTCTAACTAAAAAGGAAGAGAATCGCCTGGGTGTCACTTTACTGCTCAGTGAGCTCAGAAGAAAGGAATGCCGATTTTCAGTTGCATCGATCCTCATTGCTTATAAGTTTACTTTGAATTGTGCAATTTATACATTTTTTATTTGTTTTTATTCTTGTCTGTGTGTTTGATGTTCTTTAAAAATTAAAAATTAAAAATTAAACAACCATCAACCTAAAGCCTTTGGCCACCACTCAACCTGCAAAGACTTCAACATCGAAAGCCAAAATACAGCCCACTTCTCTCCCTAAGCAACCAGCTCCCACCACCTCTGGTGGGTTGAATAAAAAACCCATGAGCCTCGCTTCAGGCTCAGTTCCAGCTGCCCCACACAAACGCCCTGCTGCTGCCACTGCTACTGCCAGGCCTTCCACCCTACCTGCAAGAGACCTGAAGCCAAAGGTAAGTAGCCACCCATACACTTCCCAGAAAAGATTCCCCTTGAGTTGGTGTCCATAGACAGGCTCTTGTTGCTGCAGACGATGAACTGACGGAACCAGGAAAGGGCAGGAAGGGCAGTGGTGCTTTGCAAGTCAGTTTGGGTGCCCAGGGCTGCGACCGTGACACTTGAAAACCTTTTATTCTTTTCCCCTTCATCTGCCATGATCAGAGGCAATATTGCATCTACTTTTATTTTTTCCATATACTAATCAGGTACTGTTGGGATCACGTGCTTGCTTACTTCCAACTCAGCCATTTGTCTTTCTCGTCAAACATCCTGCAGAATAAAGTGTTCCCCATCACTCAGCAACATGCTGACTCCTCCTGCTGAGCTGAGCTCCGGGTTCTGAGGTCACGTGACAACTTCCTTTGCTTTCCGCCTTAGGCAGCTTCTCCTGGGTCACTTGTGCTGTTCATCTTCAGTTCACAGCTGCACTTGCTTCCTTGATCACTCCTAGAGGGAGGGAGAGAGGATGCAGGCCGATGCTGCCTTCCTCAAGCTTTTATTTAATCTGAGAAGGACTTTCAACCTATTGGTAGCTTAAATCACATCATGTTCCTATGATGACCTGGCTGGTGTTCTACTCTAATCTAGTCTTAGGTTGGAACCCTTTTTAAGAAGCTGAGAAACCCTGTCACAGAGTAGAAATAAGGTTCTTTCTGAACCTCACTTATCCCATTTTGGATTTTGTAGGAAGTTACTTGTTTGGTTAAGAGGCTAGAGGGAAGGTGACTGACATCAAGGACAGGGCTCCTGGCAGGGGAGAGGAGGCTGTAGGATGAGATGTGTCTAGTGAGGTCCACTCCGTAGTCATAAAGTGAAGTGTACTATACTGCTTTCTTGATATACATAACTCATTGAAATTTCTCAACTGTCCATAATATAAATATTGTTAGTTGTATTTTTTAAATCTAGGCACACTTAAAGCTCAGTCAAATGCCTTCCTAAGTAAATAAAGTCCATGCTGATAAGTGACAGGGGTATGGTTTGAGCCTATGTCTCCATTTCTGATGCCTGCCCCCCTACAACACTGCTTTTTGCTATGCAGTGTTTTAGCAGCAGTTCATAAGCAGCTGGCTGAAAGATGTGACATGTATCTAAGCACAGTGGGCATATATTTAATCAAGTCCAGCATGCAGGAAGACGAGGAGTTCAAGGCTAGTTTGAACTACATAGCCAGCATTGACAATATCCTTGTTCTTGTCCTTCAGATAAAGACGAAGACTTTTGGCTTTTCAAGAGGTTTCTCTGCGTAGCTCTGCCTCTCCCAGAACTTGTTCTGTACAGCAGGCTGGCCTTGAACTCACAGAGACCCACCTGCCTCTGCCTTCTGTGTGCTGGGATTAGAAGATATGAGCCACTACTGCCTGGCTCAGGAAGACAGGAAGTCTCCTTAGGCCACCTCTGCCCTTAAAGTGGTAGATTTATAGGATCAAACAGTTAGGGAGCCTGTTCACTCTGATGTGATTTCTACCATATGTCACTTTTTTAAAAAAGATTTATTAATGTATGTGAGTACACCGTAGCTGTCCTCAGACACACCAGAAGAGGGCATCAGATCCCATTACAGATGGTTGCTGGGAATTGAACTCAGGACCTCTAGGAGAGCAGTCAGTGCTCTTAACCACTGAGCCATCTCTCCAGCCCCATCCATCACTCTTATTTGATCATTATTAGTCCTACTAGCAAAATAATAAGGTTCTACTACATTGTTCTAAATCATAGTCATAGTTTGATTTGATCCTCAAAATGATTAGTTTTGTGACAGGCTCTTACTGTGTAGCTCTGGCAAGCCTGGAACACTCGTGCATGTTCCAGTACACAGAGCTACACAGTAAGAGCCTTTCACAAAACACACACACACACACACACACACACACACACACACACACACACACACACACACACACAGGAAGAGAGACAGAGAGAGAGAGAGAAATTTGGGCTGGTGAGAAGTTATAATAGAAGAGCTTGAGTCCCTGCTTCTGATCTTTAGTTTCTGTATAAGCAGTTAGAATTCATTTAAGGGTGTTTTGTTTTATTTGTTTGTTTTGTTCATTCTTTCTTTCTTTCTTTCTTTCTTTTTTTTTTTTTTTTTTTTTTTTTTTTTTTTTTTTTTTGTGGTTCTTGTGTTTTTCCAGACAGGGTTTCTGTGTAACCCTGGTTGTCCTGGAACTTGCTCTATGTGAGATGGGACATGGAATCTTGCTAGTTGTTCCTTGTTTTGTTCTGTTTTTTTCCCCAACTCTAAGTTTCTAACCCTCATTTGAACAGTGTCCCTTAACTGATGTTGGTCAGGCCACCCCATTCAGTCTCTAACATCATACTGTCACAGCTGGGCTGGAGCAATGCTGTGTTCTAATCTTCTTTATTCAAAGAAAGAAGGAAAGAGAAAGAAAGAAAAGAAAAAGAGAAAGAAAGTCTGGGACTCATTGAGATTCCCAAGGACACACTGTCTTGAGCCAGGCTCAGCTACGGCTGTGCCCGCGGCTCCCTTGACTGGGAGCTGCTGATCTTCTAGAGCTCCGCGCCCTGTTGTACCGCTCTGGGGAAATGTTACCCAAAAGAAGGGCTAAATTTAACTTTTCCCTTCTGGTCCATATGTTTATTAAATCTTAACCAGTCAAATATTTTCAGTGAATCTCAGGTAAAAGTAGGTTATGGTGTGATATACCCTTTAGGGTTACTCTCATTGGATTGATGTAGATTGATTAACTTCAGAGCACAGGGCTTCTTACCTTGCCACTTGCTCTGGAGAATGAACTCTGTTAGTGCTTTGGTTTGGAGTGTTTCGTTTTGGTTTCACTCTGTGGACAGGTCTGTTCTAGAACTAATACTTGCCTCGTTCATAAGCAAACATCTTCCATGTTACCTGGAGTCCTTGATCTTAGAATTGTTTATTTTCAAGTCAGTCACTACAGGAGGGTCCATAGTGTTTCCTATCTTCTGTGCAAGCTTCTAAAACCCTCTGGGGCCAACACTAACCTGCACATGCTGCCTTTTCATTTCCAGCCAATTACAGAAACTAAGGTTGCTGAAAAGCGGACCTCGCCATCCAAGCCTTCATCTGCCCCCGCCCTCAGACCTGGACCTAAAACCACCCCAACCATTTCTAAAGCCACATCTCCCTCAACTCTTGTTTCCACTGGATCAAGTAGTAGAAGTCCATCTACGACTCTGCCTAAGAGGCCTACCAGTGAGTGTTGCATAGTCTTCCTTCCCATGCGAACCAGTGGGGGGAGTGAGTGTGTGTGTGTGCATGCACGTGCATGTGTGCGCGTGCGTGTGAGTGTGTGTGTGTGTGTGTGTGTGTGTGTGTGTGTAGGGTTTTGCCTTTGCTTCTGGCTGTAATGCTGACGTTGTAGGAACTTCATACAACAGTCCTCGGTGTTCTAGATCTTACATGTGACGGCCAGGCAGGCCCTGAGTTTAACAAGCCTACATCTCTGAGTTAGCTTAGAAGCTATGTGTATTCAGAAAAATCTTTAACAAAGGTGACTCCTATGAATTCTCACATGATTTTGTTAACTCTTTGTCATTGACTCCATAGATCCCAGCAACCTAGTGTTTGTGAGTGCATCTCTCCATGGCAAAACACTTCATTGTGTGCAAGGGGCTAGGTTCAGTCTCAGTCATGCAAAGAGAAAGAGGGGTGTGGAAAATTTAATTTTAATTCCATAGGCATATTTTGTAAGCTACTGCTGTGTTCAAGCTGAAGTCATCTTTGGGACTTAGGATAGGAGAGCAGGGTGCGGTGCCAGCCTTGTGTACTGTGCATTCTCCGGGTGGCTGTTTAATTTTACACTGTGTCCTAGAAACAAGCAGTCACCAGGTCAACATGGACATTTTATAATGGTCAGATGAGTAATGAATCCCAGCAGACCTCTTGTTAAATATACTAATTTGTTTGTGCAGCCACCAAGACTGAGGGAAAACCTGCTGATGTCAAAAGGATGACTGCTAAGTCTGCCACAGGTAATGCCTCCGTTACCTGATGGGAAGCCTAATGACCCTGCTGTCCTTCCCCGGTTCTAGGACACCCCCTCCCTCCCCTATGATGTCCTGCTACTTCTCATTTCTTTGCAGCTGACTTGAGTCGCTCAAAGACCACCTCTGCCAGTTCTGTGAAGAGAAACACCACTCCCACTGGGGCAACACCCCCAGCAGGGATGGCTTCCACTCGAGTCAAGCCCATGTCTGCACCTTGCCGGTCTTCTGTGGCTCTTTCCGTGGACAAGAAGCCCACCTCCACTAAGCCTAGCTCCTCTGCTCCCAGGGTGAGCCGTTTGGCCACAACTGTTTCTGCCCCTGATCTGAAGAGTGTCCGCTCCAAGGTCGGCTCCACAGAGAACATGAAGCACCAGCCAGGAGGAGGCCGGGTGAGTCAGTGAGTTTGGGGATCTTAGCATTCCGGCTGGTGCTGCTCCTCTGCCACAGCCGTCACATCCATCATTTTGTTCAGCACCAGGGAATGTCAGTCTGGGTTCTTGGCACTGCAATACCAGGGAAGGCCTGGGCTGTGTTGTGTTGTTTATCTTCCCATAAGGAGCTCCTGATCCGTGTGTTGGAATTTAGGTTTTTCATTGGGAGGTAGAAAGTCTTCTATTTTATAGAAACTCTAGAAAGTTGGATGTATGGTTCCTCAGAGCACCTGGAAGACAGAGCAACAGAATCAGTGAGTTTGAAGCCATGGCTGCAGAGGTTAGGGAGTATGGAAAGAAAGCTTCAGAAACTATGAGGGTAAGAGACGCTGGATATGAGCCCCATTTATTCATGATTCTTCCCAGACACATTTAATTTCTCCATCCCTTGATATGAGAGGAGTCTGTCCAAGGGAGAACTAGGGTACTCATGAACACTGTGCTGTAAAATTAGCCACATTACAGTTCTGAGCATGGATGGTGGCTCGGACTTTAATTCCAGCAGAGGGAGATAGGCAGGAGGACCTCTGAGTTTGTCTGCATAGTGAGTTCCAAGACTACACAGAGAGACTGCTTTTTTTTTTTTGTGGGGGTAGGGGTGGGGGGTGGTAGTGACAACAATAAAGAACATTCTGGGGCCAACAAATTAAGGGGAGAAAAGTACCTACCACCAGCTCTGACAAAATGAGTTCAATCCGCAGAAACTCTGTGGGAGGAGGAGAAAGCTGACTTCTACAAATTATCGTCTGACCTCCACACATGCTGTACACAAATGGGGATGTGCATGCTTGTATACATACACTAACTTTTTAAAAAAGAATGTTCTAGTTGCATGGGTTTCAGTTGTGTCAAGTGTTAGCAGCTATTGGGAGCCCAGGAGGTACGAAAATGGTAGCACAGTTCTCCTGAGACTGTCCTTGGCAAGAACATTCTGTTAGCATCCAGAGGATGATACTTAATTGCATTAATCCAGAGTTGTTAAAATTGAATAGGGTGCCTGGAGAGATGACAGTAGTTAAGAACCCAGGCTTAGTTCCCAGAATCCACATCTGTGGCTTACCCCTTCATATGTAATCTGTGTTTAAGGGAGCCTACTGCCCTCTTCCAGCCTCCGTGGCACCAGGCATGCACGTGTTATGTATATGCAGAACATACATAGAACATTTAAAAAATTAAATAGGCACAAAAATACAGCATTTGGAAAATGTTGATGAGGACGGGGATCATTCTGGGAAAAGGGCCTCAGAGTTGCTTTGGCTGTGGCACAACCAGCCCAGTGTCTGGGCTGAGCCACAGGTGACCTTATTCCCCCCTTCACCCTTCTTGGTCTTCAATGCTACAAAAACTCCTAAATAACTTGGGCTGCTGTCAGGTTATTGTCTGTTACTATGTACCTGATGAATGTCATGCTTACCATCACCAGTGACCGTGACCATGTGCTTGATCTAGCAGAGCATTAGAGTCAAGAGGGCACTGTGATTTAAGATGACAGTCTCACACATGCTCACAAAGAAACCACTGATTTAATCTTGGTCTTTGAACTATTTCTCCATAAATACACGATCTCTTCCTGTGTTTCATTTCTGGACTGTGATTCTTCTTTCTGTGCCCCTCACCCAGGAGTCTCTGTGGATCTAGACTAGGAATATCTTGTCCTAGAGGCAAGGATGACTGCTTCTTTCTGCCTGCCATCCTGGCCTTGCTTTTGTCTTTTCCTACCTTCTTCCTTCCTTGGCATCTGGGCTCTCATCTTGGTTTGAAACTTGCCCTCCACCCCCTTTATCTCCATCCAGGCCAAAGTAGAGAAAAAAACAGAGGCAGCTACCACAGCTGGAAATCCTGAGCCTAATGCAGTCACTAAAGCAGCCAGCTCCATTTCGAGTGCACCGAAGCCCCCTGCCGGGAAAGTGAGTTTTATTTAGGTTTACCTCTCTGAGGTAAAATGGGAACACCATTCTCCTAGCCTGAGTCATTTCCCCTTCTATTCCACTTTGTTCCTGTAATAACTAGTTCCTGCTTCTTCCTGTGTTCCTCCCTCTAGCTATTGACTCAGCCATCAGACAACTTTTATTTCAACCCTGAAAGCTAACCAATTTGTGAGCTCATACCCCATTGGAGACTTAAGTCAGCCAGATGAAGGGAACTTGAAACTGTCAGACACCTCCTTGACATTTCAAACTCATCTGGTATGCATGCAAATGCATCAGACCCAGGTTCTTGTGCAGAAGTCAGAACCCTGTCTCCTGACTGTAAAGTTGCTGCTAGGTATGGAGACTGATGCGTCTGTCTGGCTAAAGCAATCCACTGTTAGTCACGAAAAAGTCAAGGACTTTAAAGGAGCAGGATATGGTAAGGTACTGGGGTCCTCAGCATGAGTTCTAGGTTCCATTGGCAGCATAGCACATTCCTTTGCAAAGAGCCTCTAGTTCTGAGAGTAAGGAGGGCAGGAAGGACTGTTCTTCTTGAGAGCTAAAAGCTCTGTTACTCTGTAACCCACGACTAGGATGCTGTAGTGCAGCCTGGCTGTGCCCTCCTGTTACATCGCTGTAGCACCGTTTTGATTGGTCTCTTTGATTATTATCTATTCAAAGATGTGCAGAACCAGATGTGTTTGCTATAATCCTAGCAGAGCTAAGGGTGAGACAGAAGGATCAGGAATTTGAGGTCGGCTTAGAGTATACAGCAAGTCCTAGGCGAGCCTTATCTACATAGTGAGACCCTATTTCAAAACATCAGTGTTTCTGAAAGAGATGGGTGGAGGAGTAAGTGCAGCTGAGGCTGTTCCCTGTGCTCCCCCTAGTGTCAGGTTCAGGGTCATGTGACCTTTTGCCTTTTTATATGAACAATGTGTCTTCCTTCCTGTTGTTACCAGATCTGTGCCCTTAGTCAGCTGCTCAACAATTCTTACAGCAGCCTTTGTTTCTGGGGGTGAGTCTGGCTGCAGCTGTTCCATGCCCCAGTTCAGAGCATCTGTATCCTTGCTGAAAAAGGCTACGGACCTTGAGTCCAGCTTTCAGAGAAGGGTCTTACCAAGAAGGTAGGGCCATATTTGGTTGGATACCAGGGGCCTGCTACCATATGAGTCTTAGAAACTACAGCCAGAGCAGTGAGGCAGCCGTATAGCACTGTGCAGCCTGCTTCTGTCTTGTGTTGTTCCCTTTCTTACCTCCACATCCCTTTCCCTGTGTTTTTTAACCCCTATCCTAATAAGTGGGGGCAGAAGTTGAAGTTACTCTTTGTTAACCATTGTGATCACATGTGGACTCACTGTGTGCTCTGTGTCGGTTCTAACCAGCCCTCTCCTTTTGTGTTTTCCCTTCTCTTTCTATTCTCTAACACTCCAGGTCCAGATAGTCTCCAAAAAAGTGAGCTACAGCCATATTCAATCCAAGTGTGGGTCCAAGGACAATATTAAGCATGTCCCTGGAGGTGGCAATGTAAGTATAAGCTCTGGCCAGTTGTCGTAAAAGGCACAGACCCTGTGGGAAACGCAGGGTGGAAGTGGGGGTTGGGGAAGGTGTGGGAAGATGATATGGAGTACCTTTCCTCATGTGAGAGGATCACAGTGGCCTGGGTTAGTCCCTGACTAAGAACCAGTCCTCCATCTGAAGGGAACTGGACGGCTGGATTTATTTTGGAGGGTGTTCTGATGATCCCCTAAAAAACAGCTTGTGATGCTCAGGTAGTCTCATCCCATCACCATGTGCGAGAAGAGGCTTTGTGTTTTTTTCTAATGGAGAGCCCTGCTCTGAGGGCCGAGAGCCCCCATCGCTGGGGATGCACAGACTTGGCTGTGCCTGGGCAAGGCCCAATCCTGAGACAGGTGCCCAAAGCCTCCAAGGCTGTGCTCTGAGCTTCGTCATTGTAAGATTGGTATTAACCAGCATCACACCCTCCCACTCCTGCTTCTCTCTGTTGCTTCCTTTGTGTTCGCTTCTCTTTCTGCTCTCCGTTCTCTGTCTTCTCCGTTTAGTCCCTTTTCTCTGTTCATCTAAACATGTTGTGGCTTAGCTTTTTGCATGTATCAGAGGTGCTGGTGATAGTAGCTCACAAGGAGACCGGTCAGGGCACACAGCGCGTCCCTGTGACGGTGCCCAGGCACGGCTGTCCTGGATACCCACGTACAGCTCCAGCTCTTGCCCATTCGAGATACGCTGGCCCACCTTCTTCATTATGCTTGGCTCCTCCTTGCCATCCTCAGCTGTGGGGGTTCTGCTTTCCCTTCTCCTTTTCCTCTGCACCCCTGCACAAAATGACCTGGCCATTTTGCTCAGGGTCTGCAAACATCCTCTGACATTTTATTTTGAGGAATATAGCCAATGTTCCTTCCTCCAGTCAAACCTCTGCTTGTGCATCTTTCCTCGTTAAAACTCACTGTGAATCTTTTTTGGGTTTGTTTTGTTTGTTTCATTTTGAGACAGGCTTTCTCTGTTTATTTAGTTCTGGTTGTCCAGGAATTCACTCTGTAGACCAGGTTGGCCTTGAATTCAGAGATTACCTAATCCCAAGTGCTGGGATGAAAGGTATGTGCCACCACTACCAGGCCCACTGTGGTTCTTGGTGGCAGGAGGTAGTGTACCTGATCAGTTGGTGGGTGCCACATATTTGCAGCTTCGGGTGAGGTCGGCTGCAATGAGTAAGATTTTGAAAGACAATGACAGCCTCTGGCCAGGGTAGACACTGATCCTTGTGGCTTTTCTCTGTGCCTTCTTGGCTTGGGTAGAAATGTGAGTGAACAGAAATTCTAAGGGAATTGGGTTATTGCTGCGTGTGACAGGTTCATTGTTTTGAAGTTTTAGAGTATGTATCTTATGGAACTTGCCCAATACTCATGGGGCCATATGTTCAGTTCCCAGCATGGCATAAACAGGTGTAGGGACACGTGCCTGTAATTCTAGTACTCCCCCAGAATCTCAAAAAAAAATATTCATTGTTGTGGTAGCAAATATAGTCTATGCTATGTAGTCTGCTGTGATCTTTTAATGCTGCCTACTCATAATTTCAACCAGGTCACTGGAAGGGTGAATGTAGTTTTTAGGAGACTGTCTAGAGAGGAAATTAGAAAAGTGTATAGTAGTGTTTTCAGGCTGGAAGGTTGAGAGCAAACAGCATGTGGACAGAGTGAATGGAAGTGATATTTCTTCTATAGCTCACGTCAGTCTCTCCATGGTACTGCCATAATTATTAACATTCTGGTGAACGTCACAAGCTTGAGGCAGTGGACAGTGGGTTTAGCACTTGCCACACAAGTATGTGGACCAGGTCTTACAGAGCCTCAGTACCAACCTTAAAAGCCAGCAACCTTAAACGCTCACATACAGTCCTAGCAAGGACAAGGTGGCAGTCTGGCCCCGTCAGTGAGGAGAAACCTTGCCTAAATCACACACATGTAAGCCCCCACACAAGCAAGTATGTATTCACACGTTTTCCACACTCACATATATGTGCAAGAAACAAGCGGCAGTTTCACCATGCAGTCCCAGACAGTATATCGCACACATGTTGCACTGACCACTAGGATACCAGGCTGTGATCAGAAGCCACTCATTGCTCCCCCAAATGCTCCCAAGATGCAGACCCAAAGAATATTGGAAACGAAAAGAAATTACTCGTTGGTCATATGTTTTATTTGCTGCTGTAGCTGGTCCTAACTTAAGACTTTTATGCAGTTTGGATTCTGTTTTACCCTTGTAAGTTGGAGAGTAAGTGCTCAGACCTGTGGGCAGCTCATTTCAACAGCATGTATTAGTATGTAAGATGTCACAGAGTAGCCATACAGTGACAGCCTGTGATTGAACATATACTGAGGTGTTCCTTCAATAGAGAGGAGTCTAGTGTGCTGACATACTCCTTTAATCCCAGCACTTAAATTCAAGGCCATCCTGGTCCATATATTAAGTTCTAGGACAGCCAGGGCTACATAGGAAATAGTAGAAATTGAATAAGTAGTAATTAAATGTACAAATTAATAAAGATAAATATGTGGTATTGCTGGCTTCACCATGGAGGGGAACCCAGTGAAGGAAGGAAAACACATATCTAGGCCAGGAAGAAAACCTGACTGCAGATACCTCCCGCTGCCTACCACGGAGGCCTTGTTGAGCGAGAAGACTCAGACTGTCAGAAATACAATAGATGGGTGCACTGACTTATGGGCCCCTTTCTCTAATCTTAAGATGCAAGGTTTAAGCTATTAGAGTTTTGTTGTTGTTCTTGTTTGGTTTTGGGTGAATGAACTGCATGTTCTGTTCTAGAGTCTTGGTGTGTGTGTGTGTGTGTGTGTGTGTGTGTGTGTGTGTGTGTGTGTGTGTGTGTGTGTGTGTGTGTGTGTGTGTGTGTGATGTGACTCATGCATAGATTTCAGAGTTCAACCTTGATAAGCTCCCCCTGACAAGGTCTTTTGTCTTTATCCCCAGACAGTCGGGGAGCTGGTGGGGGATCACTCTGTGAGTTGTGAGCTGACAGGTGCTGACTGTGAATCTGTGTGATACTAGCTGAAGACTTGGACCGGGTCCTTACATTGCAGGGTAGCACTTTCACCAATAGAGCTCTCTCCCTAGTCCCTGTTCTGCGGAATGTTAATTCTGCTCTGGTAACCTGTATTTTCATTAGTGTTCCTTTGTCCCGCAGTTTTCTTTAAATTGGCTTAAGTTTACATGTTACCCCACATTTGGCATGACTTTCACAGGTAATAAATAGCTTCTCTCTATCAGTCAGTAGTGGTGTGCACTGTCAGGAGAGGGGCTTGAGTGGAGTGTGTCTTGTATTCAGAATGCTGTCTTACTAGCTTTTCCTTCAGTGAGGTGATAAAGTTAAGAGAGAAAGAAAGGGAGTGAGTGCCTTCACATTTTCAAAGAGCTCAGCCCCAGATGGACAGAACGGCCTTGTTAGCTTCCCACAAGCAATCTCAGGGATGGAAAGTGACTCTGCTTCAGTATACATTAGTGGACTAGTTCATGGAACATGTACTCTCTGAGGTTCCAGGACTTTGTCTGCCCTGAAGCCGGACAGTCATCTTAGACCCGGTATCCAAGGCCATAAGTTGTATCTTTCAAAGCAAAGCAAAGCATAGAAATCCAGCCACCTCTGCCTCCTGCAGTGCGTGGATTAAAGCCGTGTGCGCCTGGTGTGCATGAGGCGTCAGGCAGTTCTGTCTGTTCAGTATCCTCTAAATAGACATAGATCTATAAACGAAAGCCTAGGAAGCCTGAAGAAAGCAAGAAAGCAAACTGCGTATGATCAGAACAGACTTCTGGGCACGGGGTCTAGGGCTGCATGGGACTGCACCTGCACAGCTGCTCTTCTGACAGCCTGGAATGGGGTAGTTAGTGTTCACAGAGAAGTGCATGTCTTCACAGCTAGAAAGCACATGTAAAAATTACTGTGAAAAGTCACCACATGCCCTATCCATGGTATTTGCTTGTAATCCCAACACTCAGAGGCTAAGGCATACATGAGCAAAAGTGAACTTATCTCAAAACAGAATACATGTTGCTAGCTGAGGATACTGTGGTTTTATTGCATTACTTATGTATAAAATGTACTAAGTGGGGCTGGAAAGATGGCTTAGTGGTTATTTGATTCTCAGTGCCCACTGGACATCTCAAAGCTCTGCAGCTTGTTTCAGTAGGTCTGGCACCAGATATGCAAGTGGTACACAGAGGTAACATCCAGACAAATATTCCAACACTACCAATAAAAATGCATCAAAGATTAACTGTTCCGGGCTGGAGAGATGGCTCAGCGGTTAAGAGCACCCGACTGCTCTTCCAGAGGTCATGAGTTCAATTCCCAGCAACCACATGGTGGCTCACAACCATCTGTAAAGAGATCTGATGCCCTCTTCTGGTGTATCTGAAGACAGCTACAGTGTACTTATATATAATAAATGAATAAATAAAAAAAATTAAAAAAAAAAAGATTAACTGTTCCAAGGGTTACATTGATAACTTTATTCTACCTCAGTGTTGAGTGGCAGCCATTTAGGCACAGTACAGATCATTCTGTGACCCTTTTGTGCATTCTATTCTATCTGGGAGACTGTGTCCTAAAGCGCAAAGGAGTCCAAAGCCACACACATGACTGTGGTTGGCCTGGGGGCATACACTGAAAACCCTGGGTCTCTCAGTGTTGGTTTAGCTTTTTCTGTTTAAGGAGTTGATGAGTAAGCTTTTGAGATGGATCCAGAGCCTGGATGTTGATGTTTATACCCTGCACAGTGGAGCAGGTCTGAAGGGCAGAGAGGAAATGTGGGGCTGCGCATGAGGATAGGGGTAAAGAGCCATAGTAGATCAGGGTTCTTTAAAGCGCTTTAGGAGGTGACCTTGACCTTGAACCAAAAGAAAGGGGAGTAACCAAGGGAGTTGGCGAAGGCAAGGTGGGCTCCTTCACAGCCTGTGTCTTGTCTCTGAGGATGTTTGCTTTCTGTTTTTCTGCTTAGGTTCAGATTCAGAACAAGAAAGTGGACATATCCAAGGTCTCCTCCAAGTGTGGGTCCAAAGCTAATATCAAACACAAGCCTGGTGAGTGGCTCTACCTGTGGCTCTGAGAATGACTTTGGAGGGTCATCTGGGTGGCCTTCCATCTGGGAAATTTTCATGACATCACAACTGGGAGCCGATTCTAGGGAGGTACTTGCTACGTGAAGACCCACGTGGACGTCCACTGGCATAGTAGTCTGCTTATTTCAGTGCTTGAAAGTAGAGACAGGAAACACAGATCCAATAGGCAAATTCTAGATCCAGTGAAGAGATTGCAAGGAAATCTCCTGACATTTAACCCCAGTCCTTCACGAGCATGTGGACCCACACACATGCACATGCATACGTGAATGCACACTATACACATGAAGGAAGTGAAACTCTTGAGATGCTTCCTTCCCGGGTATGTGATGGAAACTGCATGGCTTTCCAGCTCTGTAGGGATGGCAGCAGGGGGCTGCTTTGCTGTTGGAGGAACAATTTGTTGAGTCCATTTCCACAGCTGCTCCCTTGTGATATTTACTTCCTGTTCCTGGCAGTCTTGTGTGCTGAGTGCGGGCACTGATGACCAGGCCCACCCTCCCACTTTAGCGTTCCTGGAGCTAGTGCAGGAAGGGGAGACTCATCTCAGATCCAGTAACAAATGCAGCCCCAAGCAGACCTCCTCCATGCCAACTTGACAGGAGAAGGGGGGAAGGATTCTGCACCTGAGGGTCCTAGCAGGACCGGTGGCGATCACTGGCAGCATCGCACACAGGCTTCTGAGAAGAGCCTGAGCACTCGCCTTGGCTCAGCTCCACCTCCGAGCAGACAAGCTGTTGTGAGTCTGTGAGTCTTACTCTTAGACGCTGGCACTCAGCTGGCAGAGCTGAGATCTCATGAGGTCACTGCCCAGGTACACAGAACATTCCCATCTCAGTGGCTCCAGTCTAGGGTGTTTGTGTTACTTTCTTGGTTTTGTTATGTGGTTTTTTGTTGTTGTTGTTGTTGTTTTTTTGTTTTTTGTTTTTTTTGTTTTTTTGAAACAGCATCTCACTGTGTAGCTCAGACTAACCTGGAATTCACTGTAGCCCAGGATAGTTTTGAACTTGTAGCAATCCTACTCAGCCTCCTAAGTATTGGGACTGTGGGGTCCAATGTAGAGTGTATCCTTTTTTGAAGGACCAAACCCTGTGGTCCTTAAGTAATTGTTTATCCCACTCCCCTTTTATCTGGGAAATACACTTTATATGAGATGGCTCTGGCCCTAATGGCACTGAGTTAAGGACTGGTTTTGCCAGGGACAGCTCCACAGTGAAGAGACCTGGTGAGTTTGTCAGGAACCTGGGTAGGTGAGGGTTGAGAACAGTTGGATAAGAGGGGCATTCCTGTCCAGTCTACACTTCTCCTAAGCCCTGGTCTCAGTGTTAACACATCCTTGCTCACTTTCCCCCCAGGCAGGGAGCACCGGGTCCTGTCAGCCTTTTCTCCACTCACACTTGTGAACATGCTCGCTCTGCTTCACTCTTCCTCCTCACTGTGTGGCTCAAGCCATCAGTGTATCCCATCCCCGTCATTCACCAAGTGTTAACTTGAGCAATTGAGAAGAGTTGTGGCCCTGCCTGGTGGGGCACTTAGGAGAATCCGTGAGACTTGGGGAGCCAGGAGCCAGCGCAGGGCAGCCTTGCCTACAAGAGAGGGATTGTCACTGCCTCTTGTCCTCTGAACCACCCTGGAGCTGTTTGCTTTCCTTGTTTTTAGAAGGGACTAATGCCATCTGTGCCATTCCTGTTCTGCCCCTCAATGTCCTGCTCTTTGTTCCAGGTGGAGGAGATGTCAAGATCGAAAGTCAGAAGTTGAATTTCAAGGAGAAGGCTCAAGCCAAAGTGGGGTCCCTTGATAACGTTGGCCACTTGCCTGCAGGAGGAACCGTGAAGGTAGTGAGTGGGCCACCAGTACACAGCTAGAGTGGTGTGTCTCCCTGGCAGTTGGAATGGGGCTTTAGTGGGCCTGTCACCGCCCCTCAGTGTCTTTAGGAGTCACTTGTTCAGTCTGCCATTGCCGTCTCCATCTCCACTCTTAGTCCAAAGGGAGGCAGCAGAGGGAGGAGCCCAGCCCCCCGAGAGCTGTGACCAGCCTCACTGGGCCTACCCCATCCATTTTCTGAGGAAGTGTGGGTTGGAGCACAAATGACAAAGCTGGCTGGGCTAAGCAGTTCTTACTGTCATTTTCAACTGCTAGGGACAGGGGCTGCTGGTGCCATCCTGCCCAGACTCTGGAAGAGCATGAGAGCAGAGGCGAACCTCTTCCATCTCTGCCATTGGCTGGGCCTCTCCTCTTTGCTCCCTCTTGACTTTCCTGCTCCTCCTCCTCCTCTTCTTCCTCCTCTTCTTCCTCCTCCTCCTTTTCCTCTTCCTCCTCCTCTTCCTCCTCCTCTTCCTCTTCCTCCTCCTCCTCTTCCTCCTCTTCCTCCTCTTCTTCCTCCTCCTCCTCTTCCTCTTCTTCCTCCTCCTCTTCCTCTTCTTCTTCTTCCTCCTCCTCCCCCTCCTCCCCCCCCTCCTCCTCTTACCTCCCACCTTCCCCACAGTATTGTGAGACCTTTTGTGTGCCCAGATCCATTTACCCTTCATTCCGTGTCATGGGCAGCTGGGGAGGACCCATACAGGTTGCAGCTTACAGACTCCCGAGCAGGAAGCTGCTGCTGCTATTCAAGGAACACGAGCAGGGAGGAGGAGCCATCAGTGCCTGCCTTCCCTCTGGGCCTGCTGCTCCTGCAGCTTCCTGTCCTGTCCTCTGGACACTCAGTCAACTTCTAGGGCTCTTTGCTCTTAGGGTTTGACCCTGTGGGACTTGAGGCTGTCCTCCTTCAGTCTGAGTGGGGCACTACAGACCTGCTGTCCTGTTCATAACCACAGCAGGAAGGGATTGCAGCTTTAGATTGACACTCAAAAGACTTTCTGTGCCGAGTTCTGTGTCACCTCCTCTGTTCACTTCATCCCCTAACTATGTCTGCTCTACTCTGGCCTTGGCGGACTTCCCAGGACATGTGCTCACTGAGAGTCCCCACGGCTCCCAGCTGCGTAGGGACTGTCCTTCTGTTGAGCTCCACAGGTTTTCTTGGACTGTTCCTGGTCACACCTCTGAGTACCTTCTTCTGCTTCCTCTCTGTCCACAGGCACTAGAATTATGTCCAACATAAAAGATGCTCCACCATGAGGGGACCTTACCACACACATGAGCAGGCAGGGGGCTACTTGGTTACCAAGAGTCTTTCAAAAGCAGTGGGTGTGCCTGGCCAGGGGCACCCCTACTTTCCAGCCAGCTGTAGACCTCTGCTCTGTGCTCTTCAAAGTTAATGCTGTCTGTGGTTGTCCCTATTTTTAATTTGGTATCAACCTTGGTGAGACTCACAGTGTTCCATAGTGAGACTCCCGAGAGTGTCATTAGCTCAGCAACTTCAATCTTGATAGTCAGTGTTGGGGAAGAGAGATAAAGACCTGATGTAGAGCTGGTGGGTGCTGGGGGGTGTGCAGGGTGGGAAGGCTCACCTCCATCACCCCATTCCACTCCCTCCCCAACTGACCCTTCACTGTCTCCCCCACTGTTTCATTGTAGACTGAGGGCGGTGGCAGTGAGGCCCCTCCGTGTCCAGGCCCCCCCGCTGGGGAGGAGCCAGCCATCCCTGAGGCTGCGCCTGACGCTGGCGCCCCTACTTCAGCCAGTGGCCTCAGTGGCCACACCACCCTGTCAGGGGGTGGTGACCAAAGGGAGCCCCAGACCTTGGACAGCCAGATCCAGGAGACAAGTAAGTGGCTGGGCTTGGCCTAAGGGCCAGCCAGGGGCCCCGTCACTGGCTGAAAATTGAAACTCCTTTGTTTTATGACTGGAGTGTGGCCTAAATTTTAACAAAGTAACCTTTTATCTTCCAGGCATCTAATGATGACATTCTGGTCTCGTCTTCCATCTCCCCTGTGTTCCCTCTCTTGTCTCCCCCCTTGTTGCCCTCTCCCATCCCTCCTCACGTGTCACTGCAGATTGAGACCTACAGGCTGACGTTCCGGGCAAATGCCAGGGCCCGCACCGACCATGGGGCTGACATTGTCTCCCGGCCTCCCCACTTCCCTGGTGGCCCAAGCTTGGGGTCTCGGGCCCTGGGCTCCTTTTCCCGGGCTGTCTACTAGACTTGTAAGCTCTTGGGTGCTGGGCAGCCCCTTTAGGCCTCCTTCCCTCCTGTCTCGCTTGCTCAAGGCAGCCGCAGCCCTGCTGCCTTCACACCTCCTTCCACCCTTTCTGGGCCCAGCTCCAACTTCACTATCGCACCCTTCACTGCTCTATGGAGAAAGGTGGGAGGGGGTGGGAGTCTAATGGGATCTCTGTG
This sequence comes from Rattus norvegicus, assembly GCF_021556685.1. Classification (NCBI taxonomy): domain Eukaryota; kingdom Metazoa; phylum Chordata; class Mammalia; order Rodentia; family Muridae; genus Rattus; species Rattus norvegicus. The sequence goes on from NC_141541.1 coordinate 117,804,873, forward strand.
GGATCTAGGGGTGAGGGGCTGGATTCCAGCCTTGGCCGTTTGGTTTTTTTGGACCAAACCCAAAAGAAACTGACAAACCCTCCCTCTCTTCCCTGGCTCACCCTCGAGAGACTAGTAAAGGTGAACTCCGAGTGGAGACCAGCACCGACCGAACCCCCTGGAACCCAAACTACTGCCTCTCCTTGACCCCATGCTAGAGGCCACCATGGAGGTGTCACCAGGCCCTTTTGCTGCCCTGCCTCAAGTTAGTCAAGGTTCAGTCCTCCTTGTCCCCACTGCTTATTGTACCTGAATAGCTGCTGTCTCACTTTTTTCCTTCTTTTCCCCTTCCCAATAACCTATGAACTGGTGGTGTAGTTTGCAGGTTGAAGCTATGTCTAAAAGAGAGTTCTCAGTAGGTGGTGAAGGAAGCAGAGGAGGAGATCCTGAGTCTCCACTGAGGAGGCTGTCAGGCATTGGGGTCTGCCCTACTCTGGGCAGCTTGGATCCTGTGGGAAGAAGTGGACTATTGCCTAGTGGAGTTGGACAGCCAGGTGGTCAGCGTGATGGCTGTGTTGTGTATATTTGCTGCTTTTCTAACAAGAGGCTGGTTTTGGCATCTATCTCATTCCCTGGGAATCCGGTGGTTAATGTGTGATACAAAACCAGGGCTGGAGAAACAGAAATGAAGGTCAAAGTCCCTGGTCTGTACCTGCAGGCCATGGCACCCAAATCCTCATATCTAGGGGAGCCTGAGATGTCCAGAATGCTTGTGAACAGTGGGGAATCAGGTGTGAAAATTTAAAACTAAAATGCATGAGACTGAGGCCATCCCACTTTTCTTCTGGTGTGACTGGAGAGGAGGAGCAGGAGAGGCCAGCCGTGGAGGTGCAGCCATCCCAGTGTGGTCTGCTCATGGATGGGATGGCTGCAATATTGAGAAAATCCCGGGAATTGTATCAACACAAGATTCTTATTGCACTTGTATTTTTTGTATTAAAGTTTGCATGGTTTCTAATAAAGAATTCAAACCTAAGTTTGTATTGAAATGGCCTGGGAGTGTCTAAGGGCTCCTCTGGTAGGGCATTTTCTGCTGGGCAGATTTGCCTCTCAGGAGGCTGACCCAGACTTGACCCCCCCCAGGCCCTCCTTCTAACACAGCCTCGCCTCTGCTTGGGTGTGTTTTTGAGCAGGTAGAGGTCTTCACTATCTCTCTGCCAAGGGAGGGTATCCCTGGGCTTGAAGGTCCTCTCCATTTATGAGGTAGCAGTTACTTTATAATCTTGACATGGAATCCCTAGCTCTCTAAGCACACACAAAGAATTATTGCGGTCTGTAGAAAAAAGGACTGCCAGAACTATGCTTGGAGCCTGCATTGTATTTTGCAGCAAGAAGGGGGCCTGATGGAGCTGGGAAGGACGCAGTAGGGATCAGGGTAGTGATGGCTGAGGGCATAAAGGTACTTGCTACCCTCCTTGATGTTAATCTTGGGGCCTTGAAGATGCTGATGAAATTGTCAAGAAACAAGTCCATTGGCCAAGGATTAGAGAAAGGAAGGCAGCCCAAGCTCTCCAGGTAGCTCCCCGAAAGGATGCCACAAGCCAGAGAACCTGAGAAGGCTGGTCTAGCAGATTGGGACCACAGGCCATGTGGTGTGCATACTTCGAAATGTTTGGGAATAAGATCTTTTCTGTACTTTACAGTTTGCTCATGGCTTAGCCATTTCCTGTGTCTGTAATTGTTGTACTGATTTAAACAATAAAGCTGCCTGACATCCCACCATGCCCTGTTGCTTCTGTACTTACTCATTAGTTCTTCTCTTCAGCTCTTCCCTCACCTGAGTTATAGGTGTGGTCAGGGCAAAACCAAAGCCCAGAATTGGTGGCAGGATCCACATAAATCAAGGCTGCTTAGAACAGTGCTCTTTGCCTCTTGCTGTCCATACCCGTTAGGACACTGTGTTGTGGGGATCATTAGGAGCAGCTGTGCCAATGCTGGGCTTGACCAAACAGTTGGAATGTTGT